>NC_141060.1:42896717-43496717 GCF_041138505.1 Cibotium barometz
TTTAATTGTTTCTCTTTGTTTTTCTCTCCTAGCCCAAAGTATAGGGCTTTTTCAAAGTTTCTTTAAGTTGTTAAGTTTTTTATATATATATGTATATATATATATATATATATATATATATATGTATATATATATATATATGTATATGTATATGTATATGTATATGTATATGTATATGTATATGTATATATATATATATATATATATGTATATATATATATATATATGTATATATATATCTTAGCAAAAAATTACGTGTTTAATTGTTTCTCTTTGCTTTTCTCTCCTAACCTAAAGTATAGGGCTTTTTCAAAGTTTCTTTATGTTGTTAAGTTATATATATATATATATATATATATATATATATATATATATATATATATATATATCTTAGCAAAAAATTAAGTGTTTAATTGTTTCTCTTTGCTTTTCTCTCCTAACCCAAAGTATAGGGCTTTTTCAAAGTTTCTTTAAGTTGTTAAGTTATATATATATATATAGCTTCCTCTTAATTAATTATCAAGGTTTAAAGTCAAATGCAAAATTTTGAATGATTATGGAGAATTCTTTCTTTCAATATATAGTCACATACCGCTTCCGACAAATCGGACATGTTATCTTCAGATTTCTTCCACGACTAATATATTTTGACTCTCTTTTTGCCAAAAAAAAGAAGAAGTACAATGAACGAATCCGATTCTACGAAATCCATGCCAGCTACCCCAACTTTTACAACTTATGGCTGAATGCCTCTGTCTTGCTTACGTTTCAACACATAATGCACATCTCTTCTAGGTGTTAATCCATATATTTAATGGCAAACAAGAGGACAAGTGGGTAAAAATTTGGGCAAACGACCATGAATCCTATTATGTTATGGTACCTATAGGCAACACATGAGTGTTTCCCCCAACGTTCAATGAATGGAACAATATGGAATGATCCACGAGTATAGAATAGAAGACGACACCTCTATCTGTCTCGTGAAGACTTTGCTGAAAATCTTTGTTCCTATGATACGTCCTTCCTCATGAAAAGATCTTTGTGACCATGGAAACCAATGTTTATGGAGAATTGTAGATTCATTTTGTTATAACAAAACTTTTTGCTCTGATTATATAATCTATTGTATATCATCTATTTTAAACTTTTTCTCATGAGACTGAATTAGAAAAGAACCAAAGGTAATGTTTATCTCATAGATATTTGGTCAAATATAAAGGTCACCCAATTGAAGATTTTCAATGGTTGCCTGATCATGCCCTTGCCGCCTATCCATCGTTGACTACATCTTACAAGGATTTTAGCCCATGAATATTATTGATAATTTTGTGACAAACCTGAGGATAGTTGCTTATCACCCTCGAGGCATGTTATGAGGATGAATTCATGGAATATTTTATATATTCCTTGTGAGCTCAACTCCACACATTGTACTCTAAATAAGCTCCTAAACTTGCGGAGCTTCTTTGTACCCACAATGCCTTCATGAAGATATCAGCCACATGATCCTCTATACCAAATTTACATCACCTGCTAGAACTTTCTCCCTCACAAAATGATAATGCACCTCAATGTGCTTATCCTAATATGAAAGATTGGGTTAACTGCCCAGTTGTATGCTACTCATGTTGTCACAATAAATGACAACAATCCTATCTCACGAGCTCACCCATATCACCAAGTAGCTTCTAAAACCAAGCTACCTCACAAGCTGCCATTAGTAGCGCCCCTTTACTCTATCTTTGTACTCCACAAGGTGGCGACTCCCATCTTGCAAGGTCTATTAGCTTTAAGAGATGACTTGGCTACTTACGGGTGTAGATATTTATGCCACAGATTGCTTAAGTTTGAGGATCTAGTAGTGCTTCTAACTTTAGGCTTCTTACGCGTTGGAGCATTAGATATGTTGATGTAGTCAAGCGATGTAGCCACACAAGGGTATTATAAAGGTTACATGTAGCTATGACTCCCCAAGGCAATAGCCATGTCTCTTCCCCTACGAACAAGAGAAGCCAATATCAAAAAGTACAAAGAGATGGTGGGTTCTCGTGGCACTACTTAGAGCAGAAGGGTATTAGCACCCAAATTTGGTTACACAATTCATTATCTTCCGAATAGGATCCACATGCTACTACCAAGTGGTAATGTAGGTCAAAAACCCCCAGAAAAAGTATTGCGCTTCTCAGTTAAAGGAAAGGAAAGGGTAGGTGATACATATGACTAGAACTCCTCTACCACAAGTAACCCAGCCTCACCATTACCCTCCTTCACCAAATCACAACCACAATGGAGACATGTGACATGCCTCACCAACTCTTACCAAATCTTGTCAAACTCTCAAGCCTTGCCATGTGGACAAGGCTTGAGAGATAGGTATAAAACCCTCACATTAACCAAAGAGGGGTTCCATAGAAGCATTGTGACCTTGATTCCCCAAGAAAAGGGATGAGAGATAAATGTCAAAGAAAGTAACAAAGAGAGTCCAGGAATTGGTAAAGTGAGTCGAAGAAGTGGTAAAGAGAGTCAAAGAAAGGAGTGTTGGGAGATATAGGGAAAGTAGCTAAAAAGAAGAAATAACTTATGCAGGAGCCTAAGGGTTAGGAGAAGTCCATAGGTCAAGTATAAATACTTCCATCATCCCCTCAACAAGGAGGAAAGGCAAGAAAAATGTCGAGATAAACTGTGCAAAGATGAAGAAAGTAGACTCAAGCTACGTAAAACACTGAAGAAAGTAACACATGGAAGAAACAAAAAGTGTTAGAGCCGTGAGCTAGAGAAAATGTTAGGAATTAAAGGAGAACACACACTAAGCACACCATCAACTCACATAGCCCATGCACATTACTTGCATCATTCACTAAGGACTTAGCACTTCACAGGACACATCTTGTCCATGTTACGCACTCACGTACACAAGATGTGGCCATGGTGGGCATAAGCCATGACCCATCACCTGGATTCCCTTCTAATTTGGAGATACATGAACCTCCTAGATCTTCAAGAATGACCAAATTTTTTTCCAAGTCATGGTGAACATAGCCTCTCCGTCGTCGTCGCCCTCTTTGCCGACTAGGGATTGGACAAATTACACTCTTTGAAAGTTCAAGATTAGGTCAATTCTTGATTCATATGAGTTTGAAAAATTGTAGATGCAAAGTTGGGTCCTACTCCGAATGCAGTTGATCCATTAGAAACCATACCACTAGATCCTTCTCTTGATGTGGCATGGAGGTGAATGACTGCAGATATGTTATATGCCATCATCACTAGCGTCACTAATTTAGTGATGACGTTAATTCTGAAGCATGTGGTAAGTTCTTAAGAACCAGTATGAGACTAGGAATCGGACAAAGATACAAAAACTTGAGAATTAGCATGCAGTAAAAGCATTCTAGAAGGAGAAGTAGCATAGTAGTTCATATCACAAATAAATAATTAGTGAGATCAGAGTGGCGGTGGGGATCACCAAGACAGTGAAGAAATGGCATAAGTGCATCAAAGTTTTGTCCCCGACGTATGATAGTTTGTTGGTGACCTCATTAAACACGCATGTGTAACCCAGGTCTTGCTTTTGTGGTGTTCAACGTAATACAAGTGGAGGAAGAGAAGTGTTTTAAAACCAGATATGGTGATGACGTTTTATTCTTCACAAATGCAAATAAAGGCAAAGGAAAGGGTGTTTTATTCTTCACAAATGCAATTAAAGGCAAAGGAAGGGGCTCCGATAATCTAATTCTTTTGAGAAGAAGAAGGCAAAGTGTTTCTATTGCAAGAAGACCAGTCATGTGATCAAATCATATAGGTTTTAGGTGGATCATTGAGGGGGGGTGTTGGAAAGCATTTGATCAACACTTCACTCGTGTTATCACTACGGGTGATGGATGTGCTCTATTTTGTAACGCCCCTTATATGAGGGAGTAGTCATTCTTGTTTTGTGAGCACCCATGCACCTACTAGCACTTCCTAGTTTAGACACTAGATGGTGGCCAAATATGTCAAGATGGTTAGGAGATAGCTTTTGTATAGGATTGGTACCTTGCCAAGTAGGATGCCTGCAAGTGCAGCCCAATGGACTGCATTCTTGGGTAGAAGGATATAGCTTATGAGTTGGTCTTGTGTATGCATTTGCAAAAACTTTGTTGTAGAAATTAGAACCTTTCATGGAGCTTAAAAAGATAGACCATGTCATGTGTAGTACTGGAGCTCAATGATGTGTTAGTGGACACAACTCTATACCTTACACACATGTACAAGCATCCAAATATTGATTTCTTGTTCCATGTATTTGTGAAGCATTTGGAGCGCCTCATTAGGTAGGTCCTTCATGTCCTCATGATATCCAAAGGGCACTCGAAATTGAGGAATAGCTTTCAATTTTTATCAAATCTACCTTTAAAGGAATGATTTTAAAATGAGTATACATATGAATTAGATGTGTGTGTGTGTGTGTGTGTGTGGTGTGTGTGTGTGTGTGAGAGAGAGAGAGAGAGAGAGAGAGAGGGAGAGAGAGAGAGAGAGCACAAGCCATTTGAGACTTACATGATTATTAAGGTTGTACATGCAAGAATGCGTGTGGCTTGTTAAATTGCCTTTGCAAACATGCAATGACATGGCAATGTTGTATATGTAATATGGTCCACTCGTCAAATTTCAAAGAGACAATGACATAGTGCAATTTATCATCACAAAGGATGGCATTGCAATTACTAATGGAAGTTAGGCTTAAGCATTCTATGCCAGGTGGCTGAAGCATCATGCACCTCGTGGGGCAACCTGGTATGATAGGAGCTTATAAAATGCTAAATGTAGGGCTAAAGACTCCAAAGGTTGCTCTCAGGCTAGAGGATTAAGATACTCTAGCTCATGGTCATTCTCATGCAAACATGAGCAATAAAGCAACAAGTGAATCTTTAAATATAACTTTTAAACAACAATTGTGGCCTACTGTCCAAGTCAACGGGGAGTGGAAGGAGAAGATGACTTTGTTCCCAATGATAACCTTTGATTGGCTCGCATTATTTTAGGAGAAAACCATGTTTTGTGGCACCTTATGGGTGCTGATGTTGTGTGGCCCTTGGATACCCTCTTTGGAATCCACCGTGCCCATCCTTATGCTGCACATCTTATTTATTACATGCCATATGTTGCAGGATTGTCAAGGATTATAAATTGCTGACCATGAACATTGATTGTGTTTACATTGGTAAAAGAGTAAGGGCTTGTCCTAACACAAGCTAGTTGTAGTGCATCAAGGACATGATTTTAAAAGCTTGATTGAACAAAACACTTTCATCGAGGTTTTTCAAAACCAATTTGTCTAATAGTATGTGTGTGCTTAAATATAAGGAGGTATAAGTAAAAATGAAAAAAAAAAACAACTGGAAATAGTTTGTGTGTGTGTGTGTGTGTGTTGTAGATGTGGACAACATATCTCCAATGATAGATGTTGTAGATGTGGACGACATGCAGAGCCTGTTCCTTGTCTTCTTTGGCATAGCACTAAATCCAGAAATTTCTTGCGAACACTGACTCACAACCTCCAAGGACGTTTTCCTTCGTTCAAAGGAGGAAAACCCTTCTGAATTTTTGGTGTTCAGCCATCTTGCATGGCTGGATATGACACTTTCATCATTTGGATGAGATATTGGGCACTTTGGACTATTTGGAAGGCTAGGAACCATGCTATGTTTCAACAGCCTTCTCTGGAAGTAGACGACTTTCAAACTGTGGGATGTCAATAGCCTCCAACTGTCGATAGTCATGTAGAGACTACTGTTTTAGCTTTCTTCTTTGGATGACTTCTCTCTGAAGTACATCCTCTCCATGTATATTGTTTCTTGGTAATAGAGGACTGGTTTTTACCCCCCCAAAAAAAAGAGAGTGTGTGTGTGTGTGTGTGTGTCTCCCTTCTCACTCAGCCCATAGTGGGGCAGTTCCCTGAGTATACTGATCATGCCATGAATTTCCAGGATGCATATCCTGTAAGGCATGAAAACTATGTTCCAAACATGCAATGAGATAACTTGCAAGTATGCGATGTGCTCCAGCCCTCAATGGTGGTGATCAAGATGATGCCATACTACCCAGGCATGGTTACCTTAAGACAGGATGTTCAAAAAATATGGCAGCTATTCCAGGTCATGGCCATGCCATCTGCATACATGCCATGCTCCCAACATGTGAGCAACACCTTGAAAATGACAACTGGGTGATAGAAGCCAGCAAGGAAGTGTTTAACATCCCATAGATGCCATCAGGAAGTTCCATAACCCAGCAAGGTATGCACCAAAATTTTCTTTTTGTGATAACTTTCATCATCTTTCAGATGAGGGTTTCCAGTTAAACCCAATCGGCATACTCTCCAGCATGCAGCTCAGACCATACATGCTGAGTTTGCTCATGTCCACTTTTCATGGGAAATCATACACACCACATACATCTCCCACATTGAAGATACCTTATTCAGTACTGAAGATGCCCTATTCAGTGTGCTACTCTGTTCAGAGCAAAGCCAATCTTCATGCTAGGTCTGCTATGCCAATACTAGATGGTGTTCTCACTCTGATAGTTATGGTTCAAAAGCAGCATGCAACCAAATTCCAACATGGAAGAATCTGATCATTCTGTCATCTCTATTGATGACAACATCCTCTACACAGCTCATGCAGCTGTTTACATATATCCTTCGTCACCAGCTACCCACTTGGCTGGTCTCATAGTTCTCAGTTCAACATGGTAACCTGCAGGTATCTCAACATGCCCACAACCAGGGTATTAATTGGCATGCCATGATGCCTACTGAGAACACCCAACTATGTCCTAGCATGTATTCCCATCACGAGCTCTGAGCACACTGGTCTGGACATAGCCCAACATGTATTCTCAGTGGCTTCTACAACATTCTGGATATGCAGTAAAAGAGCATCATATGTTCAAAGCACAGCAGCTGGCCCTCTTCCCACAGCATCTACAGATGCTTATCTGGTCATTTTGGCAGCTTGTATGTTAGTTGGGCCTACAGCCATCAAACACAAGCTTCCCAGGATCTACACATGCTCAGAAATGCTGCTGCACCAAAACCTTGGAGTACAACTCTCACTGGAAGCTGCATCATCTATCATGGGTCTGACTTCTTGGGGACACATCCGTCATCTTGTTTGCTCAGATGGAAGATACTTTTATACATAGCTGGATGTACCGCTTATGGTGATGATGCTGTCAGCCAGGCAACAACAAAGCTTTCCCTAGGATTTCTCTCTTTGCCTACTACAACTGCAGGTACCCCACATTTCACACCTCAATATGGTTTGGGCAACCCTATGCATCTCTAATCCAACGCCAGCTCTCATGGCAATCTCCACCTGGAAAGAGCCAATAGTACAACACAAACCCCACTCTGGAGATCCCCTCTCATACCAGCCGAATCTACAACCACACTACCTTACTTTAGTGACCATCTTCCTTCTGATAAGCAGATCCTCGCCCAATGGCCATCTCTGCACAATGCCCATGCAGGCAACTGCATCATTCACCATCACTACCTCTGAAATGAATCTGAGCATATCTCTTTGTTCACACATTAGCTGCCGCACTAGTCTCATCATATGCTCAGGTATCAAATGCTTCTATAAAAAGCTGGACACATCTCTTAACTTGGTAACCAGAAGTTTGATGTTCCAAATTGCCCACTTTTAACCCCTCTCTTGGCACTCAGCAGCTCTCCTTCCCCTCTTTGTTTGGATACCATCAATGCTTCAGAACCTGTCTTTCAGCATGCTTCACAAGGTAGTTTATACTTTGGCCACGTCCTAGGTCCTCTATGGATTCAACGTTGCTACACACATACAAGCCCCCTCAGCTGGTCATTTCATTCTGTCCTCTCGACCTAGAAACTGAGTCTTACAAGCCTCTTTACTATCTTGTAAGGACAAGATGCTCCACAGTCTTCACCTAGGGCATACCACACACACCTAGTGCTCCCGTGTCTCAGCCCGCCTCTCAGTCTCCAACTGCCAGACATGTGAAAACAGCATGCTCCACTGCCTTCACATAGAATAAATTATGCATACCGTATATACCTGCTGATTATCTCATGTTCCACCAACAACTTTTCTGTGTAACGATACATTAAGCTTTCTATGAAAATTCTCATAGCTTAGAGGGAGAACAAGGATCCCAACATCAAAATTAACCCTTGAATGCAAATACCAGGAAGTCCTTGTAGAAACTCATGTACTATTGTTCAACTACTGAGCAGTTCAACTGTAAGTACACGCTCGGTATTTTGGAGGGGTAGTAGGTCATAGATAGAGATATTACAACTGTTAAGTTGACCATCCCAACAATGAAAGGCCCACCATAAGAGCCTCCATCTACCTTCTTCAAACATGTAATCATCTGAAAGTCTCCTAATGGAGATAAAAAAAGTTGCATTGGGAAAGAATGGACCGTCATATTAAGGCACTGCTGCTTGGGATCAACTTGAGACCATACTCGTCATAGTTGTACCCATGTCTCTCCAGCTCACAGATGTGCCCTTGAAGGAGACCATAATGCCCAGAAAAAGGGTCTTTGTTGATTTCCTTTAAACTGGGCTCTAGCACCACGTCCAAGTTTGGCATGTACCCACCATGCTCCATCAGCCTCCTCAGTCTTTCAACTTTAACCGAGACCTCACTGTCAGGCGTATAGGTTCTGTCTCCCACAACTAATTCATGCACTTCATTGCTAACCTCAATACAAGCCTTTCCGGGCCTCTTCCAAGCGTTTGCAAACCTTTTCATTTCTTGTACCTTGCATGCCTTCTCTGACATGTCTGCATCAGCATAGATGTTTGACATAAACACATATGCAGCAGGCAAATTGGGATCCAAGTGAATAATTTGATTGAAACAATGACCACCTACCTCTGCATTGTTAAACTTCTTACAGGCGGTCAGCAGTGACATCCAGCCTGCAGTATCAGGTGAGCTTGGCATGGTTTTTAGCAGCTCAGCAGCCTCACATAGTTGTCCAGTCCGACCAAAAAGGTCAATCATACAGTTCAAGTGCTCTATGCTGGGCATGGAGACATGATCTTGTTTCATAGATTTGTAGTACCAATGGCCTTCCTCTACTTCTCCTAAGTGACTGCAGGCAGCAAGCATGATCGTGTGGATCCTTTCATCTGGCTTAAGGCCCTGGCATTGCATCTCGTGAATGCAATCTGCTGCAAGCCTCCACTTGTTATGATGGGCATAGCCTGCAATCAAAACGCACCAAGACACTGAGTTTCTATTTGGCAGAGTCTCAAACACTTTGCGGGCCTCCTCTAACCTGCCACATGTGGCATACATGTCAACAATAGTGGTCCCAACAACCACATCTGATTCCAGCTCGTTTCTGAGTATTTGATTGTGAATGTGCCTTCCTGTTGTTAAGGCTCCTATACCACCGCATGCTTTCAAAACACACGAGAATGTGACTTTGTCTGGATTCATTCCCTGCTTTTGCATTCTATCAAAGAGTTCCAGTGCAGATGGGGCATGTCTATGTCGGGCATATCCCGCAATCATTGCATTCCATGATACCATGTCCGGATATAAGACCTGATCAAAGACCTTGCGTGCCTCTTCCAAGCTTTCACAGCTCGAATACATATCGACAAGCGTGTTGCCTATAACAACATCCAAGTCAAGGTTATTCTTAACAATCTGATCATAAATCAGCTGGCCCTCTTCTAAAGCTCCTGCTCTTGCACATGCTTTCAAAACAGATGAAAATATGATGTTGCTTGATTTTATGCCCTTCTTTTGCAGTTTCTCAAACAATAACAAAGCTGGAAGACCATACCCATGCTGAACATACCCAGCAATCATAGAACCCCATGAGATCACATCCAGGTTCGGCAAGATATCGAACACTCTCTGGGCCTCTTGAAGGCTCCCACATTTTGAGTACATGTCAACAACAGTGCTACCTACAATAACGTCTAAATCCAATCCATTTCTGATAGTCTGATCATATATCAACCGACCCTGGGCTATATCTCCCAAGCTACCACATGCCTTGAGAATACTTGCAAACGTGGCATTGTTTGGTCTCCTGCCACCTTCCTGCATCTCTTGGAAAAGCTTAAGAGCAACATCACTATGGCCATGTTGAGTGTATGCTGCAATCAAGGAACTCCACGTCACTACATCTTGACCCGTTAAGCTGTCGAATACTTTGCGAGCCTCATCCAAACCCCCACAATTTGCATACATATCAATGAGAGAACTCCCAATAACTGCATCTGAAATATACCCATTTCTCATGATTTGGTCATGTATCAATCTGCCCTCATCTATGGCTCCTATGCATCCACATGCTTTCAAGGTACAAAGAAATGTAACCTTATCTGCCCTCAGACCACTCAGAAGCATGCTTTCATACAGATTAAGAGCAGCAACTCCATGCCCATGTTGGGCATACCCTGCAATCATAGCACTCCACGACACTATGTTTCGATTCAGCTGCACATCAAATACTTTCCGGGCCTCCTCAAGACTCCCACATTTTGCATACATGTCTAAAAGACTGCTTCCAATAACTACATCTGATTGAAGTCCCCTTGTGATAATTTCATCATGGATCAACCTTCCCTGTTGTATGGCGGCTTCACTGCTACATGCTTTTAAGGTGGTCAAAAATGTGACCTTGTCTGGTCTTTCACCCTGCTGCTGCAGCTTTTCAAACATTTCAAGAGCAAGAGAACCATGTCCATGAAGTGTGTATCCCGCAATCATTGCACCAAATGAAACCACATCTCGATTTGGCAGCTCATCAAATAGTTTCCGAGCTTCATCTAAACTACCCAATTTGGCATACATGTCAATTAAGCTGTTCATCACAGCCTTATCTGAATCAATCCCACTTCTGATGATCTCCTCATGGATGAGCCTGCCTTGCATTACACCTTTCCCATTACCACCACATGCTTTAAGCATGGCAAGGAATATGCATCTGTTTGGATCGACTCCTGCTATCTGCATGGCATGATACAAAGTAAGGGCTGTGTCCCTTTGTCCCAAAGAGATATGTGCAGAAATGATGGCCTCCCATGAAAAAACACTTGGTTTAGCGATGTTGCAGAACACTAAGTTTGCCTCCAACAAATTCTCACAAAAGGCAAACAGCCTGATAAGGTGATCACTCAAAATGTTCACGTGACCAAGTCCACTGCTGATCATGAGGGAGTGAACATGCCTACCACCTGTGAGATCCTTCTTGTGGATGCACCCTTGCAAAAGGCCATAGATAGTGTCTTTTGATACAGGCATCAAGGAAGCGCTTCTCGATTACGTTTGACAAAACCAAATGGTGCACATGTAGCAGATCATATCACACTCATGTGGGCCATAGGTCGTCGGGGTGACAACAACATGAGAGATAACGCAATATAGAATTTGTACATATGGACGAGTATGGCTCATCTAAAAGTACATAGTAATTACTTCGAGCAGTTAACACTCTCCACATCAAAGACCTTGACTGATCAGCCTTAGCTGTTAATATACAACCTTTGCTTCTCATCATAAAATCAAACCAAAACCTTTCTCACACTTGCGAGCTAATGGCCAGTTCAGGAGCTTAGGAAACACAAAATCTAGTAATTAAGGGCACAAGGGTATTCATGAACATTTCGTACTAGTGGAAGGTACCCAAATTATTATGCCACCAATGTGATATACAAAAACATTGAGCTCCTAGATGGATCGTTAACGGTAATGACGCCATGATTTCCAAGCAACTAAGTGCAAAACCCTTCCTTCAACTGCCAACTAAACACAGATTTACCCAATCAATGAACAAAAAACAGAGTCCTTCTGCTTGCCATGCGTTCCCAAAGCAGTCCCTTCTTGATGTTTTATCAACACTAAGCCATGCCGACACAAGTAAGCGCAGCTGATAATTGTACGACCACTCTGTTTCTTTCATATCTGGCAATCATTAATGGATGTGATCAACCCTTTCACAAGGCAGATTAGCACTAATACTTGAACCATAATCTTCTCAGCATGGAAAAAGTTACCTTCTACTCCAAATCGCGCAAGAATGACAGGCTCTTATGGGCGGCGTCGAGCCATAATAGGCTATTGCTGGCGTGAAAGGACTCAATTGGTCACCTTTGTAGAGCCATTTGGTTACAAACCTACCTTACAAGAGCTGAGTAAATGTAAGGTGTGGTTTTGAAAAACCCCTCAAATGTCTACCAGAGGATCTTAATCCTAACTAGTTCGGAACCGTGATTCGCACATCTTTTGAGCCTTTCAAAATCAAATTCTACTCAAACCTCCTATTCCTCTTCCGGAACCTCCAAATTCTTGCCACGTGGCAGCTTTGTGAAACTCTTCCTTAAGATAATATAGAGACCTTAAGATAATATAGAGAAGAGAAGAGATGATGAGCCCATCCATAACAACTCAGCTAAACAAGATGTAGCAAATTATAAACACTAGTGGCATGATCCGTCTCTGATGACGGGCAAGAGTATTCTCGTCCTCATGGGAAGACAAGAAAAAGGCCTTATATTTGAAGCCCACTTTGGGCCTCATGGTTGTCAACTTGACAACCTAAATATATATATCCACACCATGCTTGCCACAATATCAGAGCTCCTAAAACACTTACTTTTCTTTGAATAAGCACCAGACTTGGCATACATATGTATCTAGCATTCCAACCCAGTGTAGTGGTGACAACCAAGCACACGTAAGCAAACCATTAAAACAATCTTCGACGAGCGACTGGATTATCTCTCCTTGGAAGCCTATACTCCTCACCGCCATCTATCCAAAAAATATATATAAGACAATACCATTGGCTATTGCAAGATATAATTTTAAAGAATAAAAAAACTGAAAGATAGAACCTTACAAAACTCATTCAGTGGATCAACATTTGAGACGAATGGTGTTTGAACAGGCTTGTAAATGGCAAATCAAAAAATTCTGTAATATCGAGTGCCTATGCACCGAAAATCTAACTTATTAGGCTTTTCATAGTCTACAAACATTACATGTACATAAAGCTGATCCGCAATCTTAGATTGTAAATTCCAAGGAGCCCAAAGCTCTCGTTTGCAAATGTCTGGACCATACACACCTAGCAATAATCTAGGTTCCAAAATATAAAGATATTTTCTATTTCAAGAAAATGTGTCAGATTGATTCTCTCCATGTAATCAAGATAGCAAGGCATTATAAATATATGTTTTGCTTGAGCCACTTGGTCCATCGAGGAAAAAAATACCACCATTATTCAAATTAATGGCCTCAGGATGGTATGAAATTCTCTTAATTGACAACTATTAAGACTCCTTTCCATGGAAAGAGCCAAATCAGCCTATTGAATACCATCAAACATTATCTCTTCCATCAACAACCCATTGTTGACAGTAGCAATAGTTGATCTATCAGGAAGAGGCAACCCTTCAAATCATGTAGACGTTTTCCATACTGTTGTAAGAGGTCTTGCATGTGTAACAGAGCTTGATTCTTAGCTATATATTGTGATGAACACCAAAGTCAACACACCTTCTCTGCAAGCCATAGAAAAAATCATCAGAAAGTTTGGCACAAGATTTGACCCAAACCTGTTTGGGAGATAAAAAACCAGAATGATGACAAAAGGCTAATGCAACTGGAATCCTGTTTTCTGAAATGATGCATCTTGTTGAAGACACATATACCACACATCATCACTCTCCAGCATTTCTCTCGCTTCACATGCAACCCTAAAATAGGGATATAACTTCCCATTCCACTATTATACTTCCTCAAAAGATTTGCAGCCTTTACACACTGTGAGTAGCATGCATAGATAGTATTGCTCACCTGCACTCAGACTAACATTATACATACGTCCAATCATATTTTTCCTTTTTCTTTTAGTCCATGATCAAAGAGCTGTATTCCACACCCACTTGCAAGGGAAATCAACATATAGCAAGCTATTTGCATCTGCATGCAATTGATTAGCTCTAAACCATTTAGTGAGAGTAGTTCTTTGGTTTCTATCACAACTAATTACATCGCACAAATCATCATTGTCTTTGAATATAACATGATTTTGTAAGGGAAGATGAATATGCAACCTTTGTATATTTGGCTTTTCATCATGCAAATCATATTGGTATAAGCACCAACTTGCCTCTGATGCAGACACGTACTGTGCATCCAAATATTGACTAATCTCATCAATAATCCCATGTCTATCTTGCAACTCTATAGTAGCTCTATTATATCCCTTATATACATACTTATATAAATATTTCACTGCTGTAATGGTAGAGCATACTTCTATGTTAATATGGCTTTGTATCTCATAGAGAGAAAGGGGTTATATGGAATGACCCATTGATTATCCACCCTACGATCCTTTACTTGGATGAAACTACCATCATCTCGCATGTAAGTTGGATACCCATTGTCATCAAAATAGTAGTCTCAGAAAACTTGCAAGGATAATGATGTTTGCAACTCTCGTTAACCATGCAAGGAGAGTGCATATTCCCCACATGATCTATCAACATTATAATATCTTGTGCAACTCGGGAAACATCGCCTTATCTATAAGTTCAACACATACCAACTTATCATAGTGAGCAATCTCAGTAGGTTTACATGTACCCTCCAATATCAATAATATATATGCATGTGGCAAGCCTCTTTTTTGAAATTCAATAACAAAAACAAGTCCCACTACCCTTCCAAATAATGTTTTTTTCACCAATAAGCGCAACATATCCTTATGCTTCTCATAGAAGCCCCGTGCCGTCAAGTCAGGTCAATCTTGGGCTGCCTGAACCGGAAATAAAGCATTACTTATTTCATCCCACTTTGGATTGCAAGTAAAGGTAATAAAGAGGTCAGGCTTTACCCATCTTCCTAACAATTTCCATTAAATCTTGATACATATATCAAGGCCCCCAGTATATGTAGATGGTAGAACTATCCTACATCTAGCAATTCCCCCAGAGACTCTATTGATCCCATCACACAGAGATTAAACATATCTGCAAGCCCTCGGTATACTTCAGCATGCATTGCTTTATGGTTATTGTGTATCCATACTAATCTTGATTCTTCCATGCTGCTATATGTATCAACAATGTACTATTATAAAAGTCAACCACCGCGTAGAAGGTAAGAATTTTTATCTTCACTTATTTTTGTAATCTATATGCATAATATTACCGTTGAGTTACAGTCTTTGTCTCCTCATTTTAACCTTGTCTATTCCTACCATGGAGTGGAATTCCAACATACCAACCATCCTCTCCTCGATGCAGGTTAGATATTCTTTTCATAGCACCTGTGCGAGACATTATTTAAATATCTCTATGACCTACATGAAAATCATCCCCTTGACCCGGCATGATAGTAGCTACTTCACTACTCGTAGGAGCCAAGTATTGCCTTGAGGTTGATCAAGCTTCAATGATCAAATCTACATATGGACAAGACTATAACACTTCTCTCATTGTACAAAATGCACCGGCATACGGATTTTGTTTATACATCATTATTTGTAACCTTTCAAGCACATTATGTTTTAAAGAAGACATCCCATGAAGTCTATTCTCCAATTCATGCTCTGTATCATACACATACAATTAGGAAAAATTGAGGAGCTGCATCTCATGTTTCATCATGTATTATAGAGCCAACACGATGATAGATAGTACCATGGATTTGAAAATTAAATACACCTCGTCCCCTAGTAAATTAATTATCTAAGTGAGCACCCAATGAAACGAATGCTAAGGAATTATTGTAAGAGCGTATATTCTTCTTGTATTTGTTACTTGCATTATCATTACCAAGTAACAGATCAACTAATGTAGAAGGAGGAATTTCCAAAGGTGGTAAAGAGATGTTCCCACATATTGTTGATGTTTTCTTAACGCCTCATATTTCCAAATTAGTGCCCCACAAAAATGGCACTTGTAAGCAAGGGTCCCTAAAGAGTGAAGAGTACAATCTCCAGAACATAACACCATGGTTGCTGGGTGCTTAACATTATGAGAAAATGAAAACACACGCCTTATAGAATGACATCGAGATTTAATACCTTTCACATTGCCAACATAATAGGAAATAGGTTGAAAATTATCAGCATGACCAATCTCATCTATAGGGGGCTCATTTAAATAAAAAGAAATAGGGCCTCTTGCCATATCTCTATGTGCCCAAACATTCGGATGTTCATTGATAGGTTCTTGAAGAATCATAGGCAATAGGAGTTGCTCTGTTATCCAAATCCAAGTGAATTCCAGCATAAAATTCTCTGTGCTCCTCATCTTCAACCCTTCCAAATGTTTCGATTTCAAGTGAAGAAACCAAATCTTGAAGAATCCAAGTGAATTCCAGCATAGAATTATCTGTGCTCCTCATCTTCAACCCTTCCAAATGTTTCGATTTCATTTACATTGAACTGATCCATTAAATTAGCATGAATTTGTTTTCAAATGCTAGCCCTTGTTCACGAACAATTACGACGAGATGCGCATATGTTACATCTTAAAATTCAAAGCCGATGAACTTGGTTTGAGCTTAAGTATATATAGATCCTAACCATCTTCAAATTCCTTTGAAAAAAGAAAAAAGCAAATACTAATTTTCTTTTTACATTTATTATCTTGCTATAATTATTATACTTCAAGTGCCATTATCCTCACATATAATCTTGGCATGTATATCACACGTATGACCCTACTCTCAAGGATAGACTCCACACATTAGCAAACATGATGTAATTATTAGAGAAATTTATAATAGAAAAGTGTATCTAACAAATACAATCAATTTGCACTAATAAGTGATAACCTTTCTCCGTCTTTCATCTTTCTTTCTTGTGACCCTACTCTCAAGGATAGACTCCACACATTAGCAAACATATTGTGATTATTAGAGAGATTTATAGTATAAAAGTGTGTCTGACAAATATAATAAAATTTACACTAATAAGTGATAACCTCTCTCCGTCTCTCACCTTTCTTTGCCAACAAAGGCATTACTCCACCACAGAGAGAGAGAGAGAGAGAGAGAGAGAGAGAGAGAGAGAGAGAGAGAGAGAGAGAGAGAGAGAGAGAGCAAGAAAAAAACATAGAGCTATAAAACATGTTAAGAGATAAAGAAAGAAAGAGTGAGAGAATAAAATAGAAAGGGAGATATAAAGACTTTGAGAAAATAGGGAATTCATTAATATCACCCGGAGAGTCAAAGTAAGAAAGTTGAATATAATTCTTTCCTAGATAAAAACATCATACTCTCATAAAATCTCTAGGCAACTACCCTGCTGCTTTCCAACATACGACTCATCTTCTTCATAATAGCATTGAGTCAATTAACTGATATCTTTAGGCTCAATATCTCCGAGCCTAATGCCCATACTTGCTCTTTTAATGAATCGACTTGCTCTTTACATTCCTTAGTCCATATTCGCCCTTTCCTTAAAGGAAAGGGTGCTCCTCATGTGCTAAAAAAAATGCGAGTCGACTCTTCCATCTGGTCAGTCATACATACATACATATATAGTAAGATGTATGACATAGGTATATAGATGTATAACATATACGTAGATGTGATATGTAAATAAACAAATGTAATTACAAAAAAAACATGAAATTTAAAAAGCATATATATACAAAAAACATGAATATTTAAAAGAAATTTCCTCCTCTAACAATGAAGATTAAAAGAAAGGTCCTCCTCTAACAAAAATGAAGAGTGTAATAATGAAAGGACAATTTTTAGATTTGTCTATACATGTATGTAGATATGCATGTATGTACACACATACATGCATACATACACTCTTATAGATACATACATACATATATGCATGTATGTAGGTATACACATACGTACATACATACATACATACATATATACATGTATGTAGGTATACATACATACATACAATAATCTTATAGATATATACAAAAAATACTAATATAGAATTACTAATAAATTCAACGTTAGACCATATATCGAAGAGTGAGATCGCTATGCACGATGCCTGGACCGGGCACCAGAGACAAAGAGTTGTCGTTACCTTCACATGCAACACACAACACACAACAAACAACAAAGGTGTGTGTGTGTGTGTGTGTGTGTGTGAGAGAGAGAGAGAGAGAGAGAGAGAGAGAGAGAGAGAGAGAGAGAGAGAGAGAGAGAGAGAGAGACGTTGCAAAGAGAGCAAGAGACGTTGAGGAGCTCGAATGAGGAGGCGAACGACTTGTTGAACCTTGGAGCAAAAGCGAGCAAAAAATAGGGGAGAGAATACCTTTGGGCGGGGTGCTCTAAGGCTGCAATATTTTGAATTCTCCATATAATCTTCATGGCAGGCGGCTCTGGCAATCTGCAAACCTGCATGGCAGGGCATGAGTGGTGGCGTTTAAGGTTGAAAGAAGTTGAAAGATGGCGCTTAAGGTTGAAAGGAGTTGAAAGATGGTGGCTCTGGCATCTTTGCCGGGTCGTGGGGATCTCCACGTGCCGGGTCGTGGGGATCTCCACGTGACCGTTTCGCACTGGCCCAGGCGAGCACATCGTTTTGTTGAAAAAATTGTGACACGTGGCTTGAGCACAAGCGAAGTTGCATTATATTATATATAGAGGTGGACTAACAACCAACCATGCACTCACAAGACCGAATCGATAGAGGTAAAGTCCCATGGAGGCTAGTTAACCATTAGAACCACTAGTAGGCCGACCCGTGCTCCGCACATCTCCAAATTCAAATTCTATCGCAACCTCCTTGAACCTCTTCCTCCTCTTCCCGAACCTCCAAATTCATGCCACATGGTAGCTTTGTGAAACTCTTCCTTAAGATAATGTAGAGATAAAGATAGCAAGCCACACCAAATTATTATTATTATTTGGGAACATAATTATAACTTGTGCAAAGACATATAAAAAAGATCACTTTTTACAAAAACGGTCACTCCCATCCTATCACAATTTGCTATTAATATTCTTAACATTAAAGTGGTGGTTCAAGGTCTCTACAAAGTATTTTAGGGGATTGAGAAATTATATTTTGATGAAAGAAATAAGGGGCTACTTAAGGCCGGCGGGTTTGCAACCATCATCCAAAGAGTTCACACACAAGAAATAAAAAATTCTTCACCTAAAGTAAACAAGGCATTGAATGGATTTTTCTTGAGTAATAGGGCAAAAACTGTTGCTTAAATATTTGACTTCATTGGATTGAGGTATGGGAATGGGAAGTGAATGGAACTAGTGAGTAAATCTTGTATAAGATCTTGTTTATTAGTTTTATGAGACGCTTGTGGCTATAGCTTGTTGAGATTGAAACTCTATTTTGTGTTCACAAAGCATGCATAGGATTTCTCTTGAGTAATCTCTATATTATGTTTGGAAAGCATGCATAGGATTTCTCTTGAATAATAAGCCAAACACTTTTGCTTAAAGCCTCTATCATGACTAGATCAAAATATGGAACATAATGTAGGTAGTGATTTGTGAGAGTTTAGCAGATAGTGTAGGTTGAGAAACTAGGAGGCATGGAGGAATGAGAATTAAAGAGTGGGGTTGCAAATTTTTGAGATTTGGTCCCCTAAGAGAATAATCTTATGCTATGTTTAGAAATTTTGTTTAGAATGAAGTAGGAACATGCATAAGGAATCATTTCCCTCGTGGATTGAAGTTCAAAGTGGAAGTTTAAGCTAAACTTAATTATCTACAAAAATAGCTTGGTGCCTTTAGTACCACACCACAAAACTCATTTGGTGTTGGGAAAATATCTTTGACATCATCAAGCCCACTTTTGTGTTATAGGACCCACAATTTCACTAACTTTGTTTTTGCACATCTTCCGTGCTATGGAATCCTCTCTACACTTCTTCCACACCACACCATGGAGCCCTAGCCCCTCTTTTTTGCACCATGCCATGGAACCTCTTCTTGTGTCTGCTGCTTTGTGCAAACTTCTCCACACTCTGTTTGTGTACTTCCACATAAATGTTTTTGGGAGGACCCCAAATGTGAGGTTTCTCCTAGGAGGGGAGCTTCCAAAATCTAGAGACCAATTCATTGAAGCCACTACCAAAGAAATTAAAGATCATTCATGAGGAAGGGTCACCTTTAAAAGTGTTATCCTCAAAAAGGTCCGATGGTGACCGAGGGTAAAGCTACAAATGTGACAGGGACTATTTTAGCATAGTTGTAGTTATTTCCTTTCTCAATCTTAGTCATTGACCTTGCTTAGTTTTTTTAATTGTACAATAGTTTAGTAGTCTATTGGCCCATGATCTTATCTATATCGAAGATGGTCATTGAGAAGATTATACACATACTTATTAATATATTGCCATTTTTGGGTCCTTGAGGTGCACTATCTAGTTCTTAGAATGTGTTGATAAGGTTATTGCATAATAGATATCCTTTTCCAGATGAGAGGATGGATTTACAATTCCTTTGAGGGAATTGGTAAGATACTATTCTTACGGTTTTTGGGCCATCAAACCTAAAATATTGACATGTGAGATTGGTGTGAGTCTCACTTGGAGGTTAAACTATGTTATTTAGGGAGAAAGTGGGTTGTGTCAAGTCTGGCAGGTCATGAGGGGGGATTGGCCATTTCACCTTTGACTCTAATTCTAAAGGATATTATCTATTCTCTATATGGAGCATATCCACGTAGTATGGACACTAGGATGCTAGGATCTTCTCGATGTACTTGATTTTCAACTTAGGATATCTTGTTCCATTGCAAATAGTTAAGCTAGGGTGGGTAGATTTTAAACATGAAAGGACTTGATAGTTTGGCTGCATATTGGTAAAGTGAAACATTTAACAATGATGGTTATTTTCTTTGAATGATTGTGTGAGACTAGTAGGTATAATGATTCGGTTCACCTTGGGTCTTAATGCTCCCAACGTTTTGAATAGGATCTAAACTCAGCAATGTGGCAGTGCTCGTACTCTCTCCCATACCTAAACACACTCTTCTCTCCAAATAGAAGGATAAATTGTTGGTTGCCCCACTGGCCCTCCTCCAATATTAGCATGATCTTGGTAAAAAATATCGATTTGTACACCTATGAGTGAGTGTATAGCTATCTAAGGAGAGTTGTACTATACATCAATGAGCCATCAAAGGCCGCTGGTTTGGCGTGTGGATGAATAGAAAGAGCCTTTATTTTTTAGCCCTTCATCAACAATCACTACACTAGATAAAGTTGATGCAGCTTCGTGTGAGCTTTTATGTGGTAAAACAACCAGTGTGAGCTTCATATGGTGAATACAATAGTGTGAGCTTCATGCGGTGAAAACAATCATGTGAGCTTCATGTGGTGAAAGCACATTGCATTAAAAACCATTTGAAGAAAAAATTTATAGCTGTACACTGTGTGCTTATGGTTTTTAAATGAAAAAAGCATAATGAGTAAGCCGCCCTAAGACCTAGTGTATCATCGACAAAACATAGGAATTTAAGGCTTTTAATCTTCCTTTTTTTTTATAAAATGTGCAAAGTGAGAAGCATTACTTGTTCATTGAATATGGACTCATGCTACATCATTGTCTACTTTAATTTCTCCACATCATGTTCAAGATGACGCTATGGTCTTGCTACCTTGCTTGATTTGCATGGAAGCTCTGTTGTGAACATAGGCATACTATCTGAAAAAGAAGTCAAAGCAAAAGCCTCACCTACCCTTGTCCTATTACATGCTTTTGTTCGTTTACTAGAAAACTCTTTTATGCACATAGGTGTAGCATCTTACAAAGAAGTCAAAGTGAAAGCCTCATCTACCCTTGTCCTATGGCATTCTTTTGTCCATTTACTAGAAAGTAAAGCCAACAAATTTTTGTCACACTTCCATTACATCTACCTCCCAAGGTATTACATGGATAAGAATAAATAAATACAAGCACCTGTAAAAAAATATATGATTTTAAACCAAGGCCCATAATTGATTATAATGGTTGGCCTTCTTGTCAAACTAACCATTAGAAGGTATAGAAAGTATTTCTTGTCAAAAACCGTGTAACCTTTGCCTTCTTAATGCTTGACCTTCTTGTCAAACCAAGATACATAAGGCGAATAGAACCCATAGAACCCAAAATGGATAACCTTAAGGCCAAACACGTCATCTAGAGTACATAAAGAAATTTGTAAAATCCAAAGCAAGTGTATGAAATAGTATTAGAGTTGAGACCAAGGTAGCAACCCACACACATATGTAGCAAGCAAGGAGAGATGGAAAGAAGCACAACACTCAATGTAGATTGATAAGAATGAATAAAGTAATTGGCACTGTTTGGAGGGTGGCATGAGTGTGGCAACACCCATGATTGCATCCCAAAGG
The DNA here is from genome assembly GCF_041138505.1 of Cibotium barometz. Taxonomy (NCBI): domain Eukaryota; kingdom Viridiplantae; phylum Streptophyta; class Polypodiopsida; order Cyatheales; family Cibotiaceae; genus Cibotium; species Cibotium barometz. Next base: position 42,919,081 of record NC_141060.1, read on the forward strand.
CCAGCTTATGTCTTTGATCACCACCTCAGCATCGTGGTTGTCATGTCATCATAGGGATGACCATGTCAGGAATCTCATGCACACATTGGTTTAAAAGTGGAATCACCAACTCGAATTGTGCGACCAGACTCTAAAGTCTAATTATCCCAAAAGTCGAATCGTCTAACAGTCAAATGATCTGAAAGTTGAATCGTTTGATCTTAAATTGATAATCTAATGAGATCATGGTGAAGGCAAATTCCTTGAAGTGTTCAATCATCTAAGAGTTGAATCATCCGGTCTATAATCATGGATTTGATACTAAGATCATGGCAGAGGCAAATTACTTGAAGTGTTAAATCATCTAAAACTTGGATTGTCTGAAAGTTGAATCGCACTTAGTTGAATCATATGATCCAACTAGGAACATGTCTTGGGAGCTTGAAAATCTAAAATTTTCAGCAGGGATTTGGAAATCCTTGATCCAACTGGGAACATGTCCTCTAGGAAGCTTGAAAATCTAAAATTTTCAACAGAGGGATTTATGTAAATCCTTTGATCTTAATCAAGGAAATCTCAAAAATATAAAAACATACAAGAGCTGAGAAAAGACCAAAAATTTTAATAACCTAGAAAATCCCCAAAATATATATAAAATCCCAAAATACCATTAGGAAATTCAAAATTCTTAAAAGACATTTAAAATTTCACAAAAAGAGACCAAAAGTTTTGGAGAAAGTCAACATTGGCAAAAGCCTCAAACTCTGGAGACTGTGTAGACGATGACTATATATTTTCCATGTGACTGGTTTAAGTTATCAATAACTGAAAGGTATATGCGCCTTTAGGTCTGGACAACTGGCTCTACCAATGTGGAAAATTTGACTAATTCATTGCACGGAGACAGTGAGGTAGCATTAAACACCCCAACTGCTAGTAGTGGGATTAGGTTAGAAGAGATTTCAACGCATTTAATCCTGAGAGACTTCCCAAGTGAGGCGGAGAGTTATATGTCAGTGAGGACCTAATTGTAGAGATTTTGATGGATCCATTTAGTAGTGGATTTTAGTTCACGCCAATCTGTTGTTGCATCTGGCATGTCTTTAGTACCAATAGAGGTCTTGGCTCAAGTTCAAGTGGGACCGACTTCTACTACTATAGTGAGGTTGGCTAGAACAAGTATTGGTCAAGTATTCTTGGCAAGATTTGATGGTAAGATCTGATGAAGGGTTTGACCCCAAATATAGGTTGGATGGTTGGCTAGAACAAGTATTGGTCAAGTATTCTTGGCAAGATTTGATGGTAAGATCCGATTAAAGGTTCGACCCCAAATATTGGTTGGGATCCTTTAGAAGGTCCTTGATCCAGTTTGATGACTGAGACTTTCATATGCATTAATGGAAACCATGTGAGATATTGAATTTTCAAGCCATAGGGAATGAAACCCCACCACTATGAGAAAGTTCATAGATAGAGAGGAGGGTAGTTCTTCATTGATGAATTTGGAATTATCTAGTACCCATAGAGGCATATAGAGATAAACATGTAGGAGGACCAAGAAAATACCCTCTTCATCAAGAAAAGGTAAATTGAGCTCTAGGAAGAGACTCCTTCCTCTCAACCTCACCCTTTCTCTTGCTTCAATTCCCATACCCACAATACACTTCTCAAACCACCTCCTACCGACTTTGGACAAAGACCTCAACCTCCCTAGCACATGTAGCCCTTGTACATCCCTACTATCAGATGACCAATCTAACAAAACGATGTACATACCATAAGGTGCTATGCCACACTAGTCCAGGCCATACCATAATTCTTTATTCATCCAAGACCACAGCCAGCACTGTCCATAATTTGTCACGGATCCCACTCCTCTAGAAGCAAATCTCATGATCCTCTTAGCTACCTTAGGCACTTAGCATCACAAAATGTGTTGTATATGGCTAGTTTGTCAAGCTATAGCCACTTGTTAGGAATTGCCAGAATAATACCTCCTTCAAGAGAACAACTCCCCCCCTGCACCAACACATGCACCATTGTGCATGTCCCTATGTCTCTGCCCCCAATCACAGCTTTGCCGCAAGGATTACCCTCGAGATGACAACATTTGTAGAAGCCATGGGTAGAGGAATGCAAATAGGTTTCTATAGCACCTGTGAGGGATGCAGACATGTGCCAATAGCACTTATAAGAGGGATGTGAGAGATTAGTTTTGATCTAGACCACCTCATCCAAGTTGAGAGGATAATGGACAAATACGATGGAAATTAGGATGCCCTAGATCACTTAGAAGCGTTTGAGAAGACTTGTGAGGGCTTGGGAATCACTAATGACCCAAGTAAGATCCTTGATTTTGGTCTAGCCCTAGATCAATAGCTAGATGATGGTTCAATGCCAATTTACAAGTCTACATATGAGGCTGTTTGCATCGTAGTTCAAGTGGAATTTTAAAAGGTCAGAGAAAAAATGGAGTTTTCTCCACTTGTTGTGAACAACATCATCTAAAACCTTGAGAGTATACTCTCGGTGTTTAGATAAGGAAAGGCTAATTACTCTCTTCCTAAACCCCTTGAAGGAGAAAACGCTCAATCATTACTTGTATATGCAAAAAAAAGTGACATTCAACAAGTATTATCATTTGACTTTGATGGATAACATGAAAGGAACTCTGGGATCTGAGGGAGAAGGTTCACACTTGAATGCTTCTTCCATTACATCAAGTAGACCTTCCAAAGAAGGATGGTAAGAGAACCATGGATGACGTTGATGGCACGGAAGCGGTAAAGCTGTCTACGCCCTTATAGCATGCCACACTTCCACACACGCATGCAAACACACCAGAACACCAGACCAGAGAGCATGAACAAGACTTATATTTCAGAAAGGACCTTGACCTTTACAGAGGTGGATATCCCAAGATATCCCAGACACCAGCTACACCAAGCACCCGCTCACAATCAGCCTGCTCCAGCTCCTGGTCGATCCCAAATCCCTTCGCTCCTTGCTTCTCTGCAACAGCCCTCTTCACTCTTTGCTCTGCTCCTCAGCAGATGACTCTCTGCTACACCACCAGCTCACTGCCAGTCGGAACCACCTATCACCACAGCAGCCCCCAACTTTTTCCCTGTCTCTTCAGAATTACCTGCCAGCACTTCATCTCTTGCCCTATTTCGCTTATGGGGCAGCATACACCCACTCCTATCCTCTGAGACTTCTCCTCCAGCCGACTTGCCTCCTCAGCAACCCAAACCAAAAGCTCTTCGACCAGCACCTCCAGCTCACTTTCATCGCTAGTCTCTGCACACTGCCTTCACCACTCGCTGCACCTTATACTTCAGCCTGTCATCTTAACACCCGCTCACACTCGAACATTGTCAGCCTGTTTTACTGTCCCAATCACCACCTTCGCATCTCTGCACACACTTACGGCTGCAGTCACCAGCCCATAAGTCCTTTGATGCCAACCTGTCCTCTCACGTTGGCGTCCACTACACCAGCTTACTGCGCTCCTGGCTGCGCACGTCCCAGCTCTTGCAGCTCGCCACACGATGGCCCCTTCAAACCCACGCTCGCCTAGATCTGTGGCTGCAGCAAGCCACCACATAAGCACCAACGTGGCTCTCTTCCCGTCGGCTCCCAGCCGTATCACTTGCGGCTGCTCCCAGCTGCCACCCAAACGCACACACGGGGCTCCTCCGTCCTGCGCTCCAACGAGACCCCCCAGAGAGTCTCCTCGCTCTCTACTCATCCCCTCCTGTGGCTGCAGCTCGCTAAAAACGCACGTGGCCTCTGTCCTCGCACTCTCCCCCAGAGAGTCCCTCTGTCCTCGCATCCAGCAGCCCGCTCCACCAGCTGCTCCTCACAAAAGAGAGAGGCCCCCTCACAATAACCAGGCGACCTTTTTTCTCCTTCTGCCCGCGCCGACTTTCCACGCTATCACCTCTTCCAGAGAGAACCATTGTTGCGCTGGCCAGCTTCCAGAAGTATTCGCTGGCAGCCACTCAAAGTTCCACGCAGCTGGCCACCTATTCATTGTTTTATTTATTTTATTTGTTTGAAAATGGCCACTATAATATCTCTTTTCACACCATGTCCAAGACAATTTTGGCCCCTTATCTATTAACTGCCCATGCACCTCATGCCTCTTCAAATAGCAACCTTCCAATGCTCACTTATCCTTGGGGACGCATACACGTATCCTGACATCCGAGTAGTTGATATCACCTCCAGCAGCTACGTTCCGGACGAGCTTGTGTCCAAGATCTCATCACTTTTTCCAGCACATACACTTTCATCAAAACCAAATGCTTGATTGCCGCATCCACGACGCCCACACTGAGTCAATGGGTGCCCCCATGACTTCACCACAACACGAACAACACTCATGTACACATGTACAAGTTGAGGTTGAGGTTCCCAAAAAACTACACACAACGTGGCAAACAAAGTGATCAAACATATGGAGGCAAAGTGGAGAGTATCTCCCAAAGAACCCAGGAAGGTGTATCCAGTGGTGTTAGCAAAAGATTGCTTGCATGCACAGGGAAGAACTATGCATTATCATTTGAATTTGATGATAACAGGAAAGGAACTCTGGGATCTAAGGGAGAAGATTCACACTCAAATGCTTCTTCCATTACATCAAGTAGACCTTCCAAAGAAGGATGGTAAGACAGCCATGGATGAAGTGGAAAACAAAGTGATCAAACACATGGAGGCAAAGTGGAGAGTATCTCCCAAAGAACCCAGTTAGAGAACCTAGGAAGGTGTATCCTTATTATGGTGGTGTTAGCAAAAGATTTCTTGCATGCATAGGGAAGAACTATGCCTTGATGTGGTTACTATAGAAGATACACCAACCATGACACAAGGGTGAGTCGGTATAATCTTGCCAATGGAATTGTACAACCCCCTACCTTGCCAGCTAGCCGAGTTGGCCTTGCCCTCCCCTGTTAGAATGGGAAGTGGGCTCCCTATGGGAACTACATTTCCAAACTGTGAAGGACCGCTACCCTCTACCATTCATAGAACCTATCATTGAGAAAGAGTTGCTAGAAATAAGTCTACAATTTCTTAGATAGATCCTCTAAGAACCAACACAAGACTGCTTCATTACTACATAATGGGGTACCTTTGCTTATAAGGTCATTCCATTCAACTTTTCACGAGCCACACCTTTCAGAGACTTATGAGCACAGCTTTCAAAAACTTTCTATATAGGTTCCTTGAAGTTTACATGGACAATCTAGGTGTGTAAATTCCTCATAGAAAGAGCACATAGATTTCTTGGGGCAAGTCTTTTAGATATGCTGATTATATCAAATATCTCTAAGTCCTGAGAAATGCACCTTTATGGTTCACCATGGAGTAATCCTAGGGTATATAATCTCAGAAAATGGCATCTCTACTGATGAAAGTAATATCAAGGTCATGCTTTAACTACCAAGACCTACAACTTTTAAGGGAGTCTAGAGGTTCAGTGCAGAGATTCATGGGGCATTGTGGCTATTACCAACGGTTCATATTCATGTACGCTAATCTACCCTAAACCTTATGTTGTCTTCTGATTGTCTTTGTGTGGATTGAGAAATGTGAGCAGTCGTTTTAAAAACTATGACATGCCTTAGTCTTGGCATCTATCCTCACACTACCAAATTGGGACTTGATTTTTCATGTGCACATCGTTGCCTCGGCATTTGCTATTCAACATGTCTTAACCCAAAAGCTAGGGGGACACAACATTGATTTTCCAATTTGCTACACTAGCCGCTAAATGATGCTAAAAGAATTATACAAGCACAAAATGAGAGGGACTGGCCATGGTTTATATTGTAAAGAAATATAGACATTATCTCCACAATTTTGTGTTTTTTGTTGTACTTGATCTCCAAACCTTGTGCAATGGGTTGGATCACAAGATGGTTGTTGATTCTTATGGAATTCAACTTTGCCATTACGGTTCGGAAAGGATCTCAACACATTTTAACTGATCATTTGTTAATAATTCCAAATGGAGAAGCACCTACATGTGTAGATCACTATCTACTAGATGCTTCTATTCCAATTGAGTGTAGTTCCTAATTAGAGCATAAAAATTGCCCATTTTCTATCTACAAGCTTGCCTTTTGATGAAAAATGAGCCCAAAACTTGGCGAGAGCATCAGCTCCTCAACCATCTCATTTTTGGGTATGGATTGGGACAAGACGGTATCTTGCGATTATGCATACATGAAGCCTACTACCTTAAAGCTTTAGAAGACGCACATGCAGGATTAGAAGGTGGCCACTTTACCAAAGATCCATGCCCCATTTCATGAAAGGTTAGAGAGACATAATTGGAGTCAAGGGAATTCGATCTCTATTCTGGGTTATAATAAATCTTTTGAAAGAAACACATCGTTTGACAAGTTCAATAGCATCTCCAAATAAGGTGGGTCACCACATTCCCACTTGCAATATTCTATGAGCACATTGGCAAATGATAAACTCATATAAAAATTTGGTCTCATCAAGTGAGCATCTGCCTTAATCATATCCTTGGCTTCGGCCCACTTTGTGCAATAGTGTGTAGCTACAATGATGTATTGGGCACCTGTGTATCGTGCATCTAGGATAATAGGACTAACAAAATGATACCCACTTGAGATTGTGAGGGATAGAGGCATGCACTTTATCAATCAGTGATTGAGTTTTTACTTCAAGAATTCCAAACGAGTCACAAAAAATCTTAAGAATTCCAAATGAGTAACATAAAATCTTTTCCTTAATATCCCCCCAAGAAAATGGACAAGCTGAAAGCACTAATAAAGTGTTGTGCACTATCCTCACTTAGACCGTACAAACCACGCAAACAGGGACTGTGAGATTAAGTTTCCAGCCACTTTATGGGCCTACCACACAACTTACAAGATAGTACCATGGGACAATGCCTTTTTGACTCACGTATGGGTTGGATGCCATCACACCATTGGATTTACTTATTCCAACCCTATGGGTTGTAAAAGGCCATGGCCTTGGCAGTCATTACCTTTTTGAAACTGGATGAGGTTCACATCTATGCTATAGTTATAATGTGGGCTAAAAAGTGTCGATGTTAGCGACGGTTTGATGTAAATCTTCACACCAAGAAGTTTCAGGTAGGTGACTTTGTCTTGATCTACCATGTTAAAAAGACCAAGGGACTCGGCCCCTACATATTGTGGATTTTTCCAAGAGTGGAGGGGTACATATTGAGGCCTTGGATGGTTTACAACTACGTGCATTTGTTAACAAGATTAAACTACACAAGTATTAATGGAAGAGCAACTCCAAAGATTGCACAAAACCAAAGCCAAGTGTAAAGCTAAAAAAGAATAGGTACTCTTGGCTATCAAGGAAGGGAAAGAGCGTGAAGCCAAATTTAAGACACATAGGAGTAGAATCGATTGTAACATGGCTGAAATAATTCATGGGAAATTAATCCGGCCTAACTTTGGCTTCAATTACAATCAGGAAAGGACTTTGAGCAAGAACTAGGGTTAATCAATAGTGGCACACGTCACAATCTAATGTCCTATTAGACCTCATTGGGTAGACCCTCAGTAACTCCCACCACTACTACACAAGTGCATGGTTTTGACAAGATGACAACTTCTTCAATACTAAAGACTACCTATCTGAGTCTATGTTCTTCCTTCTCCCTAAGGAACTATGATTGAGGAAATCCTCTTGGGAAGAAGCTAGATAAGCTGAAACAATTGCCATATTTATTGGGATTCCCACAAGGCTACATTGGGGAAATAGGGTTCCCGATTCATTGTGTCTCTCACACAACACAAGCCTATCAACATTCCTGATGAAGATTCACTATTGACAACACCAGCACCTTCCACTCCAACATTGATCCATGACCCTTCATCTCTTAAGTCTAATGAGAAAGAAAAAACAACCTCAAAACATCACGGACGACCACGACAAAGACTTGTTAGGCAACCTCAGGCTTTTGCCTCTCAAAGGTGGGTACCTAAAGAAAGCCAAACACCGTGGTTCGATGTCTGTAAAATCTCTCCACATGAAATGGTCTTGAGCTGTGAACCTCAATAGCCACCAAGCCAGGTAAAAGTGGTCCAAGTTTGGAGACCATAACTCCGAACTACACACCTCTTCCTACTCTTAATTCAAGAAACTCTCAACTAGACAACCACAAACATGTACTCGAGGTAAGAAATAGTCATTCTCGCAAGCCTCTCAAAGGTGGGTTTTCTAAAACTCTATTGGTGGTAGCTCAAGGATATTACAATGGCACAAACACCTTATGGATTCCAAAGATGGATCAAGCAAATAGAAGTTGTGGGCATACAATATCAACCCAAGCCCACTCCTACTCCTTCTATTCCTAATAGCTCACATGATCGGGCAATCCTCAACAAAGGTAATGTACAATCTGAACAAAACGTAATACTCTGCTCTCGTGTTAAAGCCTTGTTAATATTAGCATCTTATCTACCTTGCTTACTTGCTAATTGCCATGTTGACTAATAATATTTGTTTAATTGTTATTTATAGAATGATAAGAATAGGCTTTGAGAAGGATGCAAGAACCCTCCTAGAATAGGATGTGCTTGATGAATGTCATTTCCTGACCTAGATTGGATTCTTGGGTAGAATGAAATTTACATGACCAAATGCATGGGGGAGAACTTTGCTCTACGAGGAGTTGTTTTGTGGTTCTTAGTAGTGCTGAATATTTCCACTTTGAAGTCATGATGACGAATATAATAGGGGGATCAAGAATATATCCTATACTTCACCAAGGAGCTCATCTGCTTGTGAACATCTGAAAAACCGTATATGGCTCTTTGCCAATGGTTCCTAAACTCGTTCCTATTGTGAGCAGTTTTCCACTCTACCTCACCATCATAAGAAACAGGTGGTAACAATTCTTAGGAAATTCTGATGGAGGGCATTTTGGATGAGGATCTCAAAAGCACATGAAAAGTGGTGTTTTGCATGTAAAGCCATTACTATGATCTTACAAGTGAAAAGTAGTGTTTCACATGTAAGGCCATTACTATGATCTTGCAAGTGAAAAGTGCTATTTTGCAGTAGTTACGCATCAACTGATCCAGGTTCTAGCACATTGCATCAGGTACACCTATCGATTGGGCTAGTATTTTGTTAAAGGCTTTACAGGATTACTGCAAGGAACTTAGGTTTACTATTTTCAATCCATATCTACTGAGTAAGCTACTTTGAAATCCTGTGGTTATCATTAATCATGCATGGGCCAATGGGTTACCTGTGCAAGGAGCACACTTCTTGCATGGCCATCACCCCCAATAGGAGCACACTTCTTGCATGGCCATCACCCCCAATAGCCTCTTCATCCTCTCCTTCCTCTAGTGTAGCTACTTTGGTACCACCAAATCATCAGCCATCTCTGTACTATCTTATGGCACTAGCATGCCAATCATAGTGGAAATTGTGCTAATGGTAACCTCCACGCTTCCAATATGCTTATCTCTACAAAGTCCATCGATCAGTGTAAAGGGTCTCTAGTTCCTATTATGACTATGCAATCACCAAGTTCCAGGATTCCATCCTCTTTATTCACAGAGCAAAAAGCCTTCACTATCACAACCATGCCTCTTGAAATAGCAATGCAAAATCTCAGGTTCAAGCGATGAGTATAAAGTGACCTGGCTTGGTAGGATATTTCCCTCTACTAGATAAGCAATCACTTTCCACCAAAGGATTGAGAAACTTCTTCTGTTGTAGTGGAGGAGACTTTCCCCCATTGAAATGGGGCTTTTCCATGGGGGTGCCTCTACTTACTAGGAGTCTATAAAGATATCAGAATAAACTAAGAGTGTTAGTCATAACCTCTATAGGATGCCCATTATTTTATTTTGAGATATTTTACTTTGGATGTGCCTTTTATTTATATCATTTACTAAGATTAATGTGCTTAATCAGCTATGTGCACTGGTACGATATGATCAAGATTAATGTGTTCAATCAGTTGTGTGCACGAACTACTATTATTTTGGATGAAGGCAATGACTTACTGGGGTAGATTATGTGTTAATCGTAGGTGGAACATGTCTTGGACCACTACGAGATATTTTGGAAGACATGTAACTACCTTTTATGGTTTCATATTTAAGCATTAATATTTTTGTAAGGTTAAGGCCTCATACCTTTGTATATACCAAACAGTATTTTATACTTTTGGTAGGCCCAAGACTTATTAATCAGAGCTTGCTATATTTTTGTAGAACTTTTATGCTCAAAAACTCAAAAGCACTTGTGCTTTGTTTTTGGAAGTTTTGTTTTTGAAAAGCAAGCTTTTTCTAATACATATAAATATGAGTGAGTGGTACAAGGGCCACACTCCAGGGGAGATTTAACCCAATTTTGTCCCGACAGTGATCTCTTTCTTATTATCTAGGTCTCTTGTTTATTTATTTTTATTTATTAAGGTTTATGTTTTTAATTTGTACAAATAAAAGTTATGCTCTAATTTTTGTGCTTGAGAATTAGAGTTTCTTCTCCAAGTGTCATAAAAGGCCTGACAATGGTATTAGAGTAGGCAACTGACACACCATAGCCTGTGGGCTCCACACAAATGATGAGTGTGCATAATTTTTTTTCATAATAACTAAAAATAATGCTTTATCAATGAACACACAACCATGAAAACTATACATAAATATTCACCATGACCAAGAGCCCACCCAAGCTCTGATACCATGTTAAACAATCCTAAAATGGGATTGATCATGGTAATAGACATAGATTAAGCAACATAATTAAGGTGGATTATACCACACTGAGAACTCCATAAGAGAGAGAGATTGCACACTCAACACTCAATTATATTCTTCTATTGCATTCATAATGAACCATACAATGATATAGGCTTTCTAGCCTTATCCCACTTTACACATCATCATCATCCATGTGGCACTCCCTTTTCCACTCTTTTGGATTGCAAGAATCTAGTGAATGTGCACTACTTAGACGTACCCAAGCTAAGCAAGCCATGAGGAAAAAGGAAAAGACTTATCTAATCATGGTTAATGAAGTTTCTATCTCTAAACCAAATTCCAAGAACACCTCGAACGAGCTATTCATTTCGTAATTTTTTATTGTTTTATAAATGAGTTACTCCTGGATTACCTAATTCTAGACCGGAAGACCATAGGATATCCCTAGTATTATTCAAACTTATAGAGCTCCTTATAAAGTAAATTTTATAGAGCAAAAAGAAATACAGTCTTAGATTGAGGTCCTACTTGATAGGAAACTTATTAGGCCTAGTAGTTTGCCATATACGGAGCACCTATACTTTTTGTCCAAAAGAAGAATGGAACGCTTCACATGTGCATATACTACCGAACTTTAAATAAGAATACTATCAAGAATAGATATCCTATCCCACATGTGGATGCCCACGTGTGGATGAGAGGAGCCAAAATATTTTCCAAAATTGACCTGAAGTCAGGCTATCATCAGGTTATAATGTCTAAAGAAGAAGATGTTTATAAGACCGCTTTTCGCATGCAAACATATGAGTTTTTAGTAATGCCTTTTGGACTTACTAATGCTCTAGCTACATTTAGTCACATGATGAGCCGTATATTCCTGAAGCACCAAAATTTTGTAGATATTTTCTTTGCTGACATCTTGGTTTTTAGCAAAGATGAAGATGAGCATGAGAGACATCTAGAGATAGCATTCAATCCTCCTTTGAAAAAAAAATAACTCTATGTCAACCCAAACAAAAGTGAATTATTTTAAAAATAAATTTAATACCTTGGACATCTAGAGATAGCATTCAATCTTTTGAAAGAAAATTAACTCTATGTCAACCTAGACAAGAGTGAATTCTTTCAAATAGAAATTGAATACCTTGGACATATTGTGTATGCAGTAGGAATTTGTGTTGATCTTAGAAAGATAGATACCATTAGATCATGCCCTAGACTAAAAGACATTCATGAGTTGAGATATTTTCTTGGTTTATGCTCTTATTATAGAAGATTTATGAAAAAAATTGCTTATAAAGCACATTACTTGATTGAATTATTGAAAAAGGTTAAATTTTTCTTTGGATTGATATGCATGAAAAATATTTTAATGTACTTACCCATGCACCTACATTAACACTACCTCCATTCTTTGTGTTAGTAACTAATGCTAGTGGACATGGTATTGGTGTTATGCTTATACAAGATATTCATCTGATTTTTTTTTTAAAGTAGAAAATTGAAACCATCTAAACTTAAGCATAGTACTTATGATAAAGAATTGATTACTGTTATTCATGCATTGAAAATTTAGAAACGTTATCTTATGGGTTTTGAGTTTACAATTAAAACTGATCTCAACAAAGTATTAAACATCTACATTCATAACCTTTAATATTAGATAGACATATTAAGTGGACATCTTTTATTCAAAGTTTTCAGCCAGCTTTAGAAAATAGGCTTACTTTATTGCTTGCAAAAAGACATTGATCGCCTATCAAGTTGCACATGTTTTTTTAAACAAGTCTTTATGCATCATGGCTTACTAAAGATTATTGTTTCTAATAGAGATAGAAAGTTTTGTAGTGAATTTTGTACTACTTTGTTTGATAATCTGGGAACAAAACTTGATTCCTCTACTACTTTTTATCCTGAATTCAATGGATAATCCGAAGTAGCAAATAGTAAAATTCTTGATTTACTTAGATCATATGTCTCATCTTAGCCTAAGCAGTGGGATAAGTATTTACATATTCTACAATTTACATATAATAATTGTCCTCATATTGCTAGTAAGATAGCACTATTTGAGATTGTCTATGGTAAGGCTTTGCCAACTCCTATGACTAGACTTTCATATTCTATAAAGGTTGCAGATTCTTTTGTTAGAGACTTTCACCAAATTCATGAGTTAGTAAAATTGAATATTAAAAAAGCCCAAGAAAAATACATGAAGTACGCAAATCATAAACGCAAACATGTCATCTTTAATAAAGACAATTATGTACTTATTTGTATTAAGAAAAGGAGACTTTTTATGGTAATGTTAGCTCCTAGATTTTATGAACCTTTAAGGATAATTACAAAAATAAATGATAACGTATATAATTTAGAGCTACCTTCTAATTGGCATATTCATAATTCTTTTCATATTAGTATTTTGAGACCTTTTAGAGGACCTCTATCTTTTTATTCTACATTAGAACAGTCTCTTGAATTAGTAGATAAAGAAGAACATCTTGTACCTAAGTCTATTCTCATTGACCATGAGACCATCACTATACACAAAGGCAACACTTATGTTAAGTATCTTGTGACTTTCAAGAATCATCCTATTGAAGATGCCAAATGGATGCAAGAAAAGTTTTTTTGTTCTAACCAAAATCTCATCCACTCTTACTATCCATGCAATTGAGGACAACTATAACCCGAGCAAGAGGGAATATTAGTCATAACCTCTATGGGGACACCCATTATTTTATTTCAGGATATTTATTTTGGATGTGCCTTTTTTTATATCATTTACGAGGATTAATGTGTTTAATTAGTTGTGTGCACTAGTATGATATGGTTAGGATTAATGTGTTTAATCAAATGTGTGCACTAATTAACATTATTTTGGATATAGGCGATGATTGAGTAGCGAATTATTAATCTCGGGTGGAATATGTGTTGGACACCACAATGAGATATTTTGGAAGACATGTGAATACCTCTTATGGTTTCATATTTAGGCATTAATATTTTTGTAAGGCTAAGGCTAAGGTCTCATATCTTTGTATATACCAAATAGTATTTTATACTTTTGGTAGGTCCAAGACTTATTAATTATAGCTTGCTATATTTTTGTAGAGCTTTTACGCTCAAAAACTCAAAAGCACTTGTGCTTTATTTTTGGAAGGTATCTTTTTGAAAAGTAAGCTTTTTCTAATACATATAAATATGGCGAGTTACAAGGGACACACTTATTATCCAAGGGAGATTTAACCCAATCTTGTGTCTACAGTGTTCTCTTTTTTGTTCTCTAGCTCTCTTGTTTATTTAACTTTATTTATTAAGGTTTATGCTTTTAATTTGTGCAAGTATATGTTATGCTCTAATTTTTGTGCTTGAGAATTAGAGTTTCTTCTCTAAGTGTCATAAAGGTCCTCACAAGCAAACTCAGTGTGGAGACCCTAAGAATCTAAGAGATATTTCACTCTTGAGTAACAAGACATAGAACAACTACAAAAAGAGAGTGATGACTTACGAGCAAAGTCTATAGGTAGCTATTAAGTGGGAAGAAAAACACAAGCAAATGCAGTGTGAACTTAGTTTGGCAAGGGAGAGGCTCCAAGTCCAGCCAGCTGGATCATGAAAAGGAAGTCCATGGCATACATGAGGAACATTCTAAACACATAGTAGATTTACAAGGAAAACATACCACTTAGGTGTAGAACTTACTGGAAGAATGAAGGCTAAGGTAGATATAAAGGTCCAGACAAGCACAGAATGAGGAGCTAATGAAATCCCTCACAGAGGCACAAGAAGCAAGGAAAGGTTGAGAAAAGGTCTAAAAATAACTAAGGAGGAGATGGCTTGGAAGCATGCAAACGTTAAGTGAATGCTATGAGAATCTGCAAAAGCCCTATGGCATTGCAAACTACATAATGGCCTAGCTCAAGAAGGAAAATGAGGAAACCACAAGTACCATCTAGGACTCACATGCTAAGGTTGAAACAGCTCCTAGACCAAGCAGAAGCTGAGGGAAAGAACATAGTAGGAGAGCCCACATGGGAAGAAGCAAGGGACACCCTGCAAAGTCAGGCTCGTTAGGAGATTGCCTTCTTGGAGGGGTCAATGAGACAATTTAGACCTGGTTCCCTTCCTGTATTGGCTCTTCTAGGTATTTCTGGTCCATGGGATGGTCTAGTCGTTGTACCTTGGAGTGACTCCCCATTAGTTGCCTCCGTATGTCTTTACAGAATCAAGAGTTCCATGTCTTGTAGGAACGTACGGTGATTGATCATCTGCTCAATATCCTTTTTGGTGTAGAGTCGGTCCTCTACTTCACTTGCCATGCTTTCTAGGTTACCCTCTTCTTCTATGGTAGTAAACCCTTCCTCCATTCTGGATTCCTCGTTTATGGGTTCCAAGTTTGGAATTTCTCCCTCAGTTCTACCCATAACTATTTCTGGTCCCTTCCCTTGTGACTGGAGTGGGTTAAAACTTCCCATTTCCTTTTGCTCAGCTCTCGTCCTTCGAGTATCGAGCTCTTGTTTCCTTAAGCTCAATTCTCATAGTTGCGGTTCCACCTCACTCTGTTTGAGGACTAACTTTACTTCCTCGGTGGTGGGGAAGAATATTTGACCTGTCCTAGCCGCACTTTCTATGTCTCGTCTTATTCGGGGGGTGCTGGTATTCGACAGCCTAGAATTTGACGTTTGGAATGGCACTTCTTGTCATGGACCAAGTCCAGCGTTGGTTGATGGACCCATGACTTGCACTTCTTCATGACTGGTTTGGAGACCAAAAAATCCTCGGGCGATATCAATGATACCACTGGACCTAGTTGGGGAGGGTGGTTTCTCCTCTTCCCCAAACCCAACGTATCTCAACCCTTCTTCCATGAACTCTTCGCTACTAGTTTCAGCGGTGGTCAAGTTTCTTAAAACACTTAGGTGTGTTCTTGTAGAATGTCCTGATCCCACACTTCTTTGATAGAAAGATCCTGGGTGATTCGATGCACTATCATCAGGCGTAAGATCGTCTTCGATGAGTTTTCCAGATCTTAAGTGCATGTATGTACAATTTGATAAGCTATTTGTCAACCCAATTTGATTTTGCTTCCAATTCTATTGCTCTATTTTAGAAGCCGTGAAACTACAGAGAATGGTTCACGGCGTGAAATTGCAGGAAATGGTTCACGGCATGAACGTTATCCTACACTTTCACGTGCTCAAAAATTTTACCTTTCAGGTTAGATCCCCTCTTTTTGATATAGGCTGCCCTCCTTAACCGATCCTTGTGGCCTTGGTTTGTCTAATCGTTGGATTTGGCCAACCCATGAATCTGCAGAGAATGTTTCACATCGTGAACATAGAAGGGTTTCACACCGTGAACAATTTCAAAAGGGTTCATGTCGTGAACCAGTAAGGGTTTCATGCCATAAACAACTTCATAATGTTTCATGTCTTGAGTGAACGCTTTACTGGACTTTCACGTACTCAAAAATTTTGGCGAACTTCGCGGTGTCAGAGGTGTCATGATAAGGTTTTCTATTTTTGGCAAGGCAATCCTGTGATTTTTGGCGTTAATTGCGGCACTAATTTCGTGAGTGAGTTCGCAACATGAAATTACAGGAAATGGTTCACGGCGTGAATGATTTTTCTGCACTTTCACGTGGAACTTCCCGCGTCATCCAAAGTTTATGATTTTGGGTGCGTAATACCTATCCAATTGATACCAAATCGATTGTGCCACTCCTAAGGAATGAAATGCGAGTTCTTGGCACAAGCAATGGTCCCTTATGTTTTTTATTTTTATGAATATTTAAAAATGAAGGAAAACCAAACACCAACCTGCTCATTCACGTTGGTGTTTTCAATGATGCAAATATCAAAATTAACAAGAACAAACATTGAAGCTTTATCCTAAAACCACTCCACCACAAACATACACAACATCACAACCAATTTCTCACAATTTCTTCCTACCACACACATCTTATCCATTCATTTTCCATACAATGCACTACCAGAATGCAAGGGCAATAATGAATCATATGCAATGGGAGCTGAAACTCCAAGAGCATTGAAGAAACAAAGGTGTTTCCCTAGCAGCGGCACCAAAAATGTTATGAGCTATCACACCTCCAAGAGGGAACTCTACACATTCACCTATAGGATGAGCAATAGATCACAACTATTGTAGGATACTTACCAATGCTTCAAACTATTGTAGGATACTTACCAATGCTTCAAACTTGAGTCCCTTGAGGCCTCCAAGCTCACTTGTTAAGCTCCAGCCTCCAAGCTCCACCTTCACGCTATCACCGTAGTAGCTGTCATCGTAGAGTCGCTCACACCGTCGCATAAGGCAATCACTCTCTCTCTCACTCTCTCACACAAGCATGAAAGAGACTCAATGCTATAATGCTCTCACTCCTTCAATCTCTCTCAAGACACAAGGGAGAGCTCTCTATAGCACAAAGGGGATTGTGTCTTTTTATTATGAGAAAATGCCTTATATATATTTGGCCCTTATTCACACTTGGGCGCCCAAAACTTACTTACTAGGTCTTGGGTGGCCAATATCTCATAATGTACAACTTTTGTAGTGCCGTTTCATGACACTTATTAATGTTCTCAATTGAGGATCATGTTTGTTAATCCAAAATGGGAGTAACAAAGTGCATCCAAGCCAAATCTCTCCTTTGAAGTCCCTTTTCGGGCTGTAGTGGACTGACCTCCGAAACCCAAAAAATTAAATTGTTCAAATTTCACACTTTACTTATCTAGATTTTAATAACTCTTTTATAAAAACATAATTTCCCAACCAGATTAGCCTACCAGCTATCTTCTACTAGTGGTCCCATCTCCTATGCAATGTTGATGAACTCTTGTTCCCCAATGAAATGCTTGGAACCACCTTCTTACACTAGTGCTACCATTACCATTTCTTTGGCCACACACATTTGTACCTTCCTTGCCCCCTAGCATTGTAATCTACCCCTAGCACCCTAGACACCATTTGCCTTGTCGTCCTGTCAATTCGTGCGTTTGATGTTCCTACCCACCCATACATTATGTTGATGGGAACCGATGGTGTATCATTAACCTACTCATCATCTCATCGCAGGGCATCACATAATAGATGTAGCAATGTAGCAGTGATGGGAAAAGAAGCTTTTCAGATGCATTGCTGCACTCCTCTCCAATGGTTGGTGCCTTTAGCATGCTTCTAGTAAAATTTGATGTATTTGATACCCTGTGGTTCTTTAAACGCGGGTAAAGCTCACTCACACACTTCAGACTACCTAGGCAATGGCTTCTTTGACATACTCCAGTGAAGGCAATGTTAGAGGTTTGTGGGTTTGACCACTAGTGGGGATCGTACTTATGCTCCATGGAGTCCATTCCTGAACGTGTTCCCATGGTTGGTGGGAACTCAAATGCAATGTCACCATTATATTGCCTAGGAATCACCACGACCTTGATAACCTCTTTGACATTCAATAAAATCTTTGTTAATGTATTTCCCTTCTTCATGCTCCAAAGGTATTCCAAAATGCTCTTATTATCTCCTCTTGCAACCCTCCTCTTGCAACAGTGGATAAGCTTGATGCATCGGTTTTAGTGTTATCTTGAAAGAGGTTGCATAAATCTATTACATTAGACTGGGTTGGAAGTCCTTTGGGTGGGCTATCTAAGATGGCTATTAGTTGTGGGTTTGAGTTCAACGAAGCATTAACTATTGTGGAGTAATTAGTTGAAAGAGAGTCCTCAAGTATATAGAACTCCTCCCCCTCATGATTAGAGTAACTATTGTGGAGTAACTATTGTGGAGTAATTAGTTGAAAGAGAGTCCTCAAGTATATAGAACTCCTCCCCCTCATGATTAGAGGTTGCCTTGAGAGGGATATGTTACTCTCAGGACCCAATATTTACTATGGCTTGCAATCCATAGAATGAGTGGGGAGCTACTTGTTCTTGTAAGAACTTTGCACTCACGAGAACTCGTCCATTATTGAAACTTAGATTCTTCTTAGAAGATGGGAATGTGATTATACAACTCATTCTAAAGAGAAACAAAAAATAAGTACACAAGAACAAGAAAGAATGACATAACAGGTACCAAGTACACAAGTAAGGAATGGTGATTAACACCCTTAAATAAGTTGGCTGTTTTAAATTTGACCATTTTAAAATAATTATTATTTTATTTTTTTATTTTTTAAAAAATTAATTCCAAAAAAACAAGTCTTGTGATATACATATTATATATATATATTCAAAAATTAGCATCCCTACATTCTCTCCCCTCTTCTCTCTCTCTCTCTCTCTCTCTCTCTCTCTCTCTCTCTCTCTCTCTCTCTCTCTCCCGTCTTCTCTCTCCCTCCCTCCTCTTTCTCTCCTCTCTCCCCTCTTCTCTCTCCCTCCCTCCTCTCTCCCTTCTTCTCTCTCCCTCCCTCCTGACTCTCTCCTCTCTCCTCTCTCTCCCCTCTTCTCTCAAGCTGCATCCTCTAGCATGCCACCTGTAACTTGTAATCATTGTGGCATAGGTCATCATTGGATCAAAGATTTCCCAATGAAAGTTATACTTACAAATCAAAAAAATGGTCCTACCATCAAACCTCTCAACATGATTGGAGTGGGTAGTCAAACTCAATGCTCAATGAACTCAAGTAATATTGCCCATGGTCATAATAAAAAAATCATGGTTTATAAGATGAACAAGGAGAAACATAATCAACATTAAGCTATAAAAAAACTCAGCTAGTACATTGAAGAAGTTGGCATTATGAAGTAGTGCCAACAAACATTATTACATTAAAGAAGCTGGCAGTATGAAGTAGCGCCAACAAACATTATTACTACATTAAAGAAGCTGGCATTATGAAGTAGCGCCAACAAACATTATTACTACATTAAAGAAGCTGGCATTATGAAGTAGCGCTAGCATTATTACTACATTCAATACTTAGGAAACACACTCATTAGTCTTTATAACGCACAACCATTGATTGGGAAAATTTCCTAATTAGTTGCTCACACTCTTCATTGATGATTCTGTATGTCCTCCAGTAAGTAATTACGCTTGATATTCTGAGCTCAAACATATCTATCTCATTGTAAGGTCATTCTCCTTTGCTTTATAATAAGCTCCACAGCCCCCTCTCTCCTCCCTCAACACACAGCAGCCCCCTCTCCTCCCTCAACACACAGCAGCCCCCTCTCCTCTCTCAACGCGTGGCAACCCCCCTCTCCTCCCTCAACTCACCCCTCTCTCCTCTCTCAACGCGTGGCAACCCCCCTCTCCTCCCTCAATTCACCCCTCTCTCCTCCCTCATCAATGCACAACAGCCCCCTCTCCTCTCTCAACGTGTGGCAAACCCCCTCTCCTCCCTCAACTCACCTCTCTCTCCTCCCTCAACGCACCCTCGTGGAGTATAAGGACTATAAGGAGCATTGAGCAAGGAGTGATGGATTAAAGGAGCAAGGAGCAAGGAGTTGATTCAATCATTAAAATTCTTGAGGTATTCTTCTTGTGATTAATCTACACGATGAAATAATTACTAAATATTGAGAAATTCTATGCATACTTAATGCAATGCGTCACATCTTATTTGAAAGAATGGATGTCTTGGATCAGTAAAATAAATCATGATTAGGAACTAATTTAATCACTTTTTCTTAATTATGGTTGCATATCAATAAAGGAGGTATATTAATTACTAATCATAATTAAAATTTAATCCAAAAAAAAGAAAGAATATGGTTGAAAAAACTTATGTTGAATTTTTCAAGGTGGCATCTTTCAAGCGTGTTAAGGCTCACCCTAACCCTCCTCCTTGAGACACATCCAATAAGAGATTACCTGGTGAACCGCAACTGTCATGAGTGAGGATCTTTCCAATGGGCGAGCTCGTAACCCTTGAGGTCTCCAAGCTTTACAACTCCTTGAGAAGCAATTCCACCTCACCTCCCATGAGCGTTGTCACACTGCCGCATTGCACTACGGGTACTCGTCCCTCCTCTCACCTCACTTCACTCACACACACTCACTAGCATGCATTAGGGAGAGAGATTAGCAAGAGGATTAGCAAGAGCAAGACTCAATTGCACAATGCGAGAGTATGTTGTATTATGAGAGATATTCACTTATATCCATGGCCATAAGTGTTCACACTCACTTGCACAATGCGAGAGTATGTTGTATTATGAGAGATATTCACTTATATCCATGGCCATAATTGTTCACTTGAATTGTGGCCTTCTAGGCACTTTAGGCTCATAAGAGGCCTAATGCTACTACAATGACTACTCTCATAATATATCCATGAAGTACATCACTTATGACTTCATCCTAACTTGCTACCACACGCTCTTGAAGCGGGAATTGTCATAAATACTCTGTCACACCATTACGGGCTCCAAGTTGTAGCTTTGGACACTATTGCTTCATATCTTGAATGTATGACCCTTTGGTGTATCTATCGGGACTCCTTGATGTAAGAGAACGGTGGTAGATCTTGTTAACCCTAGAATTGGGTTAACAAATGTCTGACTTTCAAGCCAAAATGCCTCCACGGACTCGTTTGCAATCAAAGGGGTTCATTGAAAATCAAGATGAGATCTCACTATCGCAAGACATGGGTATATCACAAGTGGCCACATCAAGCAAGGTAATGAACACCTCTCAATTGTAGTTGACTAGGGGTTGGTTCTTCAACGCCTGCCGACAATCGTGTGGCCAGCAATAGTTCCACGATTGTTGAAGAAGAGGAGCTTGTAAAAGAGAGTTTTGGGGGCCAAGTGATTGATCGACACATCTCCACGAATTGGATGGAGGAACACTTGGTCGATAGTCATAACCGCCTTCCTAGACTCATGTAGACTGGTTGGTTAGGTGTTCCCAATAGACTCATGTAGACTGGTTGGTTAGGTGTTCCCAAGTTCACTCGTTCCTCCATGAATTGGGTGGAGGAACACTTGGTCGATAGTCATAACCGCCTTCCTAGACTCATGTAGACTGGTTGGTTAGGTGTTCCCAAGTTCACTCGTTCCATTTTCTTCGTTTTGCCCCCTTTGATGGATTTCTTTTTTCTATAGCAGCTCCTCTTCCTTTTGGATCTTGCTACTAAAGTAGCTTGGTTTTCTACTTTCTTCTCCACAACAGGCGTGTTTTGAGCCATGAGTCTTATTATTGCATTCACAAGTGGGTTATGATTTCTTAAAATTGATCTTCGAGTTTGACCACCCATGCCCCAATCATGTAGAGAGTGATGGTAGGACCATTCAACTGATTTTTAACCACCACTTTCATTGGGCAATCTTTGATCTAATGATCTATGCCACAACGATTATAGGTTACAAGTGGCATGTTGGAAGATGCAAATTGGGTGATTGGTTTGTCTCTAATGGGACACTTAGAGATTGGGTGTGGTCCCTGACACAATGATAGCATTGAATAGGCATTCTCTTGATAGTAGAGTTGATGTCTTGACCTCTTCCTACTGCGGCTAGTTGGTATACTGGTTTGACTCCGCCTCTTGCACATCGACTACATAGTAGTCAAGATAAAGCTTTGTGGATTTCTCACTGACATGTGAGGCACTATCCAAGTCAACCTCATATTCTAGACACTCAAAAGGTTCCTCAAAACCTATTTACTTCAATGGTGTGATCCTCAAGAGGGTGGAGGTTGAGGTCCCAAAACTGGTGGAGGTAATGACACATTTTGTGCATTGTAAATCCCCCTTACAATAGGTTGTTGTGCTATTTGCTCAACATTGGGTTGAGGTGTTGCAGTAGACATTATGGCTTGTGGCTATGATGGAGCTGGTAAAGCCAATTGCTAAGGTTTGGAAGCATTAGCAAGGGTTTGCAAACACGTGCGACACTGTAAGGCCTCATGACCATAACATCCACAAAAAGTAGAATTTCCATTATAGCATGCCCTTGGGACTGGGACACTCCCTAGGCGAATGCCCTTGTCAGCAGATTGAGCACCATCATTGAAGCTCTCTCCTTGGATACATATGTACATTTTCTAGAGCTTTATTGGCCTCCATTCCCTGCTTTCATGAAATCTATGAAATTCATCTCCGCTAAAGTGTTACCTTTAGCAAGGGGTATAACAATGGAAGTGTTATGTTCCATGACTCTAGAAGCAATATATTTAGAATCCGATGCTTTGGCTCCCTTGACCATTTGATTATCTTCTAGTTGGATTGCATTTATTGTGACTTCATCCCACGTAGTGATCCCCTAATGACTAAGCCATTATAGATCACATTATGTTTAAGCCCATGGATGAATCTATCAAGAAGTTTGTTATTTGAATAACGTTCATGCAGAAGGTAACAAAAGTTTAAATGCTTACCAGGGACGGCTAATGCTTACCAGGGATGGCTAATGAAATCTCTAACCGACTCCTCTTCTTCTCTCTCAGCTTTATTTTGCTGTGAAGCTACTGTTAGCACTTTCATCCCCAGTTTCTGCTCTTTTATGGTGCCCATTTGGTCCCCTTTTGTATGGCCCTTGCTTGTGGGCTGGCCACCCCTTTTTACTATTTTTCTGGGATCTTTCCCAGCCATTCTCACATTTTTCCAGTCGGCCATGTCCAATAGCTCCAGTCGGCCTGTTTATGAGCTCCAGTCAGCCAACACTTCCCCACTATAAATAGTGGGTGCTGGCCTCTCATTTCTCATTCAGTCTTGTACATATTTTGCTCCGTCACTTATGAGACTAATAGTGTCTCTTGCTTGGGACTGCTTTGGTTCAGTATATTCAGCATAGATTGCTCCATCTCTCTCTCTCTCTCTCTCTCTCTCTCTCTCTCTCTCTCTCTCTCTCTCTCTCTCTCTCTCTCTCTCTCTCTCTCTCTCTCTCTCTCTCTCTCTCTCTCTCTCTCTTGCACTCTCTGTTTAGCACATTCTAGTGCCACTCTGCTTCCGCTCTGTGCACTTTCTTCATGGTATCATGGCTCCTAGTTTAGCAACGTTTTTGCTGCCCCAGATTCAACCCTGTTTTCAGCACCTACTCCTCTGCGTTTTCTTCTAGATTCATAGCTTTTGCTGCTGCGTTTTTTGGACAGCACCTTGTTGGTCGCTTTTCCTTCAGATTGGCTTCACCAATTCAGCCATCTGGCTCTTGTTGATCAGTGTTTCATTGCCCACTTGGAGATTGGGCTTGTTTTTCACTGCTGCGTTTTCCTCTCCAGTGGCCCTTTCCCTTTGCAGAGGGGGCTTGTGGTGTTGTAGGCTTTGGTGGCACTCTTGGTACCTGTGAGGACACCTTTTCTTGTGCATTTCTTGAGATTGAGCCCAAGCTTTTATGATGGCTGCTCCCACTTCTCTTCATATGTTTGCTGAGTCTGCCAAGTTGGATGGTTCCAATACACCCTATGGAAGGTGAAGGTGAAATCGGCCTTGCGTGGCGTGGATCTCTGGGATTGGCTTGTTACACCGGCCAATGCCACCCCTCCCACCCTTGCTTCCGGTGGTGCGACTCAGGCATAGATTGATATTTGGCAGTCGAATGATCGACGTGTTTTCTCCTTCCTGATGTTGAACTGTCAGGATGATGTTGTTCTCTCTCATGTACGTACAGCAGATGCTGCACATGAAGTTTGGAAGGCTTTTGCAGATCTCTATGAGATTAAGTCTCCGGGTCGGATTTTGGCATTGGAAAAGCAACTTATGAACTTATTAGTTTTTGCATTTCCATCTTTATCTGCTTTCATCTCGAAGATGAAAGATCTCCGAGACGAGCTTGCTGTTTGTGTGGCAAGGATATCTTCACAGAGGATATGGCTATTCGGATGCTCTCCAAACTTCTAGAGAGGTTTGATGCATACTTTCAGTCTCTAGTTTCTTCTCCTCGTCCTGTTCCAACTACTTGGGAGGAAGTTCTCCCCTTCGTTATGCAGATTGAGTCTTGCTTTGAGGAGCGGACTGGCACCTCCACCAGTGGCCCTGATGGAGCTTTGGCAACACGAGATAAAGGGAAGACTCAACAAAAGAGAGGAATAGGGGGTTCTGACAAGAACTCCAAGGATTCCGATAAGGATAAAGACAACAAATCTTCAAAGAATAAGGACATTGAATGTCATTATTGTGGCAAGAAGGGCCACAAGTCACCCCAATGTCACAAGAAGAAGCGTGATGAAGCAGCAAAGAACTCTTCCTCAACAGTGGTGTCTCAACCCAATAAGGATGATGGAATTCTTCTCTTAGCAGGTACTCGGCGTATACTTGCTCTTGTGACTTCTCAGTCACGATCTTGGATTGTTGATAGCGGTGCTACTGCTCATATGACACCTCATCGAGATTGGTTCGAGGACTTCACTGCCAGATCAGGCGAGATCACTCTGGGTGATTCTTCTTCTGTGCCAATGCATGGTCATGGCACTATCCCCATCTTCCATTCTGACGAGAACAAGAGGTACTTCTCTGACGTTTTGTATATTCTAGATTTGGCTTTTAACCTTTTGTCAGTGAGTGCTCTTATAGCTCAGGGTGCGGAGGTGATCTTTTCTCGTTATGAGATTACCATTCGTTGATAAGGCGACTGGTATCATCTTGGCTCACGGAGTCCAAGGTAGTGGCCTCTACAAATTGACCACTCTGCTTTCTTCTGGTGCTTTTTCTACTCTTTGGCATGCTCGGTTTGGCCATTCGAGCTATCAGCTTCTGCAGCAGCGAGCTTCGAAGGATGGGTTGGTTGATGGATTACCGACCATCAAGGCTCCGTCTTCTGCTTGTTCCTATTGTTTACAGGGGAAGCAACACCGAGCGGCCTTTTCGAAGGAGGCGACACACAGATCTTTGACATCACTTGCTCTCATTCATGCAGACTTATGTGGTCCTATGAGTACCGCGTCTTTGAGTAAGGCGTTGTACATGCTCATGATGGTGGATGATTTTACCAGATATACTTGGGTTTTCTTTCTGAAGACCAAGGATGAGACTTTTCATCACTTCTGTGATTGGTTGGAGAGCTGAGGTGGAAAAAGAGACCGGTCACTCGGTCAAGGCTCTCAGGACCGATGGTGGAGGGGATGAGTTCACATCCCAAGAGTTTCAGCAATATTGCAAGAAACATGGCATTCAGAGACAGCTTACTACAACATATACTCCATCACAGAATGGAGTTGCCAAGAGAAAGAATAGGACCATTATGGAGATGGCCCGTGCTATGCTTGAGCATTCTTCATTACCTCGACGTTTCTGGGGGCTGAGGTGGCTTCCACTGCTGCCTACATTCAGAATAGGTCTCCTACTGGCTGCTCTTCCCGACAAAACTCCATATGAGGCTTTCCATGGTGAGAAGCCCTCCGTTGTTCATTGCCGAGAGAAAGAATAGGACCATTATGGAGATGGCCCGTGCTATGCTTGAGCATTCTTCATTACCTCGACGTTTCTGGGGGCTGAGGTGGCTTCCACTGCTGTCTACATTCAGAATAGGTCTCCTACTGGCTGCTCTTCCCGACAAAACTCCATATGAGGCTTTCCATGGTGAGAAGCCCTCCATTGTTCATTTCCGGATATTTGGATGTACGGCGTATGTTCATGTGCCTAAGGAGCACCGCTCCAAGTTGGACTCGAAGTCTCAGCGCATGACTTTTCTCGAATACAACACTATGTCCAAGGCATATCGTCTTTATGATCCTCATGCCGGTAAAGAAGTTGTTGTGAGTCGTGATGTGGTGTTCGACGAGACTCCTACATCTTCAGATGGGGGTTGTGAGCTTCTTCTTCCTGACCCTGCTCCTTCTCCGGCGAGTTCGAGCAAATCTGTACCTGGTTGGTATTATCAGACAGTTCGTGACTATGGGTTACGTGAGTTTCCTTCTGCTCCTCCGCCTGGTTCTCTTCGGCATTCTTCCAGAGTTACATGGAAACAAATTCATGAGGGCAACATGTTTGTTAATTATGCTCTTATGTCTACAATAATTAATGGTCCTTCTGATCCCACTTCTGTAGACGAGGCTCTTTCACATGAGTCTTGGCGTCATGCTATGCAGACAGAGCTGGATGCTATCAAATGGAACGGCACTTCGATTTTGGTGCCTCGGCCTCTGCAGCGTAAGGTGATTGGTGTGCGTAGGATTTTCAAATCAAAGTTCCAAGCTGATGGTTGGCAGCTTGGACAAGCACAAGGCGAGGTTGGTTGCCAAGGGTTATGCTCAGCGCCCTGGTGTCGACTTCGATGAGACCTTGGCTCCAACGGCCCGGATGACTACCATTCGCACCGTTCTTGCACTTGTAGGACATCATAGATGGCCCGTTTTCCAGATGGACATCAAGTCGGCTTTCCTGAATGGAGAGCTTACACAGGAGGTTTATATTGATCAGCCGCCAGGATTTGTTGTTTCGGGCAAATAGGATCATGTGTACCGGCTGAAGAAGGCTTTATATGGTCTAAAGCAAGCTCCGCGGGCTTGGTAGTACCAGCAGATTGATGAGTTCTTTCAGAAGCTTGGCCTGCGCCGTTCTCATGCAGATTCGAACCTTTAAAATCCTCCTTGAGAGGGGGTTGATTGTTATCATTGTGGTCTATGTTGATGACCTCATCTTTATAGGTTCTTATTCTGTGCAGATCCGTTCTGTTATGGATGCTTTGGAGACAGAGTTTGAGATGACAGATCGTGGCCTCTTGCATTATTTTCTTGGCTTTGAGATTTGGCAGACCTCGAAGGGCATGTTCTTCTCTTAGCAGAAGTACACTCGGGAGATTCTCGATAGATTTCAGATGACTCGGTGCAAACCAGTATCTTCTCCTATGGATATTGGTGAGAAGCTTTCTTCACTTGATGCTTCTCCAGGGACTGATCAAGGGACAGTATCGGGTTCTCGTCGGTTGTTTGGTATGGTCGATTGGACATATGCTTCGCGGTCAGTTTATTGAGTTCCTTCTCATCCAAACCCCGTCAGCAGCATTGGCGGTGTGCTCTCAGAGTTCTTCGGTACTTGCGTGGCACTCTGGATTTTGGCATATTTTATGGCCAAGGACGCACTCTTGTTGGATGGCCAGACTCGACTGGAGATCCAGATACACGACGTTCGACCACTAGTTGTGTTTTTTCACTTGGGTCTAGAGCCATTTCTTGGAGCAGTAAAAAGCAGCCTACTGTGGCGCTTTCCTCTACCGAGGCAGAGTACCGTGTAGTTTGTTATGCTGCATGTGAAGCGATATGGTTGCAGAGATTATTGGAGGAGCTCGACTGTCCTCCTACCGGATCTACTCTTCTTTGGTGTGACAATCAGAGTTGCATCGCCATCGCCAAGAACCATGTGTTTCATGCTTGTACAAAACACATTGAGATTCAGTATCACTATGTTCGTGAACGGGTTCTTGTTGCGGGTTCTTGTTGGAGATTTGCGTTTGGAGCATTGTCCTTCCGCGAAGAATGCTGCAGATTTGTTCACCAATCGGTTTCTCAAGCTTCCTTGGCTCCTCATCTTCGGATTCTCGGAGTTTGTTCAGCATGTGCTAAGAGGGGGTGTTAGCACTTTCTCCCCAGTTTCTGCTCTTTTATGGTGCCCATTTGGTCCCCTTTTGTATGGCCCTTGCTTGTGGGCTGGCCACCCCTTTTTACTATTTTTTTGGGATTTTTCCCAGCCATTCTGGCGTTTTTCCAGTCGGCCATGTCCAACAACTCCAGTCGGCCTGTTTATGAGCTCCAGTCGGCCAGCACTTCCCCACTATAAATAGTGGGTGCTCGCCTCTCATTTCTCATTCAGTCTTGTACATATTTTGCTCCCTCACTTATGAGACTAACAGTGTCTCTTTCTTGGGACTGTTTTGGTTCAGTATATTCAGCATAGTTTGCTCCATATCTCTCTCTCTCTCTTGCACTCTCTGTTTAGCACATTCTAGTGCCACTCTGCTTCCGCTCTGTGCACTCATTCAGCTACATCCCAAAGACTCCTTCACGTATAAATTGCTTCAAGAACAATCTCCTAAGAGCGGTGAAGTTCAAGTATTTCTTGACCTTAAGAGATCTATACCAATCCCCAGCTTTACCATCTAATGTTACACTAAAGGCATTGGTCTTGGAAACCTCATTTTGCTCTCCTAGTGCTTCACACAATTGATCAAATACCTCAAAATGTCTCTTAGGATCACCATCTCCAGTGAATATATGAGTTAGCTTGGCTATCTAGGCAGTCTTTCCATAGCTATGTCAACCACCATCTCTCACAACAAGCACTATGCTCTCCGCTACCACTCTTTCTAGGGCTTGTGCAAAAGCCACTAGGTCTGTGTGTAGAGCTGGTGTTGGCATAACAGGACCAGGTGGAGGTGCAACACGTGGCACTGCATGAGGATGTATTGATCTAAACCCTAGCGGGGGTAGATGTGCTACACAAGGTATGTGCCCTATTGGTGCTCCAATAGGTGCTTTAGTCATGTGGGCATTAAGTGTAGTCGGTCTCGCATCAATGGCTGGTAGTACACTCACTCTAGGGAAGGGATGTTTTATGGGTGCACTAGAATGAGAGGTGACCCCTCTAGAAATGGCAATACTAGATATGCCATGCACATGGGGGTCCATGTGTGAAGTGGTGGTAGCTACGGTGCTTACCACTGTGGATGAGGTAGTGTACTAGCAGTATCTCGGGTGGGGAAAACTCTAGGATTTAAGAAGATGAATCTCATGCTAGTATACTCTTAACTCTCTGTATGGCCTTGTGGGTTAGAAGATGTGGGTTGTTCCATGGTATAGCTGGGTGATACTATAAAAGTAGGATCCGTTGGGCTCACAGAGGTGCTACCATTTCGCTCATTATGGGCATTCTTGCTTTGGATGTCTTGACTTGTGCCATTGGTCTTTGGATCCTTTGATATTCAATGATCCTATATATGAAATTGCAGATACCGTGCAATCATTCCTCCTCTGTTGTGGCCCTAGATATTGATTAGACAATCCCTTCCTAACTAACACCATAAGCTTGGCCTGTAGCAAAATCCATAAGAGTCTTTGTTGATGCGTCATACTCCCAATCATCTATGAGAAGACGTTGATCCAAGATTTGCAAGCCTAGCTCTTTCCTTGAGCTAGATGCAATGTTATTGCTTAGGTCGAGGCTGTCAGGTAGTACTTGTGCAGTCCTGGCTTGGGACTCGTTTTGGGCATACCGAGCTGTTTGGGCTACTAATTGTTGTTGTGCCACTTGAAAAGTCGCTTCTTCCTTTGCTCTAGCAACCTGGATGAGTGCCTCTATTACTTGCACTTCTTCCAATGTTCTACCATCAGGCATAAGCACTTGTGCAGGGGCTGACTCTATAGTCATAGTTGCATTAGGTGCAATAGATGCTATCTGGATAGGGGTATCTGGACAGGGGTATCAACGTGAATGCTCCTTGCTTATAACGATGACACTACCCCAGTTGTCTCTTTGGAGTTTACCTTAACTCCTTCATTATGTGGTCGGTATGTAGTAAGATTTGGTTCAGAGGTAGCGGTTCAGGCCGACTCTCTGAGGTAGCTAGCTACATGGTTAAAAAGACTCGTACTGGTCGGACTGGTGAGGCGGCCTGGCTAGGGTTCTCACTTCTTGGGACTATGGATCCTTCCATTGACTTGAAATTCGACGAGTATCACTGGCCCTATTGCAAGTCCTTGTACAATGCTAAACTGGGTTCTGACCGAAGATCCTAAACCTAATGTAGGCTGGTACACGCCTAGCTCGATAGATGCACTATCGTCTAAATAGACCTCTAATGCACACCTAGACTGTAGGTGCATGTGAATTAAGGCTGGTCATGGGCAAAGAAGCTGAATGAGTAAAATTTAATTTATTTTTTATTAATTTAATTTTTTTATTAAAATTGAATTAAAAATTTTACCCAAAGTGGGTTTCAAACAGTTCTAAATACTTTAGGAAGGGTTGTGCATGCACTTTTTTTGGGCTAACTAGAGATGGTTTCCTATAGTTGTGGGTCCCTTAATTATGGGAAATTGCAAATTCCTTAGGTTTTATATCAAGTGTGCCAAAATGACCGCAACGGCCTAAAACATATAATAGGCAAGCTTGTGCGTGCACTTTTTAAAAAAAATCTACTATTTTTTGTCCCTAGATCTTACCTTCTCTTTTACTCTTTCCCTTTTAATTTTTTTCTTTTATAAAATTTTTTATTTTTCTTTTAAAAAAAACTTTTTTTATATTTTACATTTTTGGTTTACGGTTTATGTTTACCCATAAAAAAAAAAGTATTCCCACCATAATCTTTGCCTTGGGCTTGCATGTATTAAATGTACCACTCAAAACTTACCCGAAAATGGGTATTGACAGGCTTTTAGACTTTTATGGCTAGTGGCTTAAATGCCTGCACGCATTATTTGCAGCAACAGCAGAAGCTAGCCAATCAAGTCTAACACTTAGTGGCCCAAATTATAGGGAGACTAAGCTAACTTAATCTGTAGTAGTTACACTAATGCAAAAATACAGAAACCCTGCAAAACGTAAAATTTAATTTGTCTTGCAAATTCTCCCTGAATTTCTATTTTAATCCTCTATGTAAGGAGTCTAAATTGGGATAAAGCCTATACCTCAAAACCAATTTTGAGGTTTGTTTACCTATTCAATTTCATGTCAAATTTACTATTTTTTATTTTTAAAATAGAAAAATTATAAAAAACCAAAAAATGTAGAAATCAACTAAAACATGAAATGCAAAATTGAAAAACACAGTTTTTGTAGAAATCGACCAAAACTAAACACAGATTTGCAAATATAATAACAAAATGCAACAAGAAACATAAATAATGTAACAAAATAAATAATTTTTTGAGATTTTTCTTATATTCCTTTGACAAAAAATAGAATTTGCACAAAAATGAACCGTACACAAGCATTCAAGATGCATTGTGGCT
Organism: Cibotium barometz; assembly: GCF_041138505.1. Classification (NCBI taxonomy): domain Eukaryota; kingdom Viridiplantae; phylum Streptophyta; class Polypodiopsida; order Cyatheales; family Cibotiaceae; genus Cibotium; species Cibotium barometz. The sequence goes on from NC_141060.1 coordinate 42,950,661, forward strand.
ATGTGGTGGGGCTATTCCCCAACAATGTAGCGCCACTTATGGGAGACCCTTGCACCATAGAAAGAGTGTAAGAATAAACCAATGCCATGGGGCTTTGGCTACCCACACTCAGGAGCATAAAACGGCTTAACCAAGAAGCCAATGTTCCATGGCCTTGCTCACAAATGCAAGGGTAGGGTGTGTCACTCACCTCGTGAATACTTGTGCTTGGGATCCTCGTGTTGTGCCACCTCCGTAGGAGGAGCACCCAAGAGCTCCACTCCTCCATCACCTCCACACTCGAAACGTAGCTTGACCCTCCTCTCACTTAATCTCACACTCTCTCTCTCTCTCTCTCTCTCTCTCTCTCTCTCTCTCTCTCACACACACACACACACACACACACTCGAAACGTAGCTTGACCCTCCTCTCACTTAATCTCACACACTCTCTCTCTCTCTCTCTCTCTCTCTCTCTCTCTCTCTCTCTCTCTCACACACACACACACACACACACATGCAATGAGCACACAAGAGTTCAAATCAAAATAGGTAAGCAAGACACAACAGAGCAAAGAGAGTGGAGAAAAAGAAAGCTCTATTGATTATGCATAAGAGAATGAATGGTAAGAATACAAATTCACCCTTATCTTGGCCCCAAGCATTCACATCTTGGCCAGCCATACTTAAAACATAGGTCCTTGGCTATCCAAGGTTGCCTAGGCTTGTGCAAACACTTAATCTAAGCATGCAATCTCAATAATTAATCTCGTGGCACGCCTTTCATAGACAAGTGGCGATCACATGCGTAAAATATACAATATTAGCATTTCTAATGCCAATGCCCAATGAAGTGACAGTTGCGAATGAATTTGTGGACGCTAGAGAAGTGTTCAATGAGGGTTAACAAAAACATCAGAAAATTTTGTCAAAATTTTCTTTTGCAAAGATTTTGTGGAATTACAAGTTGGAGTTCCAATTTCATGAGTGTCTATAACACTTGGAACTTTTTGAACCCGACCTGAAAAGAGAGACTTACAATATATTCTTAGCATTTGTGTAGCAATAATGAATGCATACTTGGGTAGATCTGGCTCACCTTTTGTGTGATGCTATAATGATGGGGAAAGAGAGAAAGAGAATGCACTCATAATGGAGTAACACATGCACTCATAATGGAGTACCACATGCACTCATGGGAGTACCACCATAGCCATGGAAGCTTGGAGTTCTAAGAAAGTATGATTTTATTTGTCAAATGATTAGATGCCCCTAATTACAATTTGTTCACTTATATACTTGCCCACCTTTTCACACTTATTAATGTTGGGCCTTCATACTTGCCCAGCCATATCCATGCCCACGGGATCCCTTTATGTCCAAGACCAAGCCCCCTTCATTACAAACCATCCCCACTCAAAGGTTCCATCCTTGAAACCATGCATGGAGCAATGTATGGGATGTTGGAAATCTTCTTGACTTCCCTCATGAATGTGGAAGTACAATCGTTACAATCCCAAAGGTGTCTCACACAAGAGAACTCCACATAGAGTTGTTCACTTATTTTATGTACATATGGACTGCTCTTTATGATGTTCATAAGCCCACGGAGTCTTGTTGAGATTTGATTGATGAGTGGAGAAGTAAACCAATGGCCATGGTTATCCATACAGTAAATTTACAGCAATGACACCCTTCATGCCGTCATCCCACTCCATGCATATAGCTATCCAAAGACACCATACAGCTGTACCCATTTCATGAAGATTCAAGTGTACGGTAATCCCCTCCCATGTCAAAGGTGACCCACGCCCAATCCCCATCAACCTTACCCAATCCCCATCAATAAGGTTGACTTCCAAAGATGCTCGGTTCAAAAGGAAACCCATCTGCTTTAAGTGGCAATGCATAGTATCCACCCGGGTCATATGGAAAAGAATCCACATCAAGCATCTTTCCATGTATACTGGGATCAAATGGGTATGAATCATCATGGTTGGAAGTGTCATGACCAACCAATGATCCACCCATGAATCACCTCCATAAACCAAAGCATCATCATCATCATCACCCATAGAATTTTCCTCATAAATGCCATCATATGGATCACAATCAATCACATTATTAATTTCATCCACACCATCATCTTGTGAATCCACATCATGTGCCACATCTTCATGGTTGGCAACCACATTTTCCTCATGCAATGCAACAGTGTGAAGATCTTCGTAAGGGTTGTCCCCTTCCTCAAGAGGAGTCTTGTTGCATTCATCTTTATCCATACAATTCTCCTCAAAAAGAGATCCATACATTTGCTCTTCATTGTCCTTGTCAACACTTGCATCCTCATGGTTCCACTAGTTCATTTTCAGTCATCCATACATGCATTGAAGCCACTTGACATGAATCATTAGCATCGCCTTCATCACTTGAAGTGTTCCCACAGTAATGGCTTCCAATAAGAGATGTGGGTTGAAGAAATTCCATGTGTAGATGAGGTAGGCATGATCTCATTAAGAGCAAATATCCATGATGCATTGGACAACTTTCATGAACTCCTTGCCTAAGTTTTACACAAATCCACCTATGCTCTCCTTCTCCTCAATGTTAGGCACAAAGAAGGAAAGGTACCAATATTGGCATACTTAGGCAGTGAATCCACATGTAATAGTGCCATGCATTTTTCCCTAAAGCTCAATTGCTCTTGAGTACCCACAAAGTTTTGCACCACTTTATAGGCTAGATTCACCCAATCCCACTTGTACTCATGCGTTACTTGCAGCCACCATGGTCTAGCTTTACCTCCAAATTTGCATGTCACTTGCTTTACTTCGTCCCCCTCATTGCATGGAAATTCACAAAAGTAGGCATCCTAATTGCGAATCTAATCCTTGAGCTGTATACAAGTGACTCCTTTCCCATCAAAAGAGAGCAAAGCTTCTAAAAATGGTTCACATGCTTGAACCATAAACTTCCGATAGGGGTAGAAGCCATACGATCCACAAATTCATCCTTTGTCAAGGACTTTGGCAACTTGGAGTATATGACTTCATCATACAACCGTGCATACCTTTCTTTTTCATGATTATTGGAAATTATGGCTATTTCCCTTTGTTTTTGCATCAACACGCAATGTTGTCCGGACTGTTTTGACTCCATCAAATCTTGTATATCCTTTTCTTCCTTTCCGTAGGGCTTTAACAATGGTAATCCAACATGAGAAGCATCTTTTGGGTTCATTTGAAGTGTTGTTTTCATAGTTTGAGTGTTCCCATTGGAAGTTCCCACCTCAAATACAACATTTCCATGTCGACTAAGCCCATAAGATGATGGATTTAGGAATAATCTTTGTGGTTGTGACCAGCGTCTTGTCTTATCAAGAGAAGTGTCAATCCTTTTCACGCACCTTTTCATTTCATTTATCCCATCACCAAGCTTCTTGAAGCCCTCATTCATAGCATTGAACATTTGCTCCATGAAAGCGTTGGTTTATCGCATATGCTCACTGTTTTGAAAGCAAATATCCCTTTGTGCATCCTTCATAGCTTTGGTGATAGTAACCCTTAGCATATCCAAAGTACCGTGCTCCAAAGAAACTTGTGCACTTCCACTTGTGTGCCCTGACATGCCCTCATTCACTATGTGACCACTCATGTCATGTAAAGACATTTCCTCTTGTCACGGTCACCCATGGTACCAAATTAGGGTTTTTGGTGCTACCGATGTCAGAATTGAATAATCAAAGTCTTGCCGCATTCGTCTCGATGAGAGGAACACTCCTACCACCTAAATCACCACTTTGAGCATCCCATATACCTCTCTGTTTTTACTTTTAGCTGAAAGTCAACTATGTGAGGTTGACCACCCAAACGGTAACGGAATCGGGAGTTTGTTGGCTCATTTTGAAGCTCTTAGGTAGTGCTCTTGAGCTATGTAAACACCTTGAATTCAGTCCACAATGTTTTGTACTCAATTGGAACTTTCTGTCTAACCAAACTAGTCCCTCTGCACCCTGAAACAGTGTCCAAATCAACCACTTGACGGCTTGTTAGATTTGCCTTAAGATGCCCTTTTTTTAAGGCTTCTCAATGCCCTTGAGAGATCTTGAATGGTTTGGGACTGAATTGCACTTTTGTATTCACTGCATAATATAGGAAAACCACAAAAATCTCAATAATAATCCACTAGCATTTGCCAAATTTCCAATCATGACATAATGTCCCAAGTATTCACAACCAAAAGCATTCACTTGCCAATGCAACTCTTCTACTTTGATCACCACCAAGTGTCCATGGCATGCTCAATCAAGTAACATTTGGCTTCCATAGCCTCGGCATGCTTTGCAATGTAGTCAAGTTGTGTGTTGAAGGAGCGCTTTATGTTTGCCGATCTCCCGACCAAGCCTTCCCACCCTCGTACCTGGTCCGAATCTAGACACAAGTTGGGGCCAAGTCTTCACATCCAATGTCCCTAATCCCCCTCCTTGCTGCTTTTCCAAAAGCACTCACAACAAGGAGAGTTCATGCCATGCTCCCCCCGGGCCTCTCCTCAATGCTCGAGGTACCCTCACGAGCATACTAGATGCTAGGAAATTGAAGTGAGAGTACAAGTGAGGTGTATGTGGATGCAACTTCAAAAGAGAAGGTAGGAGCACTTACAATGTGTTTAGCGTGACTTGTGCTATTTTCATATTATCAATTACAATGAGCATGTACTCATGCTTTCCTTCAATCACCATAGTAGCTCCGATACACCAAATTACATCCAAACAACATCCAAATAGCATCCAACACCATGTGAATCAAAAGGCACACGATTTGCAAGAATTAGGCCAAAGTAAAGGCTCCCAAGGTTAATGCAATCATAGGCTCATGTAGGCACATGAGCCTATGATTGCAAGAATTAGCCCAAAGTAAAGTCTCCCAAGGTTAATGCAATCATAGGCTCATGTAGGCACATGAGCCTATGATTGCAAGAATTAGCCCAAAGTAAAGGTTCCCAAGGTTAATGCAATCATAGGCTCATGTAGGCTCATGTAGGCACATGCATGCACTTGCTTTAGGCCAAGTTTTGGTACTAATATGAAATCACATACCACTATTTTCCTAGATAGCACTTTAGCCCTTTGCCTTCACTCCATAGCCATCATTAATGAGCAAGAAAATCATCCAAATGGCAAATAGAAGCTTCAATGGATCAATGGCCACATAAGATGTGATGATACTTAATGCCAAGCAAAGGCATATGAGAAGGCCAAAAAAATTCAAAAATTTTAGCCCAGCTGTCACATATTCATGCCTCCCCTAATCACCTCAATGTATTGACCATGCAAAAGCCTTCCAAATCTCATGGGCATACCATCATTGAATGTAGCATGCAGCTAATTAAGCATTAGTATTCAAAGATTTAAGCAATGGTGTTCCAAGAGCTTAATAGATTTTTAAAAAAAACGCAACCTTAAGCATCATAAGGTGCACATTTGAAGAAGACGAAACGGCCAAACCTCTCATGGTCAAAACTGCATTGATTACTGTTGCCACCCTGCCATGTTGGATGAGGTGTTGTTGGAGGCCCATAGTGATGGCAATTCGTAGGTCAAAAACGCATGTTTTGCCAGTCTCAATGGTTGTGATTTGCAGGTTGAATTGCATGTTTCTCTAGTCTCCTTAATGGCTCAAACGGCGCAAAAAAAACGCAGCGTACAGAGCTAAGTAAACCATAGGCAAACCATACCATAAGATCTTATGCAAGCCTAAAATACTTGTAATTAGCGATGATTGAAGGTGATTAAGGTTGATTTTTCGTGCAAAAAATGGGCTGTAGAAAGCATGAATAATTCCATGAAATTGGTGGTGGAACAAAGATTTCTTGTGATCAAGTTGAAGAGAGGGTTGATTACCACCAAAGCCCTAGGGTATTGCTAGCTGATCTCTGAGTCTGAAGCCCTAATTTCTCCCACATCAAGCAAGAGGAAGAGTGAAAAGTAAAATATTTTTTATTAACTCCCTAATCAAGATTAACAGTTTTTCCCCAATTTTGGTCCTTCATTCAAATTTGGAGCGGCCACCTTAGATTTTGGTCCACAGTGACCCATAGCCCCCAAAAGCTTAGAACAATCCAAAAATTAAAGAAATTTCCATCATCCCACGATCACCATACCATGAAAATCAAGAAAGTAAAGAAAAATTTCAAGAAACTCAAGAAAGATATAGAAAATCAAGAATTCCAAGAATCTCCCAAATTTTCTTGAATCTAAGATGATGGAAATGGATCAAAGACATGGCTCTAATACCACTGAAATGATGGGGAAAGAGAGAAAGATAATGCACTCATAATGGAGTACCACATGCACTCATGGGAGTACCGCCATAGCCATGGAAGCTTGGAGCTCCAAGAAAGTATGATTTGATTAGTCAAATCATTAAATGCCCCTATTTATAATTTGTTCACTTATATAATTGCCCACCTTTTTACACTTATTAATCCATACTTGTCCGGCTATATCCATGCCCGTGGGATCCCTTTAATTTCAAGACCAAGCCCCCTTCATTACAGATGCCTCCTCCCCTCATGCATAAATTGATAGACGTGTTGCGAAGTCGATGAGAGGCTTCTTCCAAGTATGACATTCTTTCCCTAGCACAACATCAAAACATGCCAGACGAGTAATATCAAAGTTGAGCTCCTTAAAGTAGGATTGAATGGTGAGACCAAGGCCTACAATCTATTGATCCTAAACCTCTATTCCTTTGCCATTTTCTAGCTCAACTGTATACTAATATGGAAATGGTTGAGTTTTCAACTTTAACTTCTTAAACAAGTTGAGAACTAACCACATTATGGCTAACAAGTTGAGAACTAACCACATTATGGCTAGAGCCTGTATCGAAGAGTGCCTTCACTGGTTTCCCTTCAACCGAACCCTTCGTATGATAATAAGTTCTATAACCAAAAATAGGTAATCGCGAGACTAGCCTCTAAAGACAAGACTGTATCTGTAGCCATGGGTATTCGTTTCTAAATTGAAACTGAGAGTATCCTAGCAGAATGTTGGGGTGTGTGATCTAGAGTATCGTCCAATAAATCTTTCTTAGATCATCCTCGTGATTTGAATCTATAGGCTCAATGTTCATATTTACAGCTATGTGCTGCTTCTTTAATGGACAATCGTGCCTTTGATGCTTGCCCATGCAAGCATAGCATAAGCCCTCATTCTTTGCGTTTTCAAGCTGCTCAGGAGTGAGAGAAGATCTATGGTCATTGACATCTTTGTCTTAAAGTTTTTGTAGATGAATGTACACTAAACATGGATGCCTTGCTCTTTTGCCCACTAGTGTACCTTGAAGCTTCATAATAAGTAGGTTGCATAAAATGAGACTTGGAACCTTGACCCACTGTCTGACTTTGACCTTTTGACCATATTCATAAACTAAAGCCATCTCTATAGCTTTAGAGAAGGTTTTACACTTCTCACGTCGCACTAATGGTCGAAGTTTATCATTTAACCCCAAGGCAAACTTGTGAACTTGTAAAAAATCTTGTAAAATTTGAGGTATTTTCATAAGCACCTCTCGATACTTGTCTTTATACTCTTGAACTGTAAGATTATTTTGTGAGATAAAAAACCAAGTATCAAGTGCTCTACTCTGCTCATGTGGTGGCACAAAATTTTGAATAAACGTATCTCTAAACTCCTCCCAAGCATTCAGGATTACCTTGTCCTTTTGAATTTTCCTCCACCAACGATGAGCCACATCCTGTAAATTATATGTAGCATGCTAGATTCTAATGTGCTGATTTGTGATATCACATAAAGTAAAACATTTCTTCCACATAGAAAGCCATTAATCTACTACATCATGAATTGACGAAGAGGAATAGATATGGGTGATTATGGGGCAGAGTGATCGGAATCCATTTTTAACCCCACGAATATGCAAGAAACACCAAACAATGAAAAATAAAAGAGAAGGGTTAAGTGAGCCCCCTGGTTGTATGGATGTCATAGCCGATGAAAACGGAGGCTGTGTAGAATTATAGCTTCAAATATCGAGCCAATTGCTGTGAGAAATAATCCACCAGAAAGATAAATTATGTTGCTGAGATCATCACATATAAGCTCCCTCTTGAAACCTTTGAGAAAAAGAACCTTAGAACTTTGTTTGTTTGTTTTTTTGTAAAATAAACATGGGAATTTATTGATTATCTCAGCCTTGTTGATAAGCAAAGGCAGCGATGGAAACGATGGCTGCTTGCTTGTGTATGCTGCAAGGTCAAAGAAGAAGAAGCTTTGGCTATGGTATAAGGGGTACCACAAGCAAGGGGTTATGGCTTAGCCACAAGGCCTGCATGCAACAATCGATGGCAGCATGAACAATCATCAATGATGGTAGCAACAATAGAAACAAATGGACAAATGTCAATGGCGGCGGGATTCCAGCAGATGGACAAACTGCAACGACAAAATTCGAGAGTGAATTGAAAGAAACCAAAGCGGATGATTGCAAATCAGAGATGTTTTCTCCACACTTCTTCTGTAAGCTTCTCCTTGCTCAAAGCAAGCTCAAATCTGTTGGTAAACCTTCCTCCATAGCCAAGAACTAAGGCCTAGGCTATGATACACATGACAACCCTCCATGCAAGGAAACCTAGGTCTATGTAGCCTCATGCAAAAACATGAGAGAGATGAAGATGAACTCAAGAACAACAAAAACATACCTACCTTGGCATACCATGTGTAACCACCTAACCATTATATATACCTCATGTAGTAAAGGGTTTAAATATGTAGGCACGCTTGAACTTGTGCGTGCTAATACAACCAATGGTTGCCTTGGTGTAAAGAGTGACTGGTGGGGTTGGTAAGGCCAATGGTTGTGCCTTGGTGAGGAGCATCTATCGTGCTACTGGAGTCCACTATGCTGGGTTTCCTAGGTTCCAACAATGAGCTATATCATGGTTCCCATGGCACTGGTAAAACAGGCACAAAACTATTGTTGTATAGGTCTTTGCAATGTACACTGTGTACTTGTATGATTTTTGTGACAAATTGCATACCAAACCATATCTCTTTGTGGGAATAGACGTGAGTGCCCTACTTGAGGTGCTTGGCTGACCTTTCCACATTGGTGGCCGACATGGTTTAGCTGATTTTCTACCAACTCCTCCATGCTCATGTTCTTAACTAGGAGTCTAGATGGTGCTAGTTGGGCACCCTTGGTGGCTGACCCCATGAGGCTTTGGATAATTCATCCTCTAACTCTTGGTTTGGGTGGATGACTTCTACATCCTTATGTAACAAGTTATCTACAAGGTCGATTGCCTCGTGGTGGGCAACACTCATTAAAGATGGGCAACACTTATGAAAGATGTAGTGCCTAGACCTGTAGAGACGGTCATGCAATCTCTTACTCATTAGATCGATCACATAAATCAATCGATAAGTGATAGATCATCTCTTTTGCAAGTGTTGCACCTCATGCGGTGATACATGGTTCTAGCAATGTAGTCCCGCATGGTCTCCTCCTGGTTGAGGTTATATATTTGTGTAATTAGGATCCATTTGGCTCCACTTGGCAAAATAATCCCACCATGAAAGTGTGTCTCAAGGCCTCATAGGCTAGCCTTTTTAAGTGGGTTTTTTCACCTAAACCCCTGGCCTTCTTTGCCTTCAAGGTAAACCCCGAATAAGCTGATATTGGTGGGATCATTGATCCATCCCATGTCCTCATAAATTTGATCAAACTTTTCTAGGTACTGAATGGGATCTCCAATTTTATCAAATTTGGTCATCATCCTTAAGATGTGGACTGGCTTGGTTTTGTCTAACTCTGAGTCTCTAGGTGCTATGTTGTGGTTATAACCCCTCTTCCCATTTTGAATGTCATCCTAATATCCACATGGTAGCAAAACCTAAGGAGAGGTGGTTTTTTTAATCTTTTGACTTGATGGTGTGTGATTAATGTTCCTAATCCTGATCAATGGTTGTGATGCAACTAATTAAGTGTTTATTTTATTGTTTCTAGGTGATTTTACATGCTTTTAGTCTACTAATTCAACAATACATATTATGAAAAAAAATATGAAATACACGAACCAAAATTGACAATTTCACTTTAGTTCGACCTAATGAAGCTCGATGCTCATGTTTTTAGAGTGGATTCCACTCCTAATCACAATTACTGAGCTAATTCTTAGATCAAACCAATGAAATATTAGCCTCTTTAGCTCCAATTTTGTGCAAATCACCAAAAAATCAGGGTTTGTCCTACCAATAGATGAACATAGATTACCCTCATGCAAATAAACTTCAAAAAATAAAAAACACACACACAAATAAATACATCTAATGCTCCAAAATTGTATTTTTTTCAAAGTGTGACCTCCTAATTAACATGAGTTTTGATATTGGGTAATTTCAATAGCTTGGAATGGACAAAAAAATGGAGCTAAGCTCTAGGCTAGTCCTCTCGGCAAAGTAGGGCGCCAAATATGTTCAAGTCAAGAGCTTACCTTAGCCTTGTCGAAGCATGTGTGTCCTTGACTCCTATCTTCAAGCCATAAATGTAACTTCACATCGTGGGTGTGCTAGCTTGTCCATCACGTCCTCACTCCGTTGTTACACCTGAATGCTCCTTGCCAAATGGGTGAAGGGAGAGTTCTCAATGCCTAGATAGGGGTAAGAGGAGATGGTCCTTTGCGATGGTTCTCTCTCACAAAGGTGAGGGAAGAAGAAGACGCTATTGAAAGAAGAAAACCTACAATTAAGCCTACCTAGCATGCATCCATCAAGCAAGCAAGATTCAAAGCATATAAATAAGCAAGGAGAGGAAAGAAGGAGAGCTCACAAGTAAACTATTGTAAGGGAATGATTGTGTATTATGTATTGTCAAAAATGACATATATACAAGTGACTAATTTTCACACTAGGTCAGCCAAACTTAAAAATGGTCCGTCCTCTATTACTAGTCTTAAGCAAGTATGTACACTAAGTTCCTAGACTTTGACTGTTTGACATGAAGCTCATGATAAGGCTGCTTTATATGCTCCAACACTGGCTTATAAAAGCTAAGTGTCCATTCTCATGCGAGTAAGATGGCAAAGCGCCTTAAGCAAGTATGTACACTAAGTTCCTAGACTTTGACTATTTGACATGAAGCTCGTGATGATAAGGCTGCTTTATATGCTCCAACACTGGCTTATAAAAGCTAAGTGTCCATTCTCATGCGGGTAAGATGGCAAAGCGCCTTACAATAGGTCGGATAGGTAAAACCATGTTAACCAATGGAGTGGTTAACATGAGCTCAAACAAGCTAAAGCGAAGAGAATAGAAGAAAATTTAGTCATCCATCTCTCTTGTGTTCTTGTCTACTCGTGTGTGTGTGTTTGCTTGTAAGGATCTTAAGATCATCCTTTCCCCTTGCATTCTTCTCAAGGTTTAGCCGTCTACACCTCCCCCACCACGGGTTGCAACCTGGACACGAGTTGCAAAATCCCTTGTCTACATAGCCACAATTAAGAGAGAGAGAGAGAGAGAGAGAGAGAGAGAGAGAGAGAGAGAGCACCTTGAATAAATGCAACGGGACCCTTTAATTTTCTTGAAGGGAATAATCAAAAACTCATAAATTATATCAAATATCAAAACAACTACTTAAATTAAATTGAAAATTAAAGCATGTAACAAAACATAAGACAAGAGAAAGAAAAACATCACCATCAACCATGCTGGGTGCAATCTTCCCCCCCCTTGTGCGTGGCCTTCCCCACACGAGTATTTCTTTATTAGCTTTCTTTCCACCAAAAATAGGCCATAGCCCCAAAATATACAAAATGTGCTTTTAGAGAGCACGGCACTCTTCTTTTACAAAAATAGAGTGTCAAATATTGGGACTAGGGTAAAGCCATAGGCTTTAATAAATTCCACATTATAAATGTATCTTTCCTAAAGTTCAAAATGGAAAAATCAACTACTAAGGTTACAAGCTACGCTTGTAAAAATAAATGTGATGCACATAAGAAACATTCTCCTCAACATTATTTATCAATCATTGTATTCTTCTTCACCTGAAAATATAAGCCCAATTAATAATTAAATTAATCTCACAAATATTAAACAGGCACAAACCATAACCAACTCATGACTACCAAGCGTACGTAGTTCCAGGGATCACCCTACCAATACAAACCTAACTGAAATAATCATAGATGGCCCCAAGCATACGTCATATACCGCACGTATTAATATTTATAGTGGTGTCACCCACGATATTAACCTAGCCGGCATGACGCAAGAGTAACCTAGGCGTCCCCAAATTACTCAAGAGGGAAAAAATAATATTCTTAGAGAGGACTTAAAATATATTCTCATAACATCCCTCTTGCTTGAGTTTGCAATTGTCCTCAATTGCAGGTTTGCTGGGTTTGAAAAGAACGAAGGATCTCAGGATAAGCTCAAAAAAATTTCTTGGCATCCATTTTGCATCTTCTTGAGGATGGTTTTTGAATGTCAAAAGGTATTTAATTAACATGGATCATAACAGTCTCCCCTATTGGGAATCAACTGTCCTCAGTTGCGCAATCAATGAGTGGATGGCTTAACAAGTGGAGGCACAAGATCATCATATGAAACAATTTCTGAAATTAAAACCAAACAAGTGAACGCATGTAAAAGGGATCTAAGTGTCCCATACCACAGAGATACCTTCCACATATAAACACTCGCTGGTGAAAGATAGAAGACATAGATACGTCTGGTGTAGCCATGTGAAACCAATCTAATGTCCCATACCACAGATTAATTCCACACGACACTACCTTAAGAACAGAAGTTTGAGACGGAGTAGCTAATTCCCTCTGAAACTTTCATTCTGACATAACTTTTCTCTATCCTCAAAATTAGACTACAAGTCTTATTCCAAAAAAAAATGAATTCAATCGAAATGGAAATTCTTATCAACTTAAGATTGAAAAATATTCACTTACATTACTGTCAATAATTTGATGAATTCTGGAGATTTGTTCTTGATCTTAATCTTGTAATTGTCTAACTAAATTCTTGGAATTTGTTTTTGATCTTAATCTTGATGAATTCTCGAGATTTGTTTTTGATCTTAATCTTAATCTTGTAATTGTCCGACTAAATTCAAAAAATTATAATCTTTGAATAGGTTTATAATTCTTGAATTTGTGAATCTTACTTGTAAACAATGAAATCTAAGGGGATCTTGATCTTAAGCTTAATCTTAAACTTGAAATCAAAACTTGAAGAAATATAGACATCTTGCGCCCTAGTTGTGATAGCAAGAACTTGATATACTAGTAATGAATCTTGGCTTAGATTAAAAATACTTGAATGGACGAAAATTGAGAGATTAGTCTTTAATTAATCATAATTGTAATTCTTGAATAAATCTTGTTCTTAAGGGGTTTAAATTTTGTGGTTGATTACATCTTTGACTTAGAGCAATTCTTGGTCTAGAAAAAAATCTTGTACTTGGATAGATCTTAAACTAGAACACTTGAAAATTTAGACAAAACTTTACTTAAATTGGTATAAACTTCGTAAATGTGATTGGTATACAACTTAAGCTTGGTTTCTAGTCACTTGAGAGTTATTTCTTTACTTTTCTCATCATCACTAAATTGGATGGTGAAGCAATTGATAACTTGAATCAAAGACTGGAGAAACTTGCTTGGTTCTTGAATTTTCGAATTGGTCTTAATCTTCTATGAAATGTCTAGCAGACATTTTTTTACTTAAATTTGGGTAACTAGATCTTGAAGATAACTTTTGATAATCTTGTCTCGATCTTTCTAGTTAGGTCACGGTATCTAAAATTCTTTTCAGGAGCTAAAGTTTTCTAACTAGGTCTAGAAGAAAAGAATATTCAGAAAACAGATACAAAAGCAAACAAGAAATTGTATACAATAAATATTTTTTTTAACACATACCTACACCTTTGGTTAATGTGTCGAGTGCGTTACCCTCTTCGGTGTCATTTGGTGCAATTTGGTTCTTCTTTTTAGTTGGGCAAGATTTAGCATAATGGCCCATCATCTTACACCTGAAACACTTGACAATAGATAGCTTGGATACGATGTCATTGGTAGGGCTATGCATGTCAGATGCTTCTACAGTTTTAACTTTCTTCTTAATATATTTGTTCATTCTAGACAAATGTCGTTCAATCTTTGTTTGAAAGTTGTCCCGATGCTCTCGTTCTTGATTCAAAAGAATATAGAGAGAATCAAGCTGTTTCTGAATAGTACAATGGTGCGGATATTCACCCATTTCCTGACAATTAAAAGGAATAAGAAAAATTTAAAAACAAGAGAAAAGATAGGGTTTCTTATCTCATATGGAACGTCGAGCTAGATGTGAGTCCTGCCAAGTTAGCTCAATACACAAATGCATAATTTTTCAAGAAATAATCCATGTACTCTTTAAAATTAGAAAATTAGCCGTAGGTTAAAGCAACATTTTAATGATATCTTCACTGGCAAGCTGTTTATATTATTCGTACTTCATGAGGATTTAGAAAACAACATTATTCACAAGAATTTGACTAAAGTCTCAAAATTTCTCTTAAAAATCTGTAGAAGAAATCCAAACTAGCTATATGCACATGAGATTCTTTTCCATAAAATATGATGGGAATAGTCAAAAAAATATTTTTCTTTTGTAAAACATTTTATTGATCTCATTTAAGCTTATTAAAAAAAAAACTTATCAAAGCTTTATAATAAAAGCTTTTTTCAAAAATTTCTCGGCCTAAAACTATCAACGCAGCTAACCCAAATTTAGAGAAGAGGTGATATATTTATAGATATGGTCTCCTTTTTTTTAATTTTTTTTCCTATGCTTATATCAAAGCTTTATACTAAGCTTTATCTCATAAAGCTTTTAATATTAGATTTATTAAGCTTATTAAAAAGCTTATGAAAACTTTGTCGCACACAGCCTTTTGGAGGGCCCCTACTATTAAAACTTGTAACCTGGCCAATGCCCAACGCCAAACGCTGGAGAAGAAGTCGCCCACCACCGCATCAAAATATAAAAATAAAAATAAAGAGTTTAAGCTTATAAAGCTTTTAGATAATATAAGCTTTGTAATAACAAGCTTTTAAGCAGTAAATCAGCTGAAAATTCCTCTCTCCCCCTGAATTCGCAGCGCTGGCCGCCGGCGACGACAGGATGGAGAGAGGAAAAAAAAATGTAACGCCTCCTGGATTTTGCGCAACCGGCCTGCCCTTCAGGATGCGCAGGCGGCCGTCGGCCGTCGAATGGAGGGAGGAGGAGAAGAATATTATATATATATATATATATATATATATATATATATATATATATATATATATATATATATATATATATATATATATATATATATTACTTTAAGGTTTGCGCCCAGCGCATCAACTGAGGAGAAGAAGGTAAATAGAAATTAAGAGTTTTTTTTTTGAAAACAACTCTTGAACAATTCTCATCCCTCTATTATAGAAATTGAGCAAAGGGAAGCTTTAGCAATTCTGATTATGGTTCTCCATGCTCCTTTCCTTGCTCTTTCAATTCGTACGGACAGATTAAGAAGAGGATTAGTGAAGAGGAAGGTGGTTTTATGGTTTTGGGAAACCCACTAATGGTTTTCCACCTAGTTTTATCCTTTGGGCAATAGATTGATGGAGATTGATTACCCAATGGTTAAAAACAAGCTTTATTTCATCCATACATAAACAAAAATCCCTAAACGTGTTCTTCTTTCATTTAAATTCAAGAAAATTACCAAAATCACCTCTGTTTTTGTCTCTTTCACCTCTTTTGACCGCCTTCAAAAAAATTAAATTACACCAAAGCTCTGATACCACTGCAAACGGGACCCTTTAATTTTCTTGAAGGGAATAATCAAAAACTCATAAATTATATCAAATATCAAAACAACTACTTGAATTAAATTGAAAATTAAAGCATGTAACAAAACATAAGACAAGAGAAAGAAAAACATCACCATCAAAACCATGCTGGGTGCAATCTTCCCCCCCCTTGTGCGTGGCCTTCCCCACACGAGTATTTCTTTATTAGCTTTCTTTCCACCAAAAATAGGCCATAGCCCCAAAATATACAAAATGTGCTTTTAGAGAGCACGGCACTCTTCTTTTACAAAAATAGAGTGTCAAATATTGGGACTAGGGTAAAGCCATAGGCTTTAATAAATTCCACATTATAAATGTATCTTTCCTAAAGTTCAAAATGGAAAAATCAACTACTAAGGTTACAAGCTACGCTTGTAAAAATAAATGTGATGCACATAAGAAACATTCTCCTCAACATTATTTATCAATCCTTGTATTCTTCTTCACCTGAAAATATAAGCCCAATTAATAATTAAATTAATCTCACAAATATTAAACAGGCACAAACCATAACCAACTCATGACTACCAAGCGTACGTAGTTCCAGGGATCACCCTGCCAATACAAACCTAACTGAAATAATCATAGATGGCCCCAAGCATACGTCATATACCGCACGTATTAATATTTATAGTGGTGTCACCCACGATATTAACCTAGCCGGCATGACGCAAGAGTAACCTAGGCATCCCCAAATTACTCAAGAGGGAAAAAATAATATTCTTAGAGAGGACTTAAAATATATTCTCATAACATCCCTCTTGCTTGAGTTTGCAATTGTCCTCAATTGCAGGTTTGCTGGGTTTGAAAAGAACGAAGGATCTCAGGATAAGCTCGGAAAAATTTCTCGGCATCCATTTTGCATCTTCTTGAGGATGGTTTTTGAATGTCAAAAGGTATTTAATTAACATGGATCATAACAATAAATGTAGGTGTTCATCCATGCAGGTGCGGCAATTAAGGAACACTGGAGTGAGCTACTCTATACTATATATTAATGAGAGACCTTTTACTCTTCCACGTGGCAAGGTGGAGAGCGCTTTGAGGACGAGAGCTGAACTGCGCAAGCTGCACTCTGAGGACGAGAGCTAAACCGCACAAGTTGAAGAGCGCTTTGACGACGAGAGCTGAAATCGACGATTTTTTTCATTTCCTTGAAACCTTCCGAAAACCAAGCTTTTAGAAAGCCTAGCTCAGAAATACCCTCACCAAACCATAAAGTAGAGAAGCCTCGATTGCAGAAATTGCTAATACACAAGGGGTTGCCACACCCACTCACACACTTGATTGAAGCAGCCTAGCAATGCTAGGATATGCACATAGAAGATCGATTGATGCCGGACACAGAAGAGACAATTGATGATATGCAAGAGTTTAGTATGGCTATACAGAGGCTCTACGATGCTTGCAAAGCAACATGGAGGTCCCTTCTCGGCCTAAGGTCTGCTGGCTGAGAGTCCGCTCTCTATTAGGTACAAAGAAATATTTAACACCAGTTTATAGCACTTGCTAAGGTTTGGTTTTTTTGTTTTTTTGTTTTTTGGTGGCTTTTGAGATTTTTTGCTCGATGGTAGATCATGGATATAAGGGTGAAATTAGCCTAAAACCCTTTCCCTTTGATCCTAATCTCATGGTCTGTAACCTTAATATCGCATACTATTTCAGCTTATGGATACATTGATAGGCCAGTTTTGATGAGGTTGGGAACAACCTTTTGGCAGCAGTTCATGCCGAGATGTGGGAATGAAGTCCGTTCCATACTCGCGATGAGTCTGTTCCATACACGCAAATGAAAGGCCGCTCCCTATTGTCATGCTCACATAGAGTCTTGTAAATCTTCTGCAGACCCTATTCGAAAAGCTTTCATGTGATTATAAGCCCGGGTGTTTTGATGGAGCAACGCTGGCGCGACTAAGGGCTGGTGCCAAACAGTGGTAGGGGCACAAATCTTGGTTGGCATTGATATAGAGAGATTGGAGTGATGTGTTCTTGAGGAGGGCCTCCCATAGCTTCATGGGAGGCGCATAGTACTCTGCTTGCTGCTGATGATTTTGCCTCAATATGTATGCAAGACAAGTTTAGAGAGTGTAAGCTCTCAAACATCTCGCAAGTGACTGAGAGAGAGTGATCCTTCCGTGAGAAGTTCACGATAAACATGTTACAAGTCATGTAAACATTTGAGAGAGAGTGTGTGTGCACGAGAGAGAGGGGGAGATCATGTACGTGTGTATGTGTGTGTGTGAGAGAGAGAGAGAGAGAGAGATGGGGGCAGGCCTAGGAATGAGTGAGTGAGAGAGAGAGAGAGAGAGAGAGAGAGAGAGGGGGAGAGATAGAACCTTGGTTGGCGAAGGTCCAATACGAGTAAAGCTACAAAGCGTTTGCCCTTTTTTTAATCCAAGCAGAAAGAGTGTTGCACAAGGTTTTGCCGGGGCTCGAGAAATGCCCGGGACCAAAAAAGCTCAGAGGCCAAAACATGTGTGTCCGGCCCTTTATTGGATAGCGTGTGAAGCGACTTAGGTCGCAGAGTGCTCGAGAAAGTTTTCTGTTGGCGTTGGAGCTTCGAGTGCTCGACATAAGCCCGCCAGGATGAGCAGTATCGGAACTGGGGTAATCTTCTGCACCGTGTTTTGTCTCTCTCACTGTGTGTGTGCGCGCTTTACTATCGTTGGTTAGTCTACGGTTTTTCAGATCTTCCATCTGCTGCTTCTCTGCGATCGACATTTATCTCCTTACAGACTAGCCCTCTCCTTTTGTTTTTTCATGATGTAACGTCAAGTTAAAGGGTCGTCTGAGCAGGTGTCTTTTCACGAGCATCGTGGTGGAGAAATTGATTGTTTATGTTTCATTTTTATGTAATGGCTGTTCATAAGTAGTTTTTGATTTCGTGAAGTTGAATCATTTCCAAGATGACTTTTGTTGCGGAAGCTTCCCCTACTATGCTGATAACAACAGCTTGGTATCTTGCAGTAGAAGTAACTAGCTACGTATTGGTCTCTATTTGAGGTTCATAATTAAAACTACAATTTTATTTAATCCATGTCATATGTCTGGTAAAATATCGCCACAACTATGACTCCACAAATTCGCTCCATGGCTATGCATCTAGGAGTGGCAAGCATGACAGGGTAACACACAAGAAACAAACTAAATTGTAGATTGCATGCCCAAGGGAATGGGGCAATTTCTCCTTAACAAATCTTTGATGCAGCTGTACAGGCTGGTTAAAGACTGATATTGACACTTGTTCATGTTTTTTTGCCCAGATTATGCAAAGCTAAGTCATGGTTTGGGTTGAGAATTGATCAGCAACAAAATGGGTGTTTGGAAAACAATCAATTGACAATAAGGCTTAGTCCCTCGAGGCAAGATTTTATATCCTTGTCTCGGTGTGGCTAGATATGACCTGAAAATAGAGTGGAGTTTGCTCAAAGGGCCCTTTCAAAGAAGTTGGGCTGGTGGGGATTGGTTGAAGTTGTGTTAGGCATTGTACACTGTATTTTGTCTTGTCAAGAAAAAGGCAAGGTGGGTCAAAATAAGCAAGGCATGGTATGTATCAAGTAGTGAAAGCCATTGATTGGAGTAATAGAGGGTTTCAAACTAGAAAAAGGTCGTGTGGCTTCTTTAAGGAGATAGTGGCCGGCTCATTACATTGGAAATCCCTCTTAGGGAATTCTAAAAAGGTGCCAAAGAAGGTTTAGCCAATTATGGTGGTTGAATAATGATCGTTTCTACTTGAGTAAAGGGTAGTACTCTTCAATGACCAATATTGCACCATAGCTTTGTAAGGGCAAAGTGAAAAGACCTTCTTGTGTGTTGGGATTCATTTGTGGTTGATGGTACAGAATGCTGAGAAAGAGCTTTACCATTCAGAGGCAAAGCTAGGAGGTAAGCTTGTCACAAAATCCACTGATATGTCTTGAAAGGGACCCTTGGGAATGGGCATGGGTTGTAAAAGTCATGCCTTCTTGTTGTGAGACACATATATTTTTTGACACAAGCAGGACAATGCTTTACATTTTCTAAGACATTGGGGCTCGTATGTGGCCAAAAGAAATGTTGCTCTAGCCACTCCAAAGTCAAATTTGTCCCTCGATGACCATCGACAATGGTATCATGCATATGATGGAGGAGTTTTGCTCGAAAAGTTTTCAACACACAAAGGTGGTATTTGTAAAGCAGTCAACCATCTTGTATGAAGAATTGACGTGGTCGTGTGGCTTCCGGTGCTTGTGTCCAAGTTCTTGCAGTTAACATACTTGCTCTTCATGTGCTCTAGTCTAGGACCTTCTAACTAGATAAGTGGTGTGGACAGTCAAAACTACCCCTTTTTGCTAAGCGCGTCACCCACGGGGTTGTGTTCAGGATTGGCTTTGCTTGGAAGGTACTCGATTATCCCACCAAATTGCTGAAAGATTTGGCTCCAACAGAGTTGGTGTTCACTCCATTGTATACTAAGTATTGTTTGAAGCTATCTAAGCGTCCAATGATCAATGTGAATAACGAAGCTGTGTCCATAAAAGAAGTCTTTCTAGTGTTTCATTCCTCTTAGCAAGGTTAATCTTACGGCTCATGTCACGACCCTGTGTTTTTCTCTGGACAGTATGCAGGTGTGCACGGGGACATGGTGGACAGTGTGAATGGCATCAGATTTGAGTTAAAAAGGAAGCCCATGTGTGGACAATCCCAAGTGTGAAGGGGGCAAAGAGACATTAATTAAAAAGGTTTTATAACCTTTGGTGGCCAAAAATTAAAGTTATAAAGGTTTTAAAGCCTTGAGAGGCCCCTAGGCAATTTATAGAGACTACTCCACTTTTGGAGGCCCACGTCTCTCTCTTCTCTCTCTCTCTCTCTCTCTCTTGCTTTTGGGGAGGCCTGCAAGGAAGCTGCGTGGAAGAGAAGGAAAACATGGTCGTCAGACTGCATATGTGGGCTGCTGGCTTTTTGGTTGCGCACAGAAGAGCCCGTGTGGATCGGTACGACTGCAGTACAGTGTACGGTTGCTGCAGGTACAGTGTACGGCTGCTCCAGGTTTAGGTGATGGCTGTGGTGCAGGTGCAGACCTGAACAAACTGATGCAGGCGCAGATCTGTCAAGTAGGTACACACGTGTGCAGTGTGTACTACTGCAGTCCTGTCCAGCAGGTACAAGTAGGGCAGTACAGTATCGTACAGCTGCAGTGGCGCCTCATCTGGTACAGCCGGTGCATCACCAGGGTACATTGGTACGGCTGCTGGTGTTGACCTGTACGGACAGGTGCAGGCGCATCGTACAGGCATCAGTGTATCTCATAGGCGGCCAGACGTGTGCTTTTAGGAGGACAGCGTGTTTTTGCAGAGCAGTCGAAGTGTTATGGTGGAAAACATGGGTTGAAGGCTATGGCTTTCGACAGTTTGTCACCGGTCGTATCTTCATAGAGGCTTCATGGGTTCGGAAGACAGTTTCTTTCTATGTTTAGCAGTGGTGATCTACTATGCTTCATCGAGGACTTGTGCTTACCACTTGGGTGGAGTGCAAGCAGGTTTTGGGTGCCCGAGGATATATCAGATGAGGCTCAGACGGAAGCAGAGGAACTTGACGAGGTTCTTATTCCCGAGCAGATACTGGCACATAAGGAAGGAAAGGTACAGGGCAAGGTTTCTCGTCGCTATCCTGTGAAGTTCAAGAGCTGTTCACTGATGGATGCGAAGTGGATGGAGGAGGTTCACTGATGGATGCGAAGTGGATGGAGGAGGGTGACTTAGCAGATTCACCTCAGGATTTGCAGCTTTATCTTGATGCCTTTGAGTTGGAGTCGCCTCTTGTTACGGCTGCAGAGCATAGGTCTGGAGCATTGCCTGATGCTCAAGAGGGGGGTAGCACCTCCGCTCCCTTGTTACAGACAGGCTCATTTGTTATCTAGGAGTCGCTTGGTGATATCTTTGTATTCACCCGAAGGTACTGAGGTTGACAGTACATCTGCTTATGGGACTTCTATGATCTTGTGTTCTAGACACATGAGATGGTAAAGTTGGGTATGGTTCATAGTCGGCCGCACCTTGAACTATAACTGCAACTATGGATAACTCTATGGAGGGCATAAGTCTTGCGAGCAGCCCTAGAGTTGGTTTGGTTCATGGCTATATGGATCGAACTCTATTTGTGCATGTATGCATACACTTTTTGAGGTAGAGGTATTTTTGTATTCTGGTGCCATTGGATCCTGGTACCATTGAGAATACATTGGGAAATACTCTGGACTGTGTGGTGTGATGCATGTATGCTGGTATGATACATCAAGTGCTTTATTATGTCATGGATGCACCACTGGGTGTGACTCTTGCGGGATGGCCATGAGACATATGTGGGAAAGTACTTAGTGGATGTAGTGTTTGGATGCATTGAGTGCTTTCATATACTCATGTTTTACCTTGAGTCGTGGGTCCTGCGGGATGTCCATGGGCGTAAGGCTTGCGAGCAGCCCTTAGACTGTTACTTTAGAGAAGGTAGAGCATCTTGAGGAGCATATTGTTTGCGAATGCATATATGTGTCACGCATATGTTTGTCATATGTAGAATGATGCATGGTTTTGTTTTTGGCTAACACAGTTAACGTGTTTCCATTTGGCTTTAGAAACTTTTGCTACATCTGAAGGAACAAGCAAGAGTTGTTTGTCACTTTGTGACAGTGTGGCCATATTGTGCAGGATGATTGTTTTATCACCCAGATGCATTGGAGGGCCATTGTTTATGTCATATGGGGAGTCTTTGCTCATAAGATGCCTTACTGTGCCATTGAGTGCAATCGAGGACGCTTGCTATTTTTCAAGAGGGGGGTATGTCACGACCCTGTGTTTTTCTTTGGACGGTATGCAGGTGTGCACGGGGACATGGTGGACAGTGTGAATGGCATCATATTTGAGTTAAAAAGGAAGCCCATGTGTGGACAACCCCAAGTGTGAAGGGGGCAAAGAGACATTAATTAAAAAGGTTTTATAACCTTTGGTGGCCAAAAATTAAAGTTATAAAGGTTTTAAAGCCTTGAGAGGCCCCTAGGCAATTTATAGAGACTACTCCACTTTTGGAGGCCCACGTCTCTCTCCTCTCTCTCTCTCTCTCTCGCATTTGGGGAGGCGTGCAAGGAAGCTGCGTGGAAGAGAAGGAAAACATGGTCGTCAGACTGCATATGTGGGCTGCTGGCTTTTTGGCTGCGCACAGAAGAGCCCGTGTGGATCGGTACGACTGCAGTACAGTGTACGGCTGCTGCTGCAGGTTTAGGCGATGGCTGTGGTGCAGGTGCAGACCTGAACAAATTGATGCAGGCGCAGATCTGTCCAGTAGGTACACACGTGTGCAGCGTGTACTACTGCAGTCCTGTCCAGCAGGTACAGGTAGGGTAGTACAGTATCGTACAGCTGCAGGTGGCGCCTCATTTGGTACAGCCGGCGCATCACCAGGGTACATTGGTACGGCTGCTGCAGGTGTTGACCTGTACGGACAGGTGCAGGCGCATCGTACAGGCAGCAGTGTATCTCATAGGCGGCCAGACGTGTGCTTTTAGGAGGACGGCGTGTTTTTGTAGAAAGGAGGGGCTGTTTTCCCTGGATTCTCAGGTGGCCAGGACTACAGAGGTGCACATGGTGCTGATCCTCCTTGCAACAGGGATGTTTTGGGACAGTTTATGGGCTGTTTTTGCTTGGCTGCAAATTCAGCTATGTACTTGGGTTTCCGGCTGCAAGTACAGGTCAATTGAAAATGTTTCTTGGCATGGGAGTGATGCAAGCTCGCATGGCTGCGTGCTCATGGAGTAGATTGTTTTCTTCTTGCTAGAAAGGAACAAAGGGACCTACAGTTATGGGCATCTCTATGTTTCCATATGTTTCATGAGGGAACAGGTAACATGATGTATGCTGTTGTTGGCATTGTTGTTGAATGGTGCCATGAATGGTTCTGTATGGAAACAGGACAGAAGTTTCAAAGGGAAACAGGCCTAAGGGTTTCATGTGGAAACAGGGTGTCGGTTTCTCGAGGAAACATGTTTTTGGGTTTCTCCAGGAGATAGGTCACATGCAGGCAGAAGGTACAGGAATGGACACATGTTTGGTACAGCCTTGCTACTGATTGGGCAGGGGACAGGGAATCCATGACAGAGATGGATAGTACCCTTGGAAGGTAGAGAGGGTTGGTACAGGTGTGTCGACTGTATGGTATGCTGTGCTGTGATGCGAGTTCTCTTTTGAGAGACAGTTTGGGAGTCTGTGTTGTGATGCAGAAGCACTGGATGTGTCAGGGTGTGATGCTGTTCATAGTGTGAGAGGCTATGGATGGTTGTGGCAGCCCTGATCATGGGAGAAAGCTTCTGTATGCAGACTCAATGTTTGAGAGTCTTTTGAGGTGAACAATGGCTGGACTTGTTTGTGGATGCCGAGTGGATATGAAGCCATGATGCAGCGTATTTGCAGGCTTCAGGAGTTCTACTATGACGGTTGAGTTCCCAGCCTTATTGTAATCAAAGCTCTTATAATCAATTAAAGAAATACCGCAAGGGGCGCCACTGCGTTTTGGGGCCAATCGGTGTCCGTGTACTGTTTGCAGGAGCACTCTAGCTCCCCCTGTTTGTTTTCCTTTTCTAGGTCTTCAATGGCGTTGAAGTGTTTTATGTGCGAGTGTTTGTTTCACCGCCCGTCAGATTTCTGAAGGCCAGTTTCAGCTCATGTAAGAAAGTGGGTGTTTGGACCATTGCAAAACAGCTCTAATAGCGATGTTACTATGTCGGTGATGATTGCAAACAGGGTGCCTTTGGTAAAGCCTTCTTGAGGGTCAGGAAAGCTTGCAATTTAGCGGGTGTCATTTGGATGTGTTGCCTTTGGGCCTTGACTCCCTTCACAGCGGGTCCTCAAGGACTGTCGAGAGGTTAGAAAAATGGTATGTGGGTCTATATGTCTGACAGATGCACACAAATGAGCGGACGTTATACGCAGTAGGGACCTTTGCAAGGTCCAATGCATAGTTGTGAACAGGTCCCAATGGAGTGAAAATAGAAACTCTCGAAACATTTAGTAAACGGAAAAAATTAAAAATGAAACAAATTTAAATGCCATGTCATCCTACTACGCCATAGGGTTCGTTGCACTTCATAAAAATGCTTACAAATTTAAGTAAAACAAGTCGATGAATGTTTAACACTGCAATGAGAGGAAGATTTGGTTGAAGGGGCCCCTTAGTGGCAATAGCACAAGTTCGCTCTCATGATCTTTATATTAATTTTTAGATAGGTCTTAAGTTTCCTAAGGCTAAGCCTGATGTGGGGTGATATTCCTAACTTGCCAAGCAATGCTTTTTCAATGTTGTTAACGGCTTGGGAAAGAGTTTGCAAACTGGGATGCAAATCTCTCAACGGAGTTAGCAATGGCACCTCTATGGCAAAAGTATAGGGTTGGGACCTTGCCAATGCCATGTTCTTGTCGGAATACGCAACGGATATGAGAAACTGTTGAGAGCACAACCTAGCAAGACACCAACATGAAGATGAGCAAATGCAAGAGAACCACCAGCCTGAAAACATTGAATTGTGTGTGGAAGAGCAAACGCATAAGAGAAAAAGTGAAGCTATATGAACTCTGCACTATATACAAGATCCGGTAGAATATCCAATGTACAATGGAGTGGAGGCAGGGGTGGTATTAAATACCACCCTCCCTATGCTGGTTAGCCAGCAAAAAGATAGCCGATTGGTTGCTGGACAAGCTCACGACTGCATCAAGCAGTTGGCCAGCAGGTAGACAATCGGCCAGGTATAGCTCCAGGTGGCCAGCAAAAACCAGTCCCACGACCATGGCAAACAGAGAAAAAATACGAAAAGTGGGGAAAAAATGGAGGAACACTGAGCAATGCTCCTGGGCGGGCACACCCACAATAAAGGCCCTCTGTGGGATAATGTACAGACAGGAGATGACTGCTAACACCCCCTCTCAGCTCCTGGATGTGGAACCAACCCTAGTGGGCTGGAGTGCTACTGGAGCATCGCCTGAGGTAGAGCCTTTGTGAAGAGGTCTGTTGCATTATCCTCTGTCCAACAAAACTCTAGCAAGATGTCATCAGCAACCCACTTCTCACGAACAAAGTGACTCTAGATGACCGTGGGTTCCTCCTGTGGAAACCCAATCTCACCAAGTAACCTCTGCAACCGCACCACCTTGCAAGCAGCACCATAAGCAATTCGGTACTTTGCCTCTGTAGACGACAAGGCAATAGTTGGCTGCCTCTTGTTGCTCCATGAAACAACTCCTAAGCCAAGGGTAAAACTGTAGCCTGATGTAGATCTCCTCGTGTCTGGATCTCCTCCCCAATCTGAGTCACTCCAACCGTGGAGTCAGACTCCATCCATCGTTCCCCCCTCTAGTATCATAGCAGAGTCCAGGATCCTTCGTACGTTGCAGAAACTGCAAGAACCGCAATCCTGTGTCCCAATGAGTCTTCAAAGGCGTCTGCAAAAATGAGCTCAAGTCCAATCTGGTGTTCAACAACCAAATCAATGAACCAAACCGCTTCCGAAATAAAGAGGCATCAACTTGCTCACAAGGATCATCAATTGTAACTTTGGTATGCCAAGTCCTGGAACCTGCTGAAGACCATACAAGGCCTTCTAGAACTTGTAAACCACCTCCTTTGAACCCCGAACCTCAAAGCCTAGAGGTTACTCAACATCCACCTCGACTTGCAAGTCACCATCTGCCACTCGCATGGCTTTCCTACAAGTCCCCTGGGAAAGAGCTTCCTCAACTGTGGGAGGCTCTTCGTCCTAATGATACGAGACATCGGAGCACATGTCTCTGACTGACAAACGCAAGAATTGGAATGTTCCTGCCTACTGCTGCCAACATCTGGCAAGCCATCCACCATCTGGTCTCGGAAAGCCTGCTGCAGTGCATCCACATGCAAGTGGTCATGACGAAATTGCCACACATCACCAAACTAAGAACCTGTAAGAGAGTGCTGAGAGTTGTAAATCCCATTCTCCACTCCGCCTTCCCAAACAACCTGGCTTGTTGCTTTGTCTCGGAGAGCAACAAAATGCTCCTCAAACTCCACCCGTACACCAATCTTGCAAACCTCATGCAGCGACAACAGATGAAAACCAAGAGATGGGACAAAAAGAACCTGGGAGGAATGCTTCCCCCCTTTGCCATCGGGAACAATCTCTAACCTGCCCTCACTGTGAATAGGGATAGTGGACTCGTCACCAATCAGGATGTGACCTGCGTGCCTCCAAAGATCTTGTAATAACTCCCGGGAAGGAGTCATGTGCCTAGAAGCACCACTATCAAGAATCCAATCCCGAGTGTCCCTAGTGGTTAGGCCAACTGCCTCCCTGCTTGAAGAAGATGAAACGCCGGTGTCCATAATCTCCAAGTGCACAAAAGCCGGAGTCTTCTTTGAAGACTTCCCTTTGCCATTACTGCGGCCTTGTGACCGCTGGCCAGTCAAGGCCTCACAACCTCCGCCCTGTGGAGGGTTTGTAAAACGCTCTTCTTGGTCCAAGACCATAGGCACAAGCTTCTCCCATGTGATGGTGCTAAGCGTGCCACCCACTGGTGATCAAAGAGGAGTAGAAAGCTGAGTACTGAGAGGTCAGATGAGACAGCAAAGTGATGGCCATGTCCTCTGAAGATATCTCTTTCCCAGCCTGAAGAACCTCTTGCTGAAGAGCTTGCAACTTGTTGATGTGCTCCCACATCGTTGAAGACTTTGTAGGATCCATCACCCGCATCTGCACTTCCAAGGAGATCCACTTCATGGGTGATACCCTAATCCCTCTGGCCAGCGTCATATGTTTCATATGATTAATCACCTGTGGTGTGCAATTAAGGAAGATGAAAGAACGCACATGGGCATTGACACGATCGCACAACTTTGCTTGAGCCTTCTATTCTTTCCGAGTAGAGGGTAACAACTCCTTGTCCTCCAACTCCGGCCGTGGAACACCAACCCAATGAAATCAGCCAAGTCATAAGACTCCATCATTACCTTCCATATGCCGTAGTTGGTCCCGTCCAACTGTTGTTCCATGGGAAATGTGGGGATCACGTGCCTCTCAGCCCCATCTCAAGCAAGTCTGCCATCTCGGGGTGGTTACTTTGGTCTTGTGAAGGGAGCGTGGTTGGGAAAAAAGATGAAGAAGAGGCTGCAACTAATATGCAAGGGGGCTGCCGAACGGTGATAGCCGCCTTCTACCCAATCTCCAAGTCCCGAACAGCCCAAGAGATCTTTAATCAACATCAAAAAACCAGCAGTCCCGCAAGCTCTTCAAATCTCTCGCAAGCTCCAAGGTCTTCAAGAAACATTCCTGCAAGCTCTCCAATGTCTCCAACCTTCAAGCCACCTGGGGCTCTGATACCATGTTAGAATACGCAGCGGATATGAGACAAACTGCTGAGAGCACAACGTAGCAATACACCACCATGAAGATGAGCAAACGCAAGAGAACCACCAGCCTGAAAAACGCTGAACTGTGTGTGGAAGAGAAAATGTAGAAGAGAGAGATTGAAGCTGTATGAACTTTGCACTATATACAATATCCGGTAGAATACCCAATGTACAATGGAGTGGGGGCAGGGGTGGTATTTATACCACCCCTCCTATGCTGGTCGACCAGCAAAAAGGCAGCCGACTGGCTGCTGGACAAGCTCACGACCGCATCAAGCAGTCGGCCAGCAGGTAAGACAGTCGGCCAGGTACAGCTCCAGCCGGCCAGCAAAAATCAGCCCCATGGCCATGAAAAAACAGGGAAAAAATACGGAAAGTGGGGAAAAAATGGAGGAACACTGAGCGATGCTCCTGGGCAGGCACACCCACAACAAAGGCCCTTTGTGAGATAATGTACAGATAGGAGATGACTGCTAATAGTTTTGACAATTGCATCAACATATATATATATATATTTTTGCTCTTCAACTAGGTAAACAAGCATAAAGCTTTGATACCAATATTATATGTGGAAGTATAGAGGAACCTTTTGACCTTAAAAAAACACAGAGATCATGAAGTGAATTTTGTGTGTGTGTGTGTGTGTGAGAGAGAGAGAGAGAGAGAGAGAGAGAGAGAGAGAGAGACGATAATGCGATTGAATTTTGGAATGCTTATGACTACCAAAAGCTATAGTAGTGCAGGCTTGTTGCATAAGAATTGCACTTGTTGGAATGTTAGACACATTGATGCGGTCATGACCTTGAAAGTGAGATTTGGATTTGCAATTGCCATTACTGGACTTATTGTTAAAGTAACCTTTAACTTATCAAAGGCATGAGAAGCAACACTTGACCATAGAAATGTAGATGCTGACTTTAAAACCTTTGTCAAAGGTATGACAATCTTATAAACCTTCGTATGATAAAATTTACAAGTCCTAAAAATGATATGAGATCTTAAATATTATGGGGCATCGACCAATCCTTAACAAATTGAATCTTTCGAGGATCAACAAAAACGTCATATGATGAAATTGTGTTGTCGCGCAATATGTGATAAACTTGATAAGGATCCCTTTTGTGAGAGATGGTCTTGTGCTCATCATCTTCACGATCACGGATCTAATGATGTTCTGACTTCAAATCAAAATTTGAATACTTTGGTACGAAGTAATTAATGAAACAAACCAATTCATCAATTTGAGGGAGAGGAATTTGTTTGATATTGAGTTTGTTGAGGGCACGATAATGAATACAAAGGCGAATTGATTTATGCTTTTTGTGTTTTTCGCAAGCAGATTTGGTGTGCCAACGAGAATCTTACTAGGATGAATATAATCTTTGTCCAAGAGCTCTGTTAAGTAGTGTTGAATATTTTGGGATTTTGTAAATGAGACTCGATAAGGAGCACAAGTCAGAGGGGAATTGCTAGAAAGGAGATCAATTGGGTGATCCATTGGTCAGTGAGAAGGTAAAACTTTCGAAAATAAATCCAAATGTCGGGCAAAGAAGACCTTAGAAGTAGGGTTGGGTATCATCTCTTCAGTTGCATATACTATCAAAAGCGTTGTAGAACAACTAGCTTTTCAAACCCATCTCTTTGCTTGAAGTGCAGACAAGGTTGGTGTAGAAGAGGTTGATCTCGGATGCTTGGAGGTCTATGACTTGACATCCTTGCTTAATTATCCACTTTGGAGGGTCTTTAATCAGTGTTTTGATACCAATTTTTTGATTATTAATGAGGGAGCCTGAAGCAGTACAGAATATCTGGAGGCAGCACGAGAACATTCTGATAGAGTTTTCATCATTGTAAATGTAAGCCTAGCGGGGCGTGCAGTGACAGACTCAACCACGTGTCCAAGAGATATAAATATAAATATAAAGCGAGAGAGGGGAGAGAGAAAAGGGAATGGGGATCTTGCACAGTACACCACATTGAGAGGGGAATAGGCCCCGTCCCCTTTCAAGAATTTATTCAAGAACAATCCATGGGCATGCTGACCAGGATCAATACAATCAATGAATACAAAACAAACAAATATGCTGATGTAGGATATCCAAGTCAATGTCGATGTCGACGTACAAGATCTCTGATGTCGAGCACACCACGGGGATGACCCACAAGTATCGCTCACCGGGCTAGTACCAAATCCAAATATCCAAATCTAAATCCAATGAATCCAAATCCAAGTCGAAGTCGAAGTCCAAATCCAAGATGTCCAAGCTTCATGCCTAACCTATATGTGCAAGTTCCATGTTTATGTCGAAGCTTCATGTTCCATGTCCAAGCTCTATGCCCAAGTTTTCCATGTCCAAGCTATATGTCCAAGTCCAAGAAACACTTGCTCATTCCATGAGTAATCTCCACAACTCCTATAGCCTTGTCCATGAAGAAAACCATGGAAAAGCTCTTTCTTGCAAGAAAACTGATATTAAACCAGTTTTAATGGTTTTGGGCGATAAAAACATCCAAAAAGTAGTTTTTAGGGTTTTTGAAATTTCTGTCCATACAGCCCTGTACATGTCCGTATTGCCCATGCATATGCCCATACAAGTCTAGGGCTGATCGTACATCTGAAAAGCATGTTGGAGAAGGTGTTGATGGCGAAGAGGAAGCTCTTCATGATCATAATGATGTCCACACATACTCCATGATCTCCTTCAATCTTCAATGATCTTGTTCATGGTACTACAAAAGAAGTCCAATCCTTTTTATACTTGTAAGAGACCCTGGTTTACGAGGGAAAAATATATAAAATACCAAGAATAAAGGTACAACCCCATAACACTGAGATGCACTAATTCTAACAATTACACCCGAACATCCAGCGATTTGTCCACACATGGTTGTACATGCTTTCGGCACCAACCATAGAGGTGACGTGCATAGCAAATGGCCAAATCGCCAACCTAGGCTTTGATACCACTCTTAGGCCCAAATCACGTGGCACCAAAAGAGTCGCCTACAACCAGGTGGGAAGGTCCCCTCCAATCACCTCATCTTGTAATCCACTCACCCAAAAGGTGTTGGGAGGGATGAGAGGGGCCTTAGAGATGATATATATATATATATATATATATATATATATATAATATGATGCAAAGACTACATCACCATGTCGGATAACCAGCACAAGTATCTCCAATGTATAGAGGAAGAGCCACATGGTAGCTATAGGCACAACCAACATGTGGTGTCATAATCGATGGTGGTGTAACTGTAACTTGTCACAAACATAGTTGCAAAAAAACACGTTTTTTTGAAAAAATAGAAAACATGTATGTTTCAAAATGTCCTAGTTTTTGGGACGCATTTTTTAAAGGTAAATTTTTAATAAATAAATAAATAATAATAATAAATAAATAAATAAATATATATATATATATATATATATTGGGATGCATTTTTTTTGTACAAGAATGCCCAATGTTGAATGGTCATTGGTAAATCAGTATTAAAGTTAATGTTGAATGGCATTGCTGCCACCAGACCCATGGGGGCTTGGGACCATGTGAATGTATTATCATTATGATTTAATGAATTATGATAGCCATAGGCCTCAAATTGTTCACTCTTGAATTTTTATGCACAAGTTTACCTGTTATCTACATGAAATCTATGATTCCTAGGCTTAAAAACTATATATATATGCCATAATTATAGCTTAAAAAATTTAATGAATAAAAAACTTATTTTAATGAATTTACCTGTTATCTACATGAAATCTATGATTCCTAGGCTTAAAAAACTATATATATATGCCATAATTATAGCTAAAAAAATTTAATGAATAAAAAACTTTCCCAAAAATAAAAAAACGTTTTTAAAAGTATAAATCTCGTATAACACTTCCCGTTTTAAAAACGTCTGGTCACAAACGATACCCTCAATGGTCATAAATGATATCCCAATGCTCATGAATGATGGTGTAATTTCAAATGGGCGTGCATGATGTAATTCTTGATGGGTATGAATGACCATGTAAGTGTAAATGATCAGGTACAGGGTTTGAATGATGGTGTAACCCTAAATGGTTATTGTTGCTGTTTTCAGGGGCAAAAGCTGATGGGAATGGGAATGTGACCGTGAGTGGCTTGATGGTTTTACCATAACGGGTCATGTATGCGTCAGTATACTGTTTAACAGTCATGGATGCGTCATTCTTTGCTTGGATGCACTTTGACTAGCAGAGGTTTTAGTGACCTCTTAACTTGGGGTTTTACCATGATGGATCCTTCAATATTGTTTGCCGGGGTGCACTTTGATAAGAAGAGATTTGCAGCTGATTTCAGAAAGTTTAGTAGGAAAGATGGAGTGTTTGACCTTAAGCTGAAAGATGGCTCTGATAAGCTTGGTAAATCAATGGCAAGTGGAGCTGCAGTAGATACAGTTTCCTCACTGCCATCTACCAGCACTGGGAAAAGGAAAAGAGACTTGGAAGAGAGAAGTGAAGGTTTTGTTCCAACAGCAGATGCAACCTTGCTGCATGCAACTAAGGGGTCTGGTGGCAAGGTTTCTGCTAGAAAGAAAAAGCAGCAGCAGAGGCTTTCCGTCGAAGAGCCTGTAAATCTCTTCAAACCTTTACAGAGCCCAACTGATTTGGTATCGCCTGAAACCAGCAAGGATTCGAAGTTACAGCAGAGACAGCAGGAAGCCAGAGAGGCTGAGTTTGCAGGGTTGCTTCGAAAACAGTACCGAATTCATGTGGCAGGCCACAATGTCCCTTCCCCTCTCAGCAGTTTTGAGGAGCTTAGATCAGTATATGGTTGCAAGTCCTATCTGATGAAGAACATAATGGGAGCTGGGTTTGAGGAGCCAACCCCGATCCAGCGCCAAGCTATTTCTGCACTGCTTTTGGGCCGGGAGTGCTTTGCTTGTGCTCCCACAGGGTCCGGCAAAACCTTGGCATTTACTCTTCCTATCCTTATGAAGCTCAAGGCTCCGAGCAAAGATGGCATTCGGGCTGTGATCCTGTGTCCTACTCGTGAACTCGCCAAGCAGATCACTTTGGAGTGCAAGATCCTAGCTAAAGGCAGAAAGTTCAGAATAAGGTTGATGACCAAGGCCTTGTCACGATGTGCAGATTTCAAATGCCTCCCCTGTGATGTTTTGGTGTCAACCCCTCTTCGGTTGGACTATGTTCTGAGTCAGTCTAGAATCGATCTTAGCATTGTAGAGTACCTTGTGCTGGATGAATCAGATAAGCTGTTTGAGCTTGGGTTTGTAGAGCAGATTGATGCAGTGGTTAACGCATGCACCAATCCTCAAATTATCAGATCTCTCTTCAGTGCCACATTGCCGGATACTGTTGAAGAGCTTGCTGGCAGTATAATGCATGATGCCATTAGGATAGTGGTTGGTGAGAAGAATTCAGCATCTCAGACAATCAAACAAAAGCTGCTCTTTGTTGGAAGTGAAGAAGGGAAGATTTTAGCTCTCAGACAGATCTTTCAGGAGAGTCTGCAGCCGCCCGTTTTACTCTTTGTTCAGAGCAAGGAGCGGGCAAAGGAGCTTTACAAGGAGCTTGTTTTTGAGGATGTTAAAGTAGACTGTATCCATGCTGACTTGACTCAGGCTCAGAGAGAGAGAGCTGTGGAGAGGTTTCGAGAGGGGAAAACATGGATTTTGATTGCAACGGACCTCCTTGCCAGAGGTATGGATTTTAAGGGTGTGAACTGTGTTATCAACTTCGACTTCCCAAACACAACGGCTTCATACATACACCGCATAGGTCGCAGTGGGCGGGCGGGAAGGCCAGGGGAAGCTGTCACTTTCTATACTGAAGATGATGTCCCTTTTTTGCGGTCTGTCGTGAATGTGATTGTGTCATCAGGTGGTGAGGTTCCTTCATGGATGCGATCCCTTCCCAAGCAGCAGAAAAAGAGGCACAATCCTCACCGTGAGCCCATATTTGTTCATCCAGGGCGAAAAAGGAACAGTAGCAAGGTATCAGCCGCTTGATCAATTAAGTATAAGCCAACCATTTCACCTAACTGGGTCGGAGCTCTTGAATGCATCGGATCAATGAATGCAGAGTTTGCTTGCTCCTATTGATTGCATTTTTGTTCCTGTAGGAAACAGTAATTTTCAAAATTTTGGACCATAAGTGACTACTCTTCAAATGAGAAGGATCTCATTTGCTGGCATGCTAGAGTGTAACAAGTTGACAGGGCAGGAATCTTTGCGTTCTTCTATTTCTTTGTAACTTCCTTTTCATGCAGTGGAGAGTTTTTCATCTCTCTCTCTCTCTCTCATGCAGGCTAAAGATAATCTTCAAGCTAAATTTGAGATGATTTACACCATTTGTATGATTAGTGCAAGTTGTTGTACATAGGGAATAAAGCTGTTTTGATATACCCATAAAACAGGGAACCTCAGTTGTCTTCATGTTTTTTAAGGTGCTTTGCACCATCCTACTTTGCCACGAACTAGTATGAGGTTTTTTGAGTCATGGACAGGTCTGCCTGGTTTGACAGTGTTTGGTTTTGACAGTGGAGTTGTGCAAGTTACCTGCTTGGCATAGGGTAGCACATTGGCCTCTCATGCTTCCTTTTTGCAAAGGCATGCTAAAACTCCCTCATTAAGCGTGTCACAGTGGTGCGAGAAAATAATTGTGAGGACTAGAGATCACTCTAAGCTAAAGAGCAGTAACCACGATGAAAAATAATCTAATATGGTTGGAATGGCAAAAGAAGCTGACCATCTAATATCAAACAACTATACAGATAAGTTTGTTGTGTGTTATGATGGAAGGCTTCTAAGTTTCCACTCAGAGTCCTATATTAATTGTTTGTAACCAGCTCGAATACAGGGGCTTTTACATAGCATTGAGAAGCCACTTGCAATTTTCAGCAAGTGAACATGTTGCCTTGACTCTTTTTCACCCTTGCATTAAGTAATTGCTACCTCAAGTGTCAATGAATGTGTGTGCCTGCATTAAGTAATTACTACCTCAAGTGTCAATGAATGTGTGTGCCCATTTACTTGGCAAGACCACACGACCCTCACTACCTTTATGGCATTTGTGCTTATCTGCAATCAATATATGTGTGATCATATGCATGGAGGTTTGTTTTTGTAAGTGTCAAAAGTCCTATATTGACAAGCCATGTTTTGTGCCATGACACTAAGTAGGAGTTGTCTATATCCTCACCAACTTTAAGAGATGCTTACCCTATAATTTGCAATGTTCCCTTCATAATTATTAAACTAAAGACATTTATGCAGCCTAATTGTTTTGCGAGGCCTCCTATAGTCTTGCATCATTATGTTTTCCCAAATTGTTGATTAAAACCAACATAAACAGTTGCTCCACCAGCCTCTAGACTTGGGACATATCCTTGTGACCACTGTAGCTTCTATCATTGGTGTTGATGTGGTATGAGTGGGGGGTTGCATGTTTTGTCATGGCTCCTATTATTGGTTGTGTAGCAAGGTTAATTCAGTTTATGGTTCCTAATGGCTCCATTTGCTCTTATTCTATTAATTACGAGATTTCCAAGATTTATCCGAAGGGCATCGTTCTCTTGGTTGACTCACTCTCACACAAGGATGAGGATGCTAGGACTTGAACCTAGGTGGAAACCTTGAAAATCAAGAGTTCTACCACTTACACTACGCCACGTTGGTGGCTCTTGATGTGGATGTACCAACCATATTTTCACAATAATGGATGTGCTATTTTTAAAAGCAAGCGAGCACCTCATATATGGATGTGCTTGTGTTAGAAGAAAGCATGTCAAAACGTACTAAGAATATTCCCTCCTTATCAATAGATTTAAACCAGTAAATGTACAAGTAGCCTCACCCGTCTTTGACGGGTAGGGCACAATTTCACTCAAATGCTCAAACAAAGCTCCTCCACGAAATGGAATGTGAATATTTTCCCTTTTCATATTGGGCTACACATTTCCTACCATCTTCTCATCAATCTCGCAACAACCTTACCATCCAATGCCAATGTCCCACCAAAGCTTACACTTTGGGACACGAATGATAGGTATCAAACCTCAATGATTGTAGCTTGACTTACATCACCAAGTCGCAAACAAATTATGTAGCATCTTCACTCTAGTGTAGCAAAACTCCTAACTTGCTGGGTTCATCCCAAGACAATGGGTTGGACATAGGCACAAATCCACTCCAATTAAATATGTAATCCAATCTCTCTCATAGATTTCATCATTTCCTACAATCTCTCTCTCTCTCTCTCTCTCTCTCTCTCTCTCTCTCTCTCTCTCACACACACACACACACACACACACACACACACACACAACTTGAAAATTTGTAAATGACCAAAACGATAATTAGAATCATGAATGAACATTATACACAAAAAAACAATATATTTGAAAACTATACGAAAATGTGGTGTCCGAAATGCTTTACATACAAAGTCTCCATAAGCTATATAGTGGTAACCAAAATGTTTTACATATAAAGATCATCATAACCTATATAAGGACCACTAAAAAACTCATATACAATAATCCTAAACTAGTGGAAGATATAATATATCTAAGTAGAATCAGATGGTGTCATAGAATCTTGGTGTGCTGTAGACGTAGAGCCTCTTTCGTAAAAAAGGCGACGTCTCAGTGCTCTTCCTATGTATACTGTGAGATGACGCCTATACTCAAAAGTGCCAGATCTATTCTCAAATCGGCCTATACCTAGGTAATACATAAAAACCCATTAAAAACTTTAGATTTTTGAGATAGAAGAGCTTTACAATTATACCCTTTAAGTTGGTCTTTTCTTTCAAAGCTTATGCAGGCTATGGGATTTGACCCTCGCATGTCTTCTTTGATTTATACTATTAGCCAACATGTTGTGGCTAGGCTTATGATTAATGGTCGGGTGATTGAGCCCCCATTCATTTGACGAGATCGGTCAGGCAGGGATGCCCACTTAGCCCTCTCTTGCTTGCAATTGTTACACATCCAATCTTATCTCGACTGGATAAGCTAGTGGAGGACAGTGAAGTTGTAGGGCTTACTCTTCCAAGCAGAGAGCAGATGGTTGGCTAAGCATTGGGTAGATGATTCTTTCATGTTCCTTAAGGCTCAAAGAGATAATGTTCAGAAGGCTATGGCTGTTTGGGATACTTTTGGTCTTACTTCAGGGTCATACATTAATATGTAGAAATCTGCTCTGATAAGCTGTATCGAGAGCGATTTGCTTGGTTTGGGATGGAATGGGAAGGACATACAAAGGGGATGCATCACATGCCACTTGGGTTACCCGATTGGAGTTGATGTTGATTCACAGGCTTTGTTGGCATGGATTTCTGCAAGGATAAATGATAAGTTTGTGTATGGAAAATCTCAGGGTTGGCCTATGCATGTTTGACTCAAAGTGGCGCAATCCATTATGATTAGCATGATATCTTTTTTCTTGCCTTTATTGCCATGCACGGGCAAAGCTTTGCATCAGATACAACAACCACTTAGATTTATGCTATGGAAAAGAGAAGGAAATAAGCCAAGGTAGACATGGATTTCTTCAGAACATGTTACTACTCCTCCGAAGAAGAGGAGTGGAGGGGCATCCCTATTAGATTACATAATGTTGCTAGGAGATGGCCTTTATTGCAAGATATGTGTGTATCTCAAGAGCCATGGGTGGTAATGGCTAAGACCCTCATAGAGGAGGTCGCACTTGTGCATGGTAATACCAGGATTGATGGTACATGGTGGGATGTAGTGAATGGTTCCCAACTGGTTCGAGTGGTGGCTTCACCTCTCCTTTCTCATTTGATGATCTCATGGAAGGAGGTGTTGGCACACACAAAATGGAAGCCTTTAGATCAGCGGTTGTAGTTGAATTCTATGATAGGTGAGGTGTTGGCTACTTCACGACTTTTGGAGTTGCCTGACAAAAAATTCAATAGAATAGCTTGATTGGGATCAATGAGAATTATGGACGTAGGCCGCTTATTGTCTTTTCAGGAAATCCGTCAATATTTTCAGGTTCCACGTGGATATGTACAGTTATGGGAGAAGGTGAGGGCCGGCCTTACATCGTTTGGTGATATTCCTCAGTTGGAGGATGAGCAACCTTGATTAGATTGGGCATTTAGAAAGTCTTAGGACATTGTCCAATGTACAACAAATCAAGTGTACCATATGATGGTGGAAGATAAGGGCTGGATCAGTGAGAAGGCTACTAATAGGGTATTGAACATCGAAAAAAGTAGGGCCTGGAAGGAAATAATCTCACAGGGCTGGTGATATAAGATTCCATATCAAGGGAAGTTGTTCCTATGGCACATGCTAATTTGAGGCCTACCATTGGGAGACCAACGAACGCGGCGGATGCTTCTAGTAATTTTATGTTTTGTATTACATGCTTGGAAACATGCCCGCATCTTTTTATTTCATGTTTGGTGGTAAAGAAGGTGTGGGATTTCCTTTCTTGCGTATAGATTCCGTTGATGAGACAGATAGGCCTGTAAAGGTTAAAGATTGGATTTTTGCCAAGATTCCGAATGGGCTAGATAACCTAGAACATTCAGTTTTCTTTCATTTTTTTAGGTGGACAGGTTTGTGGCATGGCATATGTGGTCAACTAGGAATGCCTTCATATTTGATGCAAAAGTGGGTATTACAATTTAGGTCGTATAAAAGGGCTACTATTGTGGCAAGTCTCTTCCTTGTGGTCAGCTCATTTGGTGGAGAATGACATTGCTATATATTGGATGAGGGTACTCCAAGCTACACCTGTGGTTCGGCGTATATAGTGAGGGAAAGCTAGTACATCACATGACGGCCATATGGCCATTTGTAAAGTAATTTTGGTAATATATCTTTTTTTATGAGAGAGAGAGAGAGAGAGAGAGAGAGAGAGAGAGAGAGAGAGAGAGAGAGAGAGAGAGAGAGAGAGAGAGAGAGATTTCATGGTTTAGGGAGTCACCCTTCAATTAGATGTGTGTATGTGTGTGTGGTCTCTATTTTCCTTTTTTCACAATTTGAAAGAAGAAACTACCCACCATAGAGAAGGGAAAATTTTTTAAAAAGAAAATGGTTTCTTACTCTGTGTATGTGTGTGCGCATGCATCCGTACGTGTGTGTATCCTTATGTATATTGCAAGATCATTCAGATTTTCAACACCTGAAATGTTTACTCTTCAAATGGTCAACTTTCACATCCCTAGGTTTATCTTTAGTTCCCAATCTCTTACTCTAGTTTTTAGTTTTCTATTTGGACATAATGGAGCCTTAGTACTTAATGATTGTATCAACTAACCTCTCCCACAAATAAGAAGACTTTTTGTATATGTCTATATTTATATATTAATTTTAGGCCACACACACACACACATCTACACACACACACACACACACACACACACACACACACACACACAGACTTTTTGTATATGTCTATATTTATATATTAATTTTAGGCCACACACACACACACATCTACATACACACACACACACACACACACACACACACACACACACACACACACACACACACACACACACACACAGACACAAACAAAAAAAAAAAGCCTAAAACATATATAAACCATGTCTATATTTATATATTGCATTATATATATTTTAGGCCACATACACATGTGCGCGCGCACGCACGCGCACACACACACACAGAGCTTAAAACATATATAAACCCTAATATATATTTATCTATATTTATATATTGAATTATATATATTTGAGTCCACACACACACACACACACACACACACACACACACACACACACACAATTCTCATGAATTATTTTCAACAACTTTATATTCCCTATCCATAGAAACCATAACGATTGACGTCTCTCTGGAGTGCTAAAAATATTTTTGACAGATAATTTTAAGCACACCACAACGATCAAGGTATGTATATATTCACTTCTTTTTGTAAACTTTTCACATTTGATCTATATTTCTTTAAGCATTTCTATAATATTTTTACAACCTAAGAACCTAATTACTAAGCCATAGTAAACCATAGATTAAACACTAAGATTACTTCAAATTCCGTAACTTAAGTAAATTTTTGAGATAAAAAAAATTTTGAGTTGGAATTTAAGTTTCAGAGGAGGGAATTGGCTACTCCGTCTCAAACTTCTATTCCGAAGGAGTGATATGTGGAATTAATTTAGTGGTATGGGACATCAAATTTGTTTCAATGTACTTACTCTAGACACATTTATTTCTTCTATCTTTTACCATCTCATGTGTGTATGTGGAATGCACCTTTGTGGTATGGGACACACAGACTCGTTTCACATATGTTCATTTGATTGGTTCATTGCATATTTGCATTATGTGTTGATCTAGTTTTCCACACCAATCATGAAGCCATCCTCTCATGGATTTATGCAACTCAAGAAAATTGCAACCCCATCAAGAGGAAATGATACGAGAATTACTCTTGTTTACTCGGAATTATATTTCTTATTTTTATATCAGGGATGCCCATGTGTGCCGTGCTTGTTGGTACGTGTAATTTTATTTTATGGTTTCCTATATCTCATGACGACGGTGGGAATAATTGATGTGTTTAATTAATTATTTAACTAACGTGGATTACATTTATGAGTATAGGTACCCAGATGTGTGAGGGTACTGAATGAGGTGCAGCACCATACGAGAGGGTACCGATTGAGGTGTCGTATGGCATGAGATGTGCAAGGGTACCGATTGAGGTGTCACACTATACAAGGGTACTAAGGTATCGTATGGATGGTGGATTGAAGCGGTGGCGTGAAGATGGAGATCATTTTGCTAATCATGTATTAGAATTTTATGTCATCTATAGCCTTTCATGTTGCTAGGTTATTTTATGTATATTATTTGTGATTTGATGAGTACAAGGGTACCGATTGAGGTGTCACACTATACGAGGGTACTAAGGTATCGTATAGATGGTGGATTGAATTGGTGGCATGAAGGTGGAGATCATTTTGCTAATCACGTATTAGAATTTTATGTCATCTATAGCCTTTCATGTTGCTAGGTTATTTTATGTATATTATTTGTGATTTGATGAGTGCAAGGGTCACCAATTTAGGTGTCACAGGAGTTTTATTGTTGCAATTCATGTTCACCCAAGCCTCTGAAAGAGCCATGCCTTGGTGCCTCTGAGCCATGCTTAGTCAATGAACCTCTAAGTCTTTTTGTGGTATTCCATGTCCATAAGAACCTCTGAGCCATGCATAATTAGCCTTTGAGCCATGTTCGGACCTCCAAGCTTATCATGACATCGATAACTACGAGCATGATGTTGTTGTTGTAGCATTTTCTTCTACACAACTGAGGACGGTTGTTCCCTCAAACGAGAGGACTGTTCACGTATATATTTTATCATATTTTTGGATGCATAATAATCGTAGAAAAATATATTTGATTTAATGTGTGTAGAAATCAACTTAAGAAATGGAATGTGTGAATGTGCACAAGGTTATTATATGTGAAAATTTTATGTTATTATTTTATTCGCCACGCGCCAAATGTTTGTACAAATTATTTATGCACTTGTGCATGGTGTTGCTATATTCCTAGCATATAACCTAGAAGAGTTGTAATTATTTACACAGTGTGAACAAGCTCTAGTGTGTTTGAGCTATTTTTGTAAAAAGAAAGCTTGTAGAGCAAGCTCAGGCTAAAATAGTCATGTAACCTATTTTTGATGGAATAAAAACTATAAAAATTACTCAAGTGGGGATGCTTTTTAGCACACTCTTGGGGGGGCAGTTGGGACCCAATCTGGTCTTCTCTTACATCTGTATTTTTCTGTTGGCATGCTTCCCAAGGTTCCATGTACTTTCCCATTTCACTCATTGAGCCATGGCTACTCAAATCTTAGTGTATAAATTCAATGGTGAAGGATTTCATACATGGCAAACAAAAGTCATGTATTTACTCATACAAAAGGAGCTTTGGGGGTAGCAAATGGAAATATGCTTGAGGAAGGGAGTGATGTTGAAGTCAAATCATTATATAAATAAATATAGAAAAGCCATGGCATCATTGGGTTAAGTCTTAGGGATAATATCATTCACCACATCAACAACAAAGAGCATGCCAAAGAAGTCTAGGATGAGCTAGAGAAAGTATTTGGGGCTAGGGCAAAAACTTCATAAATAAATCTAAAAATACAGTTCTATGAGCTTGATATGAAGCTCAAAGACTCATTTGTGGATCATGTAGGTAACATGAAGAGCATTATGATGCAACTTGCGGTATCAAGGCACCCGAGGATGATAAAGATACAATTGCAGTCTTAATAAAAAGCATGCCTCAAGAGTTTTCTTCCGTGTTAACAACTCTTCCAAATCTGACTCTTGAAGGTGTTGAATCCTCCTTTTTTTTTGGAGAAGATAAGAAACTAAAAGGTACACAACAAAGCTCAACAAAGAGTAGGGAGATTGCATTCTTTAGCAAATCCAATGTCAAATGTCACTATTGTGGGAAGGATGGGGTATGTAATGGCCCAATGTCATCATTGAAACAATCCCAAGCTTGTATATGATACATGTGGAAAAGTAGGCCACCTTGAGAAGAATTTTTGGTCAAAGGAGAAGCAACAAAGAAACTTGATGGTGGAAAAAACCCATGAGGGAGGATGCTCCACACAAGAACACCTTTTTTAGGTGTAATGATGTATGAGATGATGTTTTATGTCATGTCAACCTTGGGATTGGGAAACCCTTGGTCAAGATGTGCCCATATGTGTGTGGATGTGATGCTACCTATGTTCATGTCCATGATGTCATGTCATGTTGATGTAATCACCTCTATCCACCATCGATGATGTCTATGTCAACCTTGGGATTGGGAAACCCTTGGTCAAGATGTGCCCATATGTGTGTGGATGTGATGTTGTCTATGTTCATGTCCATGATGTCATATCGTGTTGATGTAGTCACCTCTAACCATCGATGATGTAGGCTAAGTGATAAATGTGCATGTCTCCATTAAGGGGAGACAAATGTCATGTCTATGTATGTCACATTACCTTCTTGGGATGAGATCCATTTGGGTACCAAGGGGGTGTTGAAATATGGTGCCTGACATGTCATGTATGGGGCACATGCATATGGGAATAAGGTAGAAGAAGATTAGGATGCTATGAAATTGGAATTAGGGGACGTGAATGGATGAATGTAATGATCAAAAAGTAGGCACATGAAAGGTGCAAGGGTGCACAAGGCATGTGAGCATTTATGAACACGTGGATGGCACAAGTGTGCATAGAACATATGAATGAGAGCTACAAATTGATGTACCAAACTCATTTTCAGCAATGCAAGTCATGAGTATGTGATTAGCCTTTGTTCATATCTTGATTATCTTCATTAGTATTAATATTATGCTCTAATTATGTCTTCTTCCATCTTCCACTCACCATACTTCTCACCTCTCATGTTTATGCACTCAATACTCTCTTCAAATCCACGTATCTATGTGTTTTCAAATAAAATGTAATTAGAGTACATAGTTGAATGCATTTGGTGATTTGTTTTATAATTTAGTTAGTTAAATAACAACCATGAAAAGCTATAACTCTTTAATCACAAGGCCTAAGACCTCCCAAAACTAAGCTATTAAATCACCTAGTCCTACGTCTTATAAGACTAAGACCTCCCAAAATTAAGCTACTCACTCACTTAGTGCTATGTTTTATAGGAATAAGACCTCCCAAAATTAAGCTACTAACTAACTTAGTCCTACTTTTATAGGAGCAAAAAGTCCCCTTTGTAGAAACAAATTCCAAGGTTCTCTCTTTCTCTCTCTCTCTCTCTCTCTCTCTCTATATATATATATATATATATACACACACACACACACACACACACACTTTTTTTTTTTGTGGAATTACACACACACAGAGAGAGAGAGAGAGAGAGAGAGAGAGAGAGATAGAGAGAGATTTTCTATCTCTCTCTCTCTCTCTCTCTCTCTCTCTCTCTCTCTCTCTCTCTCTATGTGTGTGTGTGTATTATATTTATACTTATTTATTGATTTAAATCTCTCTCTATCTCTCTCTCTCTCTATGTGTGTGTGTGTGTGTGTGTGTGTGTGTGCACGTGTGCGTGTGCTCACGTGCGTGCATGTGCTAAAACCATTCAAGTTCCTTAACTAGCTCTTTTCTTACATATGCCTCTTTCTTGCTACTCTTATCAGATCATGTCTTCAAACCACTAATATTTGACGTACTATACTTATAAT
This sequence comes from Cibotium barometz, assembly GCF_041138505.1. Lineage (NCBI taxonomy): Eukaryota > Viridiplantae > Streptophyta > Polypodiopsida > Cyatheales > Cibotiaceae > Cibotium > Cibotium barometz. The sequence goes on from NC_141060.1 coordinate 42,995,200, forward strand.
CCTTTGAGCCAAACTTAGATAATGCTAACTAATTAAAAGAGGTTTAACCTTCGCACACAAAAAAGGTGGGATATTAAAATGGGATAGAGAAGTCATGCAAGAGCCTCTGTGGTGGGGCACCATGCTTACTCTCTCTAGAAAATCTACATGATTGTAAGAGCGTACGGTGGGGTTATTCTTCTCACATAAAATGTGCCACGTGTGATTTTTGCAATGAAATGGCATTTAGATGTTGAGTTTAAATGTTTAGTGTGGGGCATTAGTTCTCAAGTGTAGAGCTTGGGTTTGAATCTGAACATAAAATCCTCCAATACCCATTGTCTCAAGGAATGCCATGTTTACCTAGAATAGTACCAGTTCTTGAAAGAAAATATAATCCAACTGCGAAATTGCTGAACTCTCCCAAGGAATCGACCATACACCCATTTCCACTTTGTATTTGCATAGTAGAAACTCAACGGTTTCTTTCGTTGCTACCATGTCAAAATAAAATACAGGTGATTCTAGAATTTTAGGAAAGGAAAAAAAACTTGTGAAAATTTTTGAGATCATTTTACAAAACGCGAAGTGTGCATTCTGCTCCCAAGAGTTTTGTTTAAGAGAGACTGTGCTTTATTAAATAGGTGGAGGCCCAAGCTTTTATATTTAAAAAAAACTTATAATGTTTTAAAAAATATGGTTGCGTAGCGGCCTGCTTAATTGTGCGCGCACAATCGCCTCTACCTCTACACTGACCCCTCTGCTAGCCGCCTAATCTCTCTTTCTCTCTCTCTCTCTCTCTCTCTCTCTCTCTCTCTGTGTGCTGCATCAACCAGCCCTTTTTGTTGCGCCAACAGCCTGGTTGTTTTGCTGCGCCTGTGCTGCTATGCCAACCAGCCCCGTGTTGTACTTGTGCACCTACAACCTTGCTCTACTGTTGCGCACAGGCTATGTATAGCCTTTGGTTACACACTCAATTCGCCTCTTGACATGTCAAAGGTATTACAACCTCCAGAACAAAGCTCTCAGAGAGTCGAAATTCCACAAATTCTACACATCCTCTACACGCATGAATCTCGCATATTCCCCCTCTCTCAATCCATGCAACCTAACATGTCAGCGGAACCCTAAAAAACTTAACTTTTTTTTCCCTGAGATGAGAACTAGAGAATACCTTCGGACGAGTATGCATCAAATCAACCGTAGCACAAAAACGTAGAGAATACTTGGATCTTGCGGATCCATGGAAAGCAAAACAAAATAGCTTACCGAGACTCGCATCAAATCAACTTTGGCACAAATGCGTAGAGAATACTTGGATCTTGCGAATCCATGGAAAGCAAAACAAAAAAGCTTACCGAGACCTTCCCCGTACCTTCCGTGATTAGGCTGCTTTGATACCTAGTGTTACAACCCATGGATCTCCTAAACGCAAAACATATAAGAGGGGTGCATGCTAGCTCACCTTCCAACTATAGCTTCTATGCTTCAAAGCACCAAGGTCTTACTCCCACAGATCCATGCCAATACTCCGGCATACCGATCTATGCCCCAACCACGTATGTGGCTGGAGTCTTGATCGAACAACAATAACCCATGGTTCACTTGTATAGTGCTCACTGCTGCTATAAATAACCAATTCACATGGATTTATTAATAATAACCTTAGCCATCCATATTAGCTTGCTTTCTCCTAATGCCAAGGCTCCCTTAACCCTATTGCATTAGGCTCACTAATCAAAGGATTGGTAGTCTCCTGGTACATAACACTAACCTCCATCATTTTGCGATAGTAATACAAGTTGCTTGGCATCTAGGGCCTAGATTTTAAATGGCACAAGTTGTGTGGCTTCTAAATTAGCAACACATCCGGTTGACCAGTTCAAATGGCTTTCACCAAGTGTACCAATACGCTATTTGAGTTGCTAGGTGGATCAACAAATCACCCCTTTTCTTTTGGGCATCCGGGGGAAACTCCTTTAGTGGAGCATAGCTAGCCTATCACGAGCAAGGAGTGTGGTGGTAGCCAACTAGATCTATTGTCCACCATGTGGTACATTACCTCTTGCTAGGCTTTTCAACAATCATGCATTGATAGATTTAGAGATTGATCCAAAACTTTGTGGTTAGGCAATGAAAAATGCCCTACACGGACGAAGGTGGCTTGGCATGTGCTTATACAACCTCAAGCCCGCCCAAGCGTGGGGGCTTGATTTGATTGATCCAACGATACAGAACAAAACAAAGGTCTTTTGAATGTCCGTGATCTCCAACCATGCGATAAGCCTTGCAAATCATCCCAATAGCAACATTAATGCCAACTGCATCATTCCACAAGGTGCACCAATATGCTATTTGAGCTTGCTAAGTGGACCTTGATATTTTCATAGGGCAGCAAATCACCCCTTATTTTGAGCATCTGGAGGAAACTCCTTTGCTGATCACTCGCAAGGAATGTGCTGGATCGCGGTGGTAGCCAACCGGATCTGTTGGGCACCATGTGGTACATTACCTCTTGCTCGGCTTTTCAGCAATCATGCATTGGATAGATTTAGAGATCGATCCGAAACCTTTTGTCGTTAGGCAATGACAAATGCCCTGCAAGCACGGGCGAAGGTGGCTTGGTGCGAGCCCATCCGGGGGTGGTGGCTTAATTTGATAGATCCAACAATATAGAACAAAACAGAGCCCTCTTCAGCTAGTTGATTGTACGCAGTCTCCAGCCACACTATGAGCCTCGCAAGGATTTCTTGATTAGTCATATCTCTCCATGGCTTCCCCCCTTTCTGATGTAACAACCTTCCGAGAGCGGCCAGCCGCCATGGAGGGAGCTCCCCCTTGTTTGTATATATTAACTGCATTTTTGCCATGTTTGTACTGTACCACTCGGGCAGGCTTTTTATTTAACTAATGAAAGGATTTTCTTTTGAAAAAAAAATGAGGGTGCTGTTTTGATTATGTGAAGGCAGCTTCAATGGGCTCAAAAGACAAACTTAATGCAACAGTTCTGTGAAGTGCAATCAGCATTAACATTGGTGCTGCTTAAGGCAGTGCTCAAACTGGAAGTTGTATTCTAGCTTTCATTTTCAAGCAATCCTAACTTCCTTGGACTCCACTTCAGAATCATGCTCATCCGAAATAAGATGGAAAGACATTGTTAAAATCTTCCTTCTCAAGTACTACCATAACCTCTTTAAAACTTTTAGAAAGATACAGAAATCCAATCTTACTACCAAAATCTCAGTCAAAGTTTGAGAGACTAAACCACTCTAAAGCATGAGGTATACATAATTTAGCACAAGACAACTTTGTCCGCCTTTTTTTGGACACATCTTCCACAATCTGCAAGGAATTCTATGGTCCTCTGGAGTTCCTATGCCCTCCAGCAATGATTAGCCTCACTTGGTTTCATTGCTAATCAGCATCCATGTCTTCCTCTAGTGCAGCCTTGGCGGTTGCCTTAGCCTGTTCAAGTAGATCAGCTGGCACCTGTTGAAGGTTAAAACACAACCATCAAATTATGGAATGAGAAAAACTACTACTTATGAGCAGCCATTTTTTAAAAGCCCTTCAAACATGCAAGCATGCTGGTGTACATGGCCTCATGTGACTGCGTATGGTGGTGGCCGCATGAGAATAATGATATACCATATAACCATTTGGTATGGTAAGAAAAAACAAGATTATGAATGCTGCTGAGGCCTTGTCAAGGAAACAAAGCTATGTTTATAATGCCCCATATACCTTTCGGTGTTGGAAAAAACAAATATAGGAAGACACTTCCGTTAGGAATGCAGGACTTTACCTTTTGCAAACAAAATATGACATTTAGTGGATGTGGTATAAAAACACTCGTGGTTCTGAAGCAATATGAAAATACATGTCACGCATGTGTAATGTTGCATATGCAAATGTGGGCTGGCCTAGCATGTTCTACCAGGTGGCCAGGAGCATGCAATAAGGTCTATGCGATAGGACTGTACTGGATTGTCCAAATGCCTTGCTTGGCCTTTACACACCTTTTACTTGATTTTGTTTGTGCACTTACTGCACGGTGCCCAGATATGCTCCATCTCTGTCTGCCATCCTTTGGGAAAGGGTACACATATGCCAATGAAAGTTCAAGTCAATTCCCAAATTTGACAAAAACCAAAGTGCAATCTCGACTCCATGAGAGCCTATGAGAATGAACAAGGAACAAGAAGAGTATAGCGACTAGGCTCCTATTAAAGTGCCTAATGCCTGCATGTCACCATTTCGTCCAGAACCCCCTTTCTAATGAGTGGTGCCCACTGAGACTAGATGTCTTGATACCAGCATTCAGAACGGGAGATTTATATATATACCTAGATGAATCCAGAAACATGCCCAAATTCACCTTATAAGAAAGTGCAATTTATAACCTCACGGTAGCCATCCACAAGAAAATAAACCATCAACTCCATCATGCATAGTATAGACTAGATACTACGACATCCCCACTAACGTCATCAATGCCCAATAGTGGGAGATTTCCAAGTATATGTGCTTTTTAATCATGCAAGGATGCATGTGAATCTAGAAGATTTGCTAGATGTTTGGTACGTTTTTGAGTGTTGCATGAGATGCTGTGTAAAGCCCAGCAGTGCTGGGGACACCGGACCTGCTGGCACATGAGAGTGCCCTTGTCTGCTGACTAGTGGTTGGCATTTTGCGTGGTTCCAAATTTCTGCCAGAATTCAGTTCATAAGAAAAGCTTTGGACTTGGACAAATTATGAGCAATGTGTGTTCACGCAGTAATAAATGAGTGTGAACATGACTAAGTTGGGCACTGGGCATTTCATTAAAGATGGACATCCTCCACCATTTGAACCAAGTGCCCTCCTTATGGCATGTTGTGGGGCATCCAAGCCTCATTTCAGAAAGTGTGAGCTGCCCCAAACATTTGGCAAGGGCTGCCCACACACTTGGCATTGGGTGGGTATGCATGGCCAACCACCACCTCCCTCACTCATATGAGCTAGGTGACTATCTCTTGCTCTCCCCTTGGCTCCCAAGCACCATCACGAGCTACTGCAGAGCTGTACGGACAGATGTACAGAATCCTGCGGCCTGCGGACAGGTATGAAACTGTAAGACTTGCTGCCAGAAGCCCGACTGCTGCCAGGAACCCTAAAATGCTGTCAGAAACCCTTGAATTTAGTTTTTAATAAGCATATACGTTGTGTGGAAACTAGTAAAACAACTTGAAGATGGTGTCCTTGCTGCTGCTAGAGTTTTTCATGAGTGCCCGGAAGCCGTGAAGAACAAAGAGAAGTTGCTTGTGAAGCTTGGGAACCTTCAAGACCAGAGAGCGTTGTCCTTGGCTGCATCCAAGCCCTGTGAGATTGGACCTCGCTTGAGAGTTCCACGTACTAGTCTACGTGAGACTTGGCCAGGTTTGAAAGATCCACCAGAATTGGTGTGAAGTGTGGAGTTCTTCCCTTGTCTTGGACTTGGGCAATGGTGCCTCTATTCTTGCTAAGTGGCTTGAGTAGCACGCAGGCATCTTGCCTTGCCTTGGGCTTGGGCGGTGGTGTCGAAGACAAGCGTGGAGTTCTCCCCTTCTCTTGAACTTGGGCGTGTGAAATCAAGGCTATGGTGGATCGTGCTGCTCCATGGCTGCAAGGAGAAAAGAGAGAGAGCGAGAGATAGAGAGAGAGAGAGAGAGAGAGCAATGCTCAAAACAGAAAGACAATTGCTGGGCACAAAGAAGCTTATGATTAATGTTGTTAAATCATCAAGTACAATGTCCCTTTTTGTAGGCTAGGAGCCTTATCTTTTGACTCAAACACAATCACACAGACTACTAACATATGGATGACACATGGCAACACTTATCTTATCCACTTATAAGGGTGTGTTCACACCTAAGCAGGTGTTCACACACACAAACACATACATGAATAAGGATACACACACATAGGGTAGATACACAAGATTACACGTGAAGCTCCGAAATACCCAACAAATCCCCCTTCGGAGCGACCCAACTCAAACACAAAAAACACGAAATTACAATTATTGGCACATATGCTATGAGTAGTACACATGTGAACATGGGCTAACCAAGGGCACTTTTCTCCCTTTGGGTTTTTCCCCTTGGATATTAGGTGTGAAAGGACACCACTCATTTATTGCATTTTGATATTGTGGAGGTGCTTTTCCATCTGCAGTCCTCTTCCCTCCTGTGCCACCGCCCATTCTGGCGCTTAGCTGTTTCGGCCTCCAAACGCGGCGCCGCTAGTGGGGAGGGCTGCCCACAGGCTAAGCTCGCACCACAGTGGGCGGCGCTCGGCTGAGCTCCGCCACACTTGTGGCTTACGTGGCACAAGCCACTTTTTATGGGCCTTCTTTCCGTCGTCGTATCAGTTTCGTCCGGCGTTCTCACCATCGACCGGCCGTCTTCGCACACTCTGACGCCGTCGTTGCTGGTAACCGTCTTCGCACACTCCAACGCCGTCGACACTGTGCCCGAGCCCGCCATCGCCGTTGTTGACCCCGTCACTTGAGTCTTCTGCAACCTGCCTGAGTCACCCCCGAGTGTACCTCCCGCACCGTCACCTCTGCTCCTACATGCGCCCACGCCGTCTGCAGCTGCTACATGCGCCACTTGCAGCAGCGGGAGCCGTCTACACATTCTCCAGCACTGTGGGCTAGTCTTCAGCATGCCATCGGCTAGCCAGAGGCCATCGCCAGAGTCTACAGTCTACACAACTTCTTCAACAGGCATCTCTGCAAAAAACAAGATTCCACCAGGTACTGATTTTTTGGTTCAGTTCAAGGGGCTTTTCTATATTTCTTGCTTCATTGCAAAAATCAGGTGCAAGCAACAGTGCAAGGCAACATAGGGGTACAAGACACACATAAAATTTGGGGATATTTCAAAATTTGAGCTTAATTGCAAAATTGCACTTATAGGACACAGAATTTTGGGGCTTTTTTAAAATCAATGCTTAATTGTATAATTAAAGCTCATTGGTACATTGATTTGTGGCTTTTGTAAATTATGTGCAATTGACACATAAATCAACCCATTGGTGCTTAGAAATTTGGGGATTTTCAGCATTGCTTATTTGCAGCCTTGTATTCAGGGCAAAACATTTGCACAGGACTTTGTGGTTGCCTCCTCCGGTGCAATTGGGATTTCGCCTGTAGATGTTTTTTTTTACAGCATATTTGGTTGCACGTATTTGCATCTCTCTTGCAAGAGATTTCAGCACATGGCTGGAAATACAACCGATATATTCGGGGTTTTGTCCCAAGAGGATAAATTGGATGGCAGTAATTACTCCCTCTGGAGTTTCATGGTCCGAAATCTTCTTATGGCCAAAGAATTATGGGGTTGTGTAGGGTGAAGATGTACGCCCTGTTGACATAGCACCTAACACGCCTTGTCGTGGTGCTCAACAAGCTGCAGTATCCATTCTTCCTTCACAAGAGCAAAAGAGATGGGATACTCGTGATGCCCAAGTGATGGCTTTGATTGCTTTGTCAATAAAGCGATCAATCATACCGCATATTCGGTCTTATAGGACCTCACAGTGAGCTTGGGATGTACTTGAAACCACGTATCAAACAAAAAATGTTGATAGGGTTGCATTTCTCAAGAAAGAGCTTGAGAACTTGGACATGAATGATAGTGATAGTATGGCTGATCATCTTATAAAGATCCAGGATCTTCAGAACAGCTCCTCAATATTGTTGAGGTCATTTCTGAAAAGGAGTTGGTTTCCAGGACACTATCCAAAAACCTACTTGAACTTCCACACATCGCTCACTCTATCTATGTGGGGAAACCTGGAACCAATCTTGTTTGAAGGGTTGGTTGGCTTGTTACTACAGGAGGAGCAGAATCGGAAGAACAACTCTTCCAGCATACGTGGTAGTGACAGGGCTTTCGCTGCCCAAGACAAAGACAAGGGAAAAGCCAAACACAGTTTTCAACCAAAGGCTGATTTGGGACAGCCTTCACAAAAGGCTAAAAATGATGCATGCAAGCCCAAGAAAAAGGACAAATGTCACTATTGCAAGAAGCCAGGTCATTCCTTGAACGAGTGCAGAAAGAGGCTTGCAAAGGAGAAGAAAAAGGAAAGCGGCATGGCTGTAGATTCTTCTTCATCACCTGCAAGGAAAGATGATGCATCAATAAATCTCGTGCAGCATGAGTGAAATTTCCTTACTTGCAGTAATGATGCATCATTGGAGCATATGTCTCTCAGTGTCAATGAAAGACATGACACAAAGTACTTTGACAGTGGTGCTTCTAAATGAAAGACATGACACATAGTACTTTGACAGTGGTGCTTCTAAACACATTACCTCACGAAGGGATTTGTTAAAGAAGCTTATGGTTGCCCTTGAAGGCATGCGGGTGACATGTGCAAACAATTCTTCTTATCCAATTCAGGGTGTTGGTGTCACAATAGCAGATGGTGCAGAATTATGTCTTCCAGATGTATTGTATGTGCTAGGGATTAAGAAGAACTTGATGTCCGTCTCCTCTTTTGCTAAAAGAAGATATGCAGTGAACTTTGAGGACGACAGATGCACAGTGAAAGACTGTGAAGGTGATTATGCATTGGTCACTTCCGGCACTTTGTACCATGGGTTATATCAGCTTGACAAGTTTGATAGGAGAGAGCATGATGCTCATGTGGTTACCACTCTTACACCTGCCATGATTGAGGCAGAATTGTGGCATGCCAAGTTTGGACATGTGAATTATGGCAGTTTGATGCTATTACGAAGGCATAAAATGGTACAGGATATGCCTCATGTAGAGCTACCACCAAAACATGTATGTGAAGGGTGCATATTGGGTAAGACGCACAAAAATGCATTCCCAAAAGATGGATCAACAAGGGTTGTCCGGAAATTACAGCTTGTGCACATTGATGTGTGTGGTCATATGCGGACACCATCTTTTGGAAAGCATCTATACTTTGTAACCTTTGTCAATGACTACTACAGATTTGCTTCGGTGTATCCCTTGAAGGCAAAATCTGATGTATTTGCATGTTTTCAGCATTTTGTGGCACAAGCTGAAAATCAAATAAGTTGCAAAGTGCAGACCCTCCGTACAGATTGAGAGGGGGAATACGTGGATTGCTTTCAAAGCATCAATGCACGATGCCATATTCTCCTCAGCAAAATGGTGTTGCTGAGAGAAAGAACAGGTCTTTGATGGAAATGGTTAGATGCATGGTTAAAGGCAAAGGATTGCCTCACAAATTCTGGATGGAGGCAATAATGTGTGCTACACATGTGTTGAATAGATGTCCTACCCAAATTGAAAACCATAACGCCATATGAGGCCTGGCACGAAAGGAAACCTAAAGTTGATCCCTTGTTTTTGGATGTATATCATATGCACATGTACCTCAACACTTGAGAAGTAAGCTTGATGGCAAAGCAGCTAAGTGCATATTTGTGGGTTATAGCAGTGGCAGTAAAGACTACCGTCTCTTCAATCCTTCCACACAAAGGATTTTGGACAGCAGAGATGTGGTATTTGCTGAAAATTCAGACCAGCCATTGGCTGAATTTCTTGGACAACCACCTTCAGGCCCACATAACATGTTTGAAGGACTTCTCCCGTTGAAATTTGATGGCTCAACAGATCAGCCATCAACTTTGCCTAATGGACAGCATTTGGGTACTCAAAATCAACCCATGAATGAGCTCATTATACCTCAAAATGTAAAGGAAGCAGTAGAGCAAGAGTGGACAGCAACGGAAGAGGCTACAGTTGGCTGCTCCGTACTTTACAAGAGAGCAAACTTTTAGCTCCACTTGGTAGCAAGACACGGGCTGGTTCATGTAATGCAAGAGAACACGCAGATGTTGCTTGCATGAGTACACTTTGTGATGCAGATGAACCAGATTCATTTGAAGAGGCTCATGAGGATGAGCATTGGATGCAAGCCATGCAAAATGAGATGAGTACACTTTGTGATGCAGATGAACCAGATTCATTTGAAGAGGCTCATGAGGATGAGCATTGGATGCAAGCCATGCAAAATGAGATGGATTCTATCCATAAAAACAGCACTTGGGATTCGGTAGACTTGCAGAAGCCCATTGGCACAAAGTGGGTTTACAAGTTAAAAACAAAGTCTAATGGTACCATTGACAAATACAAGACCAGGCTAGTGGCCAAAGGATATGCCTAGCAAAAAGGCATTGATTATGATGAGACTTTCGCACCTACTTCTCATATGGCCACAGTTAGATGTGTTCTTGCATTGGCTACCCATCATGGATGGAATGTGTATCAGTTGGACATAAAATCTGCTTTTCTCGATGGGAATTTGCAGGAAGAAGTGTATGTAAATCAGCCCATTGGTTTCGTGATGCATGGTCATGAAAACAAAGTATGCAAGCTTCGAAAAGCACTTTATGGTCTCAAACAAGCTCCTCGAGCTTGGTATGAAAAGATACATACTTATTTGACCACACAGGGATTTCACAATAGTCCAACGGAGAGCACTCTCTATGTGAAAGAGGATCATGGCACTTTGATTATGCTCGTTCTTTATGTGGATGACATGTTGCTAACTAGGAATGACATGGATAAAATTTCAGCATTCAAAGCTGAATTGCAAACGTCATTTGAGATGACAGATTTGGGATTGTTGCATTATTATTTGAGCATACAATTTGTGCAGACAGATGTTGGGATTTATGTACACCAATCAAAGTACATTCAAAAGCTGTTGCACAAATTTAGCTTTCAAGATTGTAAGCCCATCTCTACTCTGATGGAGCCAAGGTAGAAATTGAGCATGTATGATGTTGGAGAGCCTTTTGATCATGGTCACCGTAAAACTCGTTTCACATTCCTGTGTTGAAACATTTCATGTGCACATTGAAACCATATCATTTCATGTGGAGAAAAAGGTTGTGATTTTGTGTGCTTTTTAGCTTTTATAATTCTCTCTTTCCTTCTTTCATCCTATTTGCTCTTTTCTCTTCTCTTTTGTATGTCTTCTTTATTTACTGATGATAAATATGCTAATATCATCTTATAACTATTGGCCAATACCTTCACATTTTATGTATATGATCGTTTCAGTCCAACGTTTCATTGTCCACCTACCTGGTGTTGAAATGTTTTGTTCCAGAATAAATCGTTTCAACATCGTTTCGTTTCGATAGTGAAACGTTTCGCGATGACCTTGCTTTTGATATGAGCGTTTACAGCCAAGTAGTGGATTGTCTCATACACTTATGCAACACACGCCCGGATATTCAGTTTGGGGTTTCCTAGTGTAGCAAATTTATGCACAACCAAGGTACAAAGCATTGGTAAGCAGTGAAGCGGATATTCTGCTATCTTCAGGGCTCCATGGATCTTGTGTTGGTATATCCCGCGCGCGGGGGGGGGGGGGGGGGGGGGGGGCGCATCTTGTAGTTACATGCTTCCAGTGATTCGGACCGGGCTGGTGACTATGATACACAACAATCCACCAGTGGGAATTGTTTCTTTTTGGGACATTCATGCATATCATGGCTGAGTAAAAAGCAGCCCACTGTTGCCACCATAGTTGTCAGGTACGAAAAGTTCAATTCGGTATGGTACGTTCAAATACGGTCTCGGAACACACCGCTAAATTTTGAAAATAGAAATACGGTGGAGGTACGGTCCATTAAAAAATACTTGAGGGGGAGGCTTGAGCCTTGGCCCTTGAGGAAGAGGGAGAGAGCCTAGAGGGACTAAAGGGAGAGGATAGACTTGAGCACTTGTGAGGGGAGGGTTGAGCAATGAGAACTTGTGAGGATGGGATTGGGGGAGGGCCTATTATATAGATAATAGGGAGAGGAAAGAGGATCAAGGCTCAATAGTCAAGCCTCAAGCAAAGGCAAGTTGGCAACCAAAGGGCCAACTTGCCAAGGCTCAAGCCTCAAGCCTCAAGGCAAGCAAGCAAGAGTCCCAAAAAACGCCCATAAAACGGCTCTCCAAACAGTCATAAACGGCCAAAAAAATGGTGACCAAAACGGACCAAAAAACGGCCAAAAAATAACGGTCATTTCAGATCCGGATCGCACCGCACTGTACTACATCGAACCGAACTCAAGCGGCGGTGCACGAACCGGGTGCAACTATGGTTGCCACATCTACTTGCGAGATTGATAACGAGGCAGCCTTTACAGCCACAGTAGATTGTGTATGGCTGAGGAGATTGATGACTGATCTTTGTGAGTGTCAACAGACACCCACCACCATACTCACTGACAGTCAGAGTGCTATAGCCATGGCACGAAACCTAGTGTTTCATGCACGTACTAAGCACATAGAGATTCATTATCACTATGTCAGGGAGAGGATCCATGTAGGGAAGATCTCATTATCTTACTGCTCTACACAGGACAATGTTGCAGATCTGTTCATGAAGGCGTTGACTCGAGAGAAGTTTGAAGCTTTCCGCAAAGCTTTAGGCTTACTTTGCTACAAAGAGTGATCTGTTGCAAACCTTGTACAGGTTCACATTGCCACTAGGGGGGGGGGGGGGGGTTAATTGGCATATATGCTATGAGTAGTGCCACATGTGAACATGGGCAAACCAAGGGCACCTTTCTCCCTTTGGGTTTTTTCCCTTGGATATTAGGTGTGAAAGGACACCACTCTCATTTATTGCGTTTTGATATTGTGGAGTCAACCCCCAAGCTCCACACACTTTTGTATCCTATCTTCTTTGAGCATCAATCACCGTCTCTCCCGTGCTTGCTGCTGTGTTTTTTGTGTCTCTGTTTATGTGAACCCTAACCTAACAACAATTTCCGAGGGAAATCAAGGTAAAATCCCCCCTCGATGCCGGTGATGTCACCTTTTCCGGCGTCTTTTCCAGGCTGCCCTTGGTAGCTGATAAAGCATCAAGAACCTTTAGAAGTGTCATGTACACCCCACACTTGGATGCCACGCGGACATATCTGTACTGCAGGTGCAAGACTTGGAGTGGGAATTGGCCCTTTGTGAACCCTTGTCCCGGGACGAATCACCCAGGGATCCAGTGACAGCGTCATGTAGAGCATCATGGTCAGGTATATAAGCCCCATACATGGTCATGGCCAATGTTTGTCCCGCACATCTTTATAAACCTCTGAAATGATGTAGAGGTGGAATCGGTAGTTATTAGGTTTCCAGCCAGATGCATGGGCACTGATCTAGGTTTAGGAGACAGGCTTTGGAGAGCCTTGGACATGGGCAGCCATGTGGGGCTTGCCCGTGGGCCAGCCAAGGACTTAATGCCTAGTCGGCCAGCCCTAGCGCCATGCATCCAAGCCGACCATCATTTTATGGGAGTTTTGGCATTTATTTCTCCAAGGGACCTGACCGACAGTAGGAGAAGTGGCTGACTGGAGCATATGGAGAGTATATATACAGTCCTTCAGTCCAGACCATAAATCATCTCAAATTTTTGCAAGAGCCAAGGGTTCAAGGGTCTAGACAGCCCAATAAGAGCCAAGGGCAAGGCAGAAGGTGAAGATCAAGGGTCATCTTCAGGCCGAGAGTTACCTCAGAAAAGTGAAGGTCTCCAGGGTCAGTTCATTCCCTGCTATTTAGTATTTACAACAAGCAATCAGTCATTCTACTCATTCAATAACACATACATAGTGGGGGCCCTTCAGATGGTATTTGGGACCCAACACTGTGCATTGTCTCTCCTCTCTCTGCACTCTTTTTCTCATTACATTTGGCTGTACATCATCAAGAACAAAGGTGCTGAAAACTGTTTATCAAAGTATAATTCTCATTTGTAAGCTTCTGCATGTTACAAGAAGGCAATTCTATTGAGCGTTTTCTTTAAACAACAGTAGTACAATGTGGCTTGAATCTGGGATTTGGGTCTTCATGGTTGATTTTGCTTGAAACACTTACCTTGGCTAGTGGTGTACTAGCTCGCACCAGCAAAGTGTATTACGTTTAGTCCATAGGTGAGCGGGTGGATGGGTGGCTCCAGAGGCTCACATGCTGTTATTTCATGCTCAATCTTGTTGGTGAGACTGGGAACCAACATTTTTCCACGCTCTGTTTGCCCAGGTACACAACATTTTGCATATATAAGAGGCTCACATCTAATGGATTAATCTCATTGCTAATCAATTGTACTCAAGCCTATATAAGAGGCTCACATCTAATGGACCAAACTAGGGTTTGGGGTTTTCCTTCTTGTTTTGTCCATCATCCCTTGCTTGCAGTATAACAATCTTGGGACAAACAAGTCCCAAACAATGGGGCTTTCTCATTACTGTGTTCACATAAACGATTGACAACTTAATATACCATTCATTTAGTATAAAAATGAGAAGAGACACAAACACTCGGGCCAGAACAAGCGAGCGTCCCCCTTTGGAATTCTTTATGCCAAAAAGAGTATTTAATAGACACAAGAATGAGGATGCCAAGCACCATATTTCCAAATATATGAAAACAAAGCAAACAATGGCTCCATACCCTAGCCTAAGGACCAGGGCAAGAACCATCAACACCACCACCCTGCTGGGTATTTTGGAGCTTCACATGGAACCACATGTGTCTGTGTGTGAACTACCCCCAAAAGGCCTGTGTGTATCCACCCTATGTGTGTGTGTATCCTTATTCATGTATGTGTGTGTGAACACTTGCTTCGGTGTGAACACACCCTTATAAGTGGATAAGATAAGTGTCGCCATGTGTCATCAGTGTGTTAGTCTGTGTGATTGTGTTTGAGTCAAAAGATAAGCCTCCCAGCCTACAAAAAGGGACATTGTACTTGATGATTTAACAACATTAATCATAAGCTTCTTTGTGCCCAACAATTGTCTCTCTTTTGAGCATTGTTCTCTCTCTCTCTTCTTCTTCCTTTTTCCGTAATGGTTGGTTGATTAGATTACGAAAATGTAATACAAAGCAAAGGTCACATGACAAGCTATACAAACAGGATTGCTTTCATTGCAGTATATTCAGCTTATTAGCTCCATATCTCTCTCTCTTGCACCTCTCTCCAAAAAGGAGACTTCTATTAAGTATGAAAAAAATTTACAAAATGGAGATTTCACACCAAGAAAGGTGGAGATCTCAACCAATCAGGAGCCCTGTGCTGCCAATAGGGTCCCGAGTGAGAGGACGTGAAAAAGATACCAATGTCCCACTCTCATAAACTCGCCGCGCTTCCTCTCCGGAGCCCTCAAAGATCCCTGGATTCTGGCCCAAGTAGCCATGATGGTATGAATAATATCACTCCAAATCCTGCAAAGACACTGGGAAACAAGAACGGGAGTACCCTCAATGGCCTCGGTGCATCTAGCCTTCCAGATATTCCACGCTGAGATGCTAGCAATAATCTCCCACGAGCTGTCTAACCTCTGTGCACCGGAGGGACAAAGTGTGAAAGTGGCAAATCCCGAAGACAACACTGCCGAGCAACTCCTTGCCTAACCATAATGGCCAAGCTCCTGTCAATCCCCTCGAATCTCAACTAAGGCCTAGACTGATAGCATCCCTCTTAATCCTACCAAAGAAATGATAGCATCCCTCTTAATCCTACCAAAGAGGTGTGCAATCGCAGACCAAACCCTCTGTGCTTCCCTACATTCCCATAAACAATGGTAAACTGACTCCGAAACTCCTGCACATCTAGGGCAAGCTGGGCAAGCACCAGTAACTGACCTCCACTGATTGGTGGCCAGACCACCATGAAGAGAAACCCAGATAGAGGAGGAAATCTGTGGCTTCCTATAAGAATGCCACAATCTCCACCAAAAAACCCTCTGAATGTCAATCGAAATGCCGTAAGATTCCCAATGGGGTCTAAGAGTAGGGACACTCTGAATGTGTCCCAAGATAAGATGTCTGGCATTCCGCACCGTATAACTGAAAAAAGGCATGCTTTTCAAGGGGTTACAAGCATCCTTCCACTCCCACTCACCGGGGTCCCAATGCAAATGTCTGATAGGACAGCCACCATTCAACCAAAGGCTAACACTCTCTGTGATCATCCCTGGGAGGGGAGGGAGGGGGTCAACAAAGACGTGCTTCCCTAACCTGCCAACAACTCTGACTGGACGAATCTGGGGGCCCTCAATAAGGTCCTCTACGTCACATCTCTCCAACTGCCATCCATCCTGTACAGAAAAGACCGGTACATCATCCTCCCTAGGCAAGGGGAGACCCATAACCTGAAGAGGAACACCTGTCCCAGAAAAAACCCCAAACCAAGAATGATAACGGTCTTCCAAAAAAGATCCAATAATCCAGTGGTTGGGAATGGCTGCATCAATCTGTGCAATCCTCCGACTAGAGCCTCTCAAATGCTACGTAAGATCCAATCTCTGTACCTCGGTGAGGCTCTGAAATCTCTTCCAAGCCAACACTGTGGGGCAAAGGGTCTCCCAGCCAGCCCAAAAAATATGCATAGCTGTCCCAAGAGGCCTACCATGCACATCTAAGATCAAATCATTCCACAGAATGGGCTGCCGGTTGGGCGGTCTATTTGGTGGAGTACTACCCAGAATTAGATCAATGGCATGATCTTCTGGCCTTTCTGGAGGAAGTTCTCCTGGCAATGACTCGGAAAAACGATCTTGGAATCCACATAAGAAATCAGTCCTGTACTTACCTAACGTAGACAAATTAGATTTAGACTCATCATCTGTTGCATCCTTTACAAAAATCAAGTACGCGAAAAGGTGCTTTTTCATTACTGATGAAATTGCCGAAGCTGATACAATAGGAACAGATTCCCCTTTAAGCTTTACATCCAAAACATGTTCTTTCCCTCTATGAGTCAAAGTAATCTTCCTATTGTATGTATCCACCACCGCATGTACTCTACGGCACCATGGCATACCCAACAAAACATCACATCCATCAAGTGGCATGATGAAAAACTCTTCGCTGTCCACATAACCCTGCACATGAAGCCTGAGCTTCCCAATAATAGGGGTGACAGGTTCTGCATACCCAGGACAAGCCATATTAGCCTCATACAAAGGCCCCATCTCCTCCGCACGAATCCCCAATCGGCCAACCAAATCCGGTGAAATAAAGTTGGCTCTAGCACCTGTGTCAAAGAAAATCAAGGCATTTTGATCTCTCACTTTGCCCCATGCCCTGCACAACTCAGTCTCTTCACCACCTGGCTGTTCCCCAACAAGATCAGGAACCCTGCAGAAGGTTTTGGTTTCTTTGACTTGGGCTCCCCTTTAGTGTCAGAGTCCTTTTGGGACTTACGCTTGGGACAATTAAAAGACATATGTCCCTCCTCTGTACAGTAAAAACATTTCCGAGCATCCATCAAAGCCTGTCTCTCCTCACAAGTAATAATCTCCATAAAATAGATATACTATGTAAATATTGATTTTATGTGAGTACGCAATAGAAAAGAATTGAATAGGATAAGAGTCCATAAATAATTGAATAGGCTTAGAGTAGATAATGGATACAAGGGAAAGAAAAACATGCATCCAAATCTATGATATAAAACAAAACTTGAATATGATTAGAAATAATTAGGGAAAGAGAAACATTCCTGGAAATATGTGATGGAGAACCAAAGTCGAGAACTTGAAGAGAAGATCCATGTAGAGCTCAAAGACAAGATCTAATTTGTATACATGAAACCATGAAGCGTACACAAGAGATAACCGATGCATCAATTGGTCACATCGATAAAGCGTTCTTCTATGTGATTCAAGCTGCCGTATTGCTGCAGAAATGTTTCTATGCAGAATTTGATAAATCTGATGTGACGAGCAGTCTCAGAACACCTTAAAGCCCTAAAAATGACTCTTAGATCATCAAATTCTGATATCTTATGAAGAAGGTATGATCGTTTTAAGTTTTTGAAGAGTGTAGAATTTTTTGCACGCACAGATTCTTTTCCCCTTTAAGGAATTTATTCAAGAACAATCCACAAGCACACTGGCCAGGATCAATACAATCAATGAATACAAAACAAACAAATATACCGATGTAGGATATCCAAGTCGATGTCGATGTCGAGGCACGAGATCTCTGATGCCGAGCACACCACGGGGATGACCCACAAGTATCTCTCACCGAGCTAGTTGTAACATGACTACTATGCGGAACCGCGCTTAATGATGATTAACGCAAAGCAATAAAGACTAGCGCTAATCACATGCTCATGACTCAGAGAAGTAGAGAGAAGGAGAAGAGAGAGACTCTTTACCTAACCTACTCCTACTATATATTACTGAATGAATGAGTAATTACAATGATTGTCATAGATCCAATGTAGATCTAGACTATGAATGCTATAAATGAACTTATGCTTACTGTCCTCCACTGTGCGTTAAGAAAAAACGCTGATTTGGAGATGTACTTGGCTGATCCAAACTCTTAGACTGCATGTCCTTGGTCTTGGCTCTGCAATCTCTGTCTTTAAATGATTATGAATGATCCATGGCTTGCCTTTATATAGGAAAGTGATAGCAAGTCGTAATCAAGTCGATTTTCACTTTTCATGCCATAAAAAGTCATCAAAAATGTCATAAAATGTGTTCATATTGTGCCCATAAGATGTCCCAACCATTGGTGCATCTCTTGGACACCTATAGGGCCACCAAATTGGTTCCAAACTGCCCATATACAACCTCTAACTTTGCCCTTAAGGCGGCTGTAAGGAATAATCATGTCTGCGTGGCACCGGATTAAGGTGTGCACATGACATTCCCTCCTGCTAAACTTGGAGCGGGGGTCCACATGATGCGCCCTTGCTCCATGCTGTCGATCCGACTGCGGATTGGATCTCCCATAGGGACTATCTCCTCGGAAACTGCGGGCAATGGAAATTGCCCCTTTGCCTTTGGAAGCTCTATTGGCATCGTAGACACCATGAACACCTCAAAAACTGAAGTACTTATCTTCTCCTCCACGTCAATGGATTCAAAGATAATTGTGGGAACCTCGCGAACTGTTACCTCCTTGATGGCTATGATGATCTCGAGAACTCGCATGGAACCTGGAATTGTTTGTGGCTCTGCATGCTTGAACAATTGAACCTCTTGGTTGACCTCGACCTGCGGATCCTACACGGTTTCTAGTGCCTCTTTGGTATCCCTTTGTCCTTAGTCTTCTACTGTGGTACTCTTGTCCTCTTCCTTGGTCTTCATCGCAGTTGCTTCCACTGGAGTACTTTGACTCATCATAGCGAAAAGATTCTTTATTTCTTTCCAATACTCTTCTTCACATCTTTCATCGTCTTTTCTTCTTTGCCTTGATTCTTCGTTACGTTGTTCCCTTCTTTGCCTTGATTCTTCGTTACGTTGTTCCCTTCTTTGCCTTGCTTCTTCTTCTTCACATTGTTTCCTTTGGCGATCTTGGTCTTAACATGCTTGTTGGTAAAGCTTTTCCCTTTCCTAGGATTGCTGTTCGAACATTGCCTAACTAGCTTCACTTTGCCTTTTCATCAAAGCGAAAATATCCTCTACGGTTGCCATGAAGAAACGCTTGCTGTTTTTTTGCTATGATCAAAACCCTAAACCTAGGCTTCTACATGCATCCTAGACACCCTAGAACCATGGTAGATTGAAATCTAGACCTTCTAGTACTATACTATGCTAACAATGAGCAAAAAGCTGATGTAAAAAGGCTGATTTGATGCAAAAATGCAAACCCTAATTTTGCTTGCAAATCCTAAAACACAAACCCTAATTTGCTGATTTACATTCAAACCCTAGCATTGATAAAAAACTTTTCCTAGGAACAACCTAGACATGCTCTAATATCAATGTAGCATGACTACTATGTAGAAGCGTACTTAATGATGATTAACGCAAAGCAATAAAGACCAACGCTAATCACATGCTCATGACTTAGAGAAGTAGAGAGAAGGAGAAGAGAGAGACTCTTTACCTAACCTACTCCTACTATATATTACTGAATGAATGAGTAATTACAATGATTGTCATAGTTCCAATGTAGATCTAGACTATGAATGATATGAATGAACTTATGCTTATTGTCCTCCACTATGCGTTAAGAGAAAACGCTGATTTGGAGATATACGTGGCTGATCCAAACTGTTAGACTGCATGTCCTTAGTCTTGGCTCTGCAATCTCTATCTTTGAATGATTATGAATGATCCATGACTTGCCTTTATATAGGAAAGGGATAGCAAGTCGTAATCAGGTCGGTTTTCACTTTTCATGCCATAAAAAGTCATCAAAAATGTCATAAAATGTGTTCATATTGTGCCCATAATATGTCCTAACCATTGGTGCATGTCCTAGGCACCTTCGGGGCCACCAAATTGGCTCCAAATTGCCCATATACGACCTCTAACTTTGCCCTTAAGGCGGCTGTAAAGAATAATCGTGTCTACGTGGCACCGGATTAAGGTGTGCACGTGACACTAGTACCAAATCTAATTTCCAAATCCAAATCCAATGAATTCAAGTCCAAGTCCAAGTCCAGATCCAAGTCCAAGTCCAAGTCCAAGTCCAAGTCCAGATCCAAATCCCAGTCCAAATTCCATAACCAAGTCCCATGTTCACGTCCAAGTTCTATATCTAAGTTCATATCCAAGTTCAAATCCAAGTTCAAGTAGTCCAAGTTCCCATGAGCAATCTCCACGACTCCTACAACCTTGTCGATGAAGAAAACCATGGAAAAGCTCTTTTTGGCAGGAAAACTGATATAAAGCCGGTTTTAATAGTTTTTGGGTGATAAAAACCTCCAAAAAGTATTTTTTAGGGTTTTTGGAGCAGTTTTAGGGTTTTTGAAAATTTTAGAGTTTCTGAAATTTCTGTCCATACACGCGTCCGTATCGCCCATGCATATGCCCATACAAGTCTAGGGCTAACCATACATCTGAAAAGCGAGTTGGCGAAGAAGAAGCTCTCTATGATCATAATGATGCCCACACACTCTCCATGATCTCCTTCATGATGCTACAAGAGAGGTTCAAGCCTTTTTAAACTTGAAACGGGCTCTACTTTTTGCCAAAAGCTTGTCCATGCTTTTGCTTTGCTTTTTCCTTTTTGCCTTTGCTTTTTCTCTTTTTACTTTTATTAATAAAATATTACTCAACTTTTGGTGCTTTGCTTTTCTAGCTTTAAGGCCTTGCTTTTTGGCCTTAGAGTTGCTTTTTGAGAAAGCGTCTTTTAGCTTTTTGGTCCGGTTCAGTCTCCTCTTTCCAATGGTGCCCTTGGCTCGCAGTCAACCCTGTTTGACTTTTTGCTTTTTCTTGCTTTTTGAAAAGAATGGTGCTTTTTCTTAATCAAACCTTATGGACCCTGTCTGTAACACGCGGAAGCTCTGGGTAGTCTTCTTTCAGCCCTAAACACTCTTGAAAACCTTCTGATGCAAAACGCACCATCTGATGCAAAAACGCAGGTAGAGAGAGAGTAGAGAGAGAGAGTAAGAAGTGCTGGAATTTCAGTATATACTATGTACAAAAAAGGTACAGATCTTTGCAGCCATGGGCTGCCTTCATAAAAAGGTTCCTAACCCTAATTTCTGTCCCCTATGGGACCTCCTATTGACTCACACCCCTAGTGGGTGGAATGACTAAAACATTGAGCACTTGGTGGATTTTATAGAGTCTTGGACAAGGTGGGAGCTGGCCGACTGCTGGTCGGCCAGTTCTAAAAGCATTAAATGCTTATTAAATCAGCCGACTGGTCCTGACTTTGGCGCCTGCTTGCTGCCCCTTATCTGCTGGCTCAGCCGACCACTCCAGTATGCTGCCGACAGCTCTTTGACCATGCTGATGTCAGCCGACAGCATCCCTTTGGTTCTTTCTCCAAGCCTTGCTTCAGTCTGCACTGCAGAGGTGCTCTGAGTTCTGTGCTCCATCATCCTGACTTTATCTGGTTCCTAGTCTTTATCTGGCTGCCTCTTCTGGATCTAGCCCTGAGCATGTCCATGGCATCTGTGATGCACATGACATCCCCCTCTGCTAAACTTGATGACGGGAATCCAACCTGCTCTTGGATGACTGTCATCATCCCAATCCTGTTCCGAAGTCCCTCTGTCATCATCCATCCCTGGCAAACCTTTTTTCTCTGAAAATCCGTTCTGTTCTCCAAACCACTCTGTCTCTGATGAAGATCTATGCATCTGGTCTTCCTCTAGTCCACAATCCATTCCTGCCCTGACTCTGAACACCGTCTTGGTCTTCGTTCCTGGAACTGAGTCTGGCACTCTCACATCACCCTTGGAGGATCAACCTCCCTTGGGACCGTTCCCTTAGAACCCATCTGGCTCACTAACTGCCATCCCCATCTGGCACTGTGGAACACCACCAACAAACCTCCTGGGAGTTCTTCCCGATCTGTGTTCCTGTGTACTTTCCTGTACCTTGGACCTGTACACCATCATCTGGGCTTCGAATCCGTGTACTTTCCTGTACCTTGGACCTGTACACCATCATCTGGGACTGATTCAGCGTTTAGCTTTGCTGAGCCTGATGCTCTGATACCAATGTAACACGCGGAAGCTCTGGGTAGTCTTCTTTCAGCCCTAAACACTCTTGAAAACCTTCTGATGCAAAACGCACCATCTGATGCAAAAACGCAGGTAGAGAGAGAGTAGAGAGAGAGAGTAAGAAGTGCTGGAATTTCAGTATATACTATGTACAAAAAAGGTACAGATCTTTGCAGCCATGGGCTGCCTTCATAAAAAGGTTCCTAACCCTAATTTCTGTCCCCTATGGGACCTCCTATTGACTCACACCCCTAGTGGGTGGAATGACTAAAACATTGAGCACTTGGTGGATTTTATAGGGTCTTGGACAAGGTGGGAGCTGGCCGACTGCTGGTCGGCCAGTTCTAAAAGCATTAAATGCTTATTAAATCAGCCGACTGGTCCTGACTTTGGCGCCTGCTTGCTGCCCCTTATCTGCTGGCTCAGCCGACCACTCCAGTATGCTGCCGACAGCTCTTTGACCATGCTGATGTCAGCCGACAGCATCCCTTTGGTTCTTTCTCCAAGCCTTGCTTCAGTCTGCACTGCAGAGGTGCTCTGAGTTCTGTGCTCCATCATCTTGACTTTATCTGGTTCCTAGTCTTTATCTGGCTGCCTCTTCTGGATCTAGCCCTGAGCATGTCCATGGCATCTGTGATGCACATGACACTGTCCCCATGTCTTCTTCCACCTGTCTGGTGTCCGGGCATGGATTTCATCATGTGAAAAAGAGCTAGGAGGGACCATACTAACGAGCAAGGCATTGAACATTAGACAAAAAGCAATCCCGGGCTGACATTCCTTGTTGTATAAAACATAGCTGAAAATTATCAATCAATTGTAGCATGTATCCATGAAAGACCTCATGATCAAGAAAGCTGTGATTGAAGCGCAAAGGCAACCTCCCAAGCAAAGTTTTATAAACATCCACAGGCTGATGCATTATGTCCAAGACCACTGGGAAATGATCCGAAAGAACATACTCCCTCTCCACAACCACTTTCAATATCTCAGGCAAAAATAAATCATCGTCGTGCATAACATACATTCTATCCAGCCTACTCCAAGTACTAGGATACTGACGAGACTGAAAAGTAAAGCCAGAATCATAAGGATGTAGCCAGGACCAAATGTCCTATTTAAGGACTAGACACATAAAAGAGTCCCAAACACACCTTTCCGGATTATCCATTGTAGAGTGAGGTGAATTAGCTTGATCAGCAAAAGAGCAGATATTAAAATCCCCCATGAGAAAACCTGGTTTTCCTAACCTCAAACATTGTTGCAGATCCCGCCAAAGAGAACAACGAACCCCTACTATATGGGGGGCATACACACCAACCAACCAAAGAAGTTCTTCTTCACAAGTGATCTCCACAACCATAAATCTACCATGTACATCTTGAAGCACAACAGAAGGCTGAAAACGATCATGGACAATCATCATCACCCCTGACTGAGTGGAAGGGTGTCCATTGCAGAAAAGATGAAAACCTCTTATGTATAAAGCCACCACCCGCCTGACTATGTTGTTTGTGCTCAACCGCACAAAGAACATCCCATTGGTTAGACAATAATGTTGGCCACAAGACATACTGCTTCTTACGGGAGGAAATCCCCCGCACATTCCAATGAACCAGCTTTATAAAGACAAGAAACAAAGTCAATGAGAGGAGGCTGCGGCCTGCCCTGCCTTTCATTAGCAGCCAACGCTGCACATACATCACCCATAAAGTCACCCAAAACTGCAAAAGCACTTGCCATCCAAAACATTTTCAAAATATTTCCGACTTTTCAAAAGGTATGTAACATGTTCACTGCAACTATGCAATACAACCCAAGGTATCATAATTTAGGAACTCTGATAAAAAAAAATATTCTCAAACATTATTAAGCTCACCCGTTGGTGTTCACGGTTTGATTCGTCGCATATCCAGCTCATCTCCAGCTCAAAAGCCTTGTCTTTTGCTTCATCATGAACTCCATATATACTGGCAGAGGATGGCAGAGATATGAAAGCACGTACATACATTGACTGTGCCAAGAACTTCTCCATAACAGTATCTTTCTAATCCAAGCACCAAAATGAGTCTATATACGACTCACATTTTTGCTACTTCAATAACACCTTCTCTGCAAGTCATTTCTGCTAGCTTCAGCTTCTCAATTTCCCTGCTCAGCGTACGACACTCGTTTTAAATTGGTTATGTTTGAACACCAATCACTTCTGAAAAAGAAAACAAGACTCACGTTTTCGCTGCTTGTCTTCCTTTTCCAACAGCTGCCCCAAAATACCTCTGCCAACAAATCAACCCAATCTTTTAGGCACGGTCATCTCTTTGAATAAAGCAAAAAATGATATACTCAAATGTAAAATCTGGTGAGGATAGTAAAAGCCATTACATAAGCAACACCTGACGGCTCAATCATGTATAGCTGTGGACCATCCTGATCATAACCACCAAGAAGAGCTGCTGTCCCAAATGGTCTGTGCATAACATCAAGCTAGTAAGCCCCAGAATCCTCCACGAAGCAATCCAAAACCAGACCCAAAGATTTCAATGTAAGGACTATGAAAAGCATGTGTTTGGGGAAAACCTCAACCACCAATAGAGGGTGCACAAATGCACATAACTAGCCACACGGTCACTAAGCTCCTTGATAGGAATTTCTTCCCCATAAAAACTGACAGGAAAAAAGATACTTGTGAGTTCTTTTGATGCAAACGAGTATAGTATCTGAAAGAGATCGCACTTCTGAAGCCCAGCCATAATGCTTGGGCATCAAAATAGTGTCCAAGCAAACATTATACTTTTCAAAAGGCATACCTTTGGTAATTGTTAGCTTCCCCCCGAGCACGTGACACTATTTGCCTACCATCAGCTGCTAGCCCTGCCATTGCCTGAATATAAAACACAGGTTACAACCATGTATTGCCAACAACTTAAGAGTGACTGACTACAAGGAAGGACAGAACATCTACACAAATGAAGGAAACTCGCTTTTATCTTGAACCAGTGTTACAAAGGAAATGCCTTCCCAATTTCAACCAAGAGCTAGATTTCATCAATTCAACAATGCCTTCACAACTAAAAGTGAGCATTAGAGTTATCTATCAATGCAGCTGCTCCTAGTTTTACTTGTTGCTGACAACTTTGTCAGACTTGGGAGCATCTGGTCATTGCCTAGCTACTTCCCTCACACCCTACCCTCCCTCCCTACCTTAGTCTCTCTACCTCTCTTTAGCTCCCCCTTCTCTCTCTAGCACCTTCCCTTCTGTCCCCCTCACACACACACAAACAACTAAAAGTGCCTGGCGGAACACCTTTATAAAGGAGATATGGGGGCTTTTCTTCTGGTCAATTCAGTTTGCTGCTGCTGCCTGACTTACAAAAAAAGGACAAATACTCACGGTTCACCTTTATGATGTGTTTTCCTCATATGAACAAGCGGATGGCTGGTCAATTGTATAAATTGAGATAGGATGATGTGCTACATAGGTGTGCGCATGAGGATGAATTTATTGAGGTTTGAGAACAAGGTAGCAGGTTCTGGAGCAAGCACACTCTGGAGTAGCATGATGTGGAAACCACAGCACAAAAGGTGCTAGAAGCAAGCTTGTGTTGGCCAACACTATTTGGCGATAACACTGAATTTGGGAAGGGTTGTGATTCCTATGGGTAGGGACCCTCTATGCTTTCTCCTGCCCAATATCCTAGCCACAGCCCATGACTACTAGCCACCACAAACCCTAATGTATATTACTAGTTGTCATGCTAATAATGGGTTCACGCATATACAAGAGCCTAATAAGTGCCTGGAACATCAATGCATCATTCAAGAGGGTTACATTGGGGTGCAAGGCAAGCATGATGACCTATGCGGGACGTGCACCATGACCTTGACATTCCTGTGGTGGCACATTGGCTAACATATCCCTGGACAAGAGCTCACAAGGGGCCAGGTGTCCAACCACAGGGCTTGCACATTCCTCGGCAGTCATGTCCACGGCAGGGCCACAGCCCATTGCTACATCTCTTTAATGTGCAAATTTAAAAGGAATTGCTTAGGTTGGGGCTGAAAACGTGCAAATTGTGACTTAACAAAAGACAAAGAAGGGGGTGAATGGCATTGTGTTTAGCATGTCAGTCTTCAGTAGGTTGCTAGCTTGAGAGCGAGGACTATGAAGATACAGTGAGTATGAGTGTGCAATGGGGATGCCCAGACGACTCTCTGAATTTCATTGTCAGTGGGAGGACCATGAAGATATAGAGAGTAAGTGTAGGAAGGGCATGCCCAGACTACTGTCTGAATTTCATTGTCACAACAGTGCATTGATGCTTCATATTTTCATTGGTCTGCAGATAGCAAAGCGAGGACAGTGCTGCCTAATTTTGCAGGTGAACAATTGTTCATTGGACCTTCTTGGTTAATTGTTCGGAAAACTATAAACTAAGGAAAGAGTTATGTCATGTGCAAGACATGTGCAGGCTAATCCCTGAAGGGCAGCAAGATAAAGAATCAGATTAGAACCAGATCTGGAGCATAGGTTGTTGGATGGGCAGGGAAGGACTGGTGGTGGACAAGAGAGGCTGTCGGCCAGTGCATGAAGGGAAAAGACCCCTGTCCAGGACCTGGCCGACAGCAGTCAGCCAGTCCACTAGTAATTGCCAAGGCCTATTTAAGGCACAAATGGTCATCGTTTTGGGTATTCAATCCTTCTATGGGCTGAGTCCTAGATGAAGGATTAGATAGGGTGAAGTACACCTTTTGAAGAGGCAACCTATGGCTGCAAGACTTGTGCACCTTTTTGTACATTATAAATATACTGAATACTCGGCTCTCTCTCTCTCTCTCTCTCTCTCTCTCTATATATATATATATATATATATATATCTTCTGTATGCGTTTTGCATCAAGCATGTTCCAGGATGGTGTTTAGGGCTAAAAGAAGACTCCCAAAGCTTCCGCATGTGACATTGGTATCAGAGCTTTAGGCTGATTCTGAGGTGTTGTTGCTACCCATGTCTTGATCTTTTGGTGGTGTGGGAACCAAGCAACATTGTTTCAGCATCAAGCTCAACAAGGCTAAACACTGATTCAGTCCCAGATGAAGGTGCACAATCCAAGGAAAGGAACACAAGACATGGAAGAAGTTCCCATGAGGTTGGTTGGTGGTGCTCCACAAGACCCAAGGTGAGTGGCAGTCTTGTGAGTCGGGTGCCACTTGGGGCACACAAGGAAAGGCTTTCAAGCAACGGTTCCAAGAGAGGATGATCCTCCAAGGAGAGGAATGAGAGTGCCATACCGAATACTCAGAAAAAGAAGACAAGAAAAAGTGTTCAGGGACAGGGCATGAAGGGAAAGGGACAAGATGGAATAGATGCATAGATCTTCATCAGAGTTGTGGATTTGGAGACCGGGCAAGGTTTTCAGTGAAAAGGTTGCCACGAAGGGAAGGATGACAGGTTGGGACTCAGTGAATAGACAATGGGATGATAATAGTCATCCAAGGACAGAAGTTGGAATCCCGTCATCAAGTTTAGCAGAGGGGGATATCATGTGCAAGACGTGCAAGCTAAACCCAGGGCTAATCCCTGAAGGGCAGCAAGATAAAGAATCAGATTAGAGCCAGACCTAGAGCATAGGTTGCTGGTATGGGCAGGGAAGGACTGGTGGTGGACAAGAGAGGCTGTCGGCCAGCACATGAAGCGAAAAGCCACCTATCGGCTGCAACAGAAATATTGAGTTCTGTCCAGGACCGACAGCAGCCGGCCTGTCCACTAGTAATTGCCAAGGCCTATTTTAAGGCACACGTGCTCATCGTTTTGGGTATTCAATCCTTCCATGGGCTGAGTTCTAGATGTAGGATTAGATTAGGTGAAGTACACCTTCTGAAGAGGCAGCCTATGGCTTCAAGACTTGTACACCTTTTTGTACATTATGAATATACTGCTATCTCTCTCTCATTTCTTTTTTTTTTCCAAGAAAAGATCCTTTCATTAGTTATATAAAAAACGCCCGTAGGGCTACAAAAAATCTCTCCTACTCATAAGAGAAGAAGAGCAGTGAATACATCATGGCAGCCCGGGAGACTCTCCCTAGGTGCTGCAAAATACAAGCATCAGCACAAAGGACTGAGAGGCTAAATCATACAATAGGGGGGGGGGAAGAGCCAAACAGGTGGCCTGTAGTGCCAACGGGGGGAGCCCGTGTGTAAGGTGTAGAAGGGGCCACAGCGCCAAGTGGTGTGAAAGGCCTGGCGCCGCAAGATCGCCTCATCCGAGTCACCCCGGATGCGGTCGTACTGTCCTCGCAGGGTGTGGATCAACTCCTGCCAAATCCCCCGTACAGTCTCTGCTGGTGGCTCCAATCTCCCCTCAAAGGCCGAGAAGCACCGGGCCCTCCAGGTGAACCAGATGGTGAGGCTGCTGAGGAGCTCCCATCGTAAATCCCTCTCCTGTGTCCAGCTAGCGGACGAGAAATCCGGTGCCGGAACCAGGCGAGACTGGCCCCTAATAAATCTGATGGCCTGACTGCCCTGCTCCATCTCATAGCCCATCGCAGGCCCTGACGAGGTCGACCACGCAGCGGCACCCCACGTAAACATACCCTCTGGAGAGAGGGGAGCCAGAATACGCAGCATCCGCAGCCAAATCTGCTGCGCCTGAGGGCAATCCCAAAGGCAATGTCTCTGTGTCTCCATAGGGTGGCCGCATCGGACGCAGGCCGCCGGAAGACCGCTGTAAACAAGCCACGTGCCAACTGCGGAGCCCCTGTGGGCGACCAGCCCCACTGAAAAGTCGAGATCCTGCGGGCCTGTCGACTAGCCCAGAGCCGAGCCCAAAAATCCTCCACGAACTCCTGTGAGAGTCCCTGCAGCCGCCAATGCCCCGCTGCCGCTGGAGAGACTATCCTCCTCGCCGTCAAAATATGCCGCCCCAGCCGAACAATATACTGGAAAAAGGTAATCTCTGTGGCCTCAAGGGATGCATAAGGATCATGCCACTCGTCCTCCCCAGGGTCCCACTGTAGCCGGGCCAAGGGGCGCGCTACGTATGCCCATATGCGCCAATCCGGGAGCACATCTGCAGGGTCGGGGTCGATATGCCACTTCTGAGAAGCGGCGGCCACTACCCGAATCCTCTGAAAGATGCACTCTGCAACCAAAGGCGACTCCATCTCCACTCTCTGGAGTCTGCCCTCATCCTGAATCTCATAGTAGAGGCAATTGCCATCCTCAGTGCAAGCTCTGACTGCAATCAGGATCTCCAACTGTGTAAAGGCTCCCATCCACCGTGGGGCCACTGGCTCGAGAGGCGTGAACCACTCCTCTCTGAGTGCCTCCTGAATATCATCCCTCATAATCAATCCCCCTCTGAAGTGACTCAGCCTCTCCACCTGGATCTCCTCTGGGAGACTGCAGAAGGCCTGCCAGTCTCCAAAACTACGAGCTGGGCCTGCCGCTAAAGGTCCCCAGGCTAGACGAGGCCGAGAACCCAGCATATGACCCTGCTCCGTGCGAACCGCTGGGCTCCAGATGAGCGGCTGTCTGGCCCGCTCCTCAACACAAGAAGGAGGTCGCTGAGAGAGCCCCGGTCTCAACAGCTCCCAAGCTCTCAGGATACTCAAAGCAAATCTGTCCTCCCATCCTCTACTGAGGCCTGTCCTCCTCATCTCTATGAAGATCCAGCGAATCTCTGGTGCCCAAGTACCCCCTGCTGGGGACGCCCGAGCCTGCAGCCGCTGCAAGAGGAGCTCTTTCCAAGGCTCAGCGCCTGGAAGCAACCCCCGAACAATAAGCTTCCCCAATAAGGCTCTACTCTGATCGACTGGATCTATAATGCCCAAACCTCCCTGAGCCAACGGAAGTGTAATAACTGCCCATGCAACCTTTGCCCGAGCTGGCTGACTGTCCTGCCCAGACCACAGAAAGTTCCTGATCAGCCTCTGTACCTGGCTGATGCAAGAGCTCGAGAAAATCCAGCAAGACGTAATGTACCACATGGTCGCTAACAGCACCTGATTTGCCACCACCACCCTCCCAGCCAAGGATAGTCGAGCAGTACTCCAATACAAAAGCTTCTTCCGAATGCTCAGAAGAAGCGGGGCAATCTGCTGCTCAGGTGACAAATCTAGGCCAATCTGGCATCCCAAGTACCGCACTGCTGTGCCTGGAGGAATCCATCTAAAACCGGGGTCCGGGCTCCATGCCGGAGTGGGAGCACTACTGATCCAAAAGGCCACTGTCTTGCGCCAATTGATCAATGCTCCCGAAGCTACACTAAAAACCTGGAGCGACTGCTCTGCCCGAAGAAGATTGGCCTCTTGGCCATGCAAAAATAAGCCCGTGTCGTCTGCAAACTCAGCATCAAGCAGGTCCTCCCCCCGGACTGGGAGCTGAAGCCCCCTCAAACCAACCTCCTCTGCCGTCAAATACATGCTCATAGCCTCCGCAAAGAAGAGAAAAAGAAAAGGGGCGAGGGGACACCCCTGACGGACTGATCTGGTCAGCTCAAAACTCGGCCCCCGTCCTCCTGATCTCTCTCTCATTTCTCTAACTTCTGTATGTGTTTTGTATCAAGCATGTTCTAGGATGGTGTTTAGGGCTGAAAGAAGACTCCCAGAGCTTCCGCATGTGACAAGTTAAGCCTCAGAACACTATGCTTAAGGCTTATATTAGTTCTTTGATCTTTATAATCAGACTCAAAATTTCAAAACCTTGATGCAGAAGATACTAGATAAATCAAAATACAACAAATCACAATTTGAGTGGAGTCGGAGACACTTGTTAACTCGTCATCAATAAGAAAGAGTGGCATGAGGAGGAGCACAAGGGCAACCTTCGCTAGGACATAGTTGAAATTAAAAAGCCCTAATGTGAACCCAGCTCTGGAGGAACGATGGCTGCTTTCACGAGTTGTGAATCACTTGATCTATTTGGAGTCTAGAATACTCACGTAGCAACCAATAACAAGGAAAAAGTCAAACATCGAATACACCCACTAACCAACTATGCACTTTCTCATGCACATATTAACGTCAACAAAACCATCTGTACAGAGATAGGTGTATAACTGCATCAAAGAACTCACACACATAGAAGGAGAGCAACTCACCATTCCAGCATGCCGATGAACAGAATGTATTCTGCGATTAGATCCCTCCAGCAACATTTTCGAAGCAATCAACTTCTCGACACCCTAACACACCCTCAGACACAAAAATCAATGTGTCCCTAAGGATGCATTTAATCTCTTGAAATATATCAGAGTCACAAGGTCAAGACGTATTGTGGCCTTATCTTGCATACGCAATGAAATAATCAGTCAAAGTCAAAAGTTACCAAAACAACTCCATCCTTGCACTTTATGCCTACAGATGTTCTGCCAGAATGTAAACAAAGAGATTTGAGAGTGTTTGTGAGATTAGAATAAGTCCAACATAGCCATTTGTTCAACCCCCCAACACGCCACGCACACATGAACAGAGAGGTTGAAGAACACCCGTAGAAATCCTTATACCCGCTATTGTCAACAGCCTTTGTTGCATACTCAATTTGAAAGACGCGCCCATCCGGTGAAAAGGTTGTCACCGATAGATCATACTGTGAATCAACCAGAAATCATGTTAGAGCAGTTTCAAAAAGTCTCTTTTCTTCTTATTGTAAATTACAAGAGTCTCCAAATACTCGAACATTGAGAGAACAAACATCGTGTATGCATAATCGAGTCAAATGAGAAGCAATCAAAGACAAAAGTCTGCATGTCCTTTCATAATAGTGTCAGTACAAAAAACTTGAAGTGTAAGATACACTGCAACATTGCCTTGTTTCCTTCTTATAGTAGCTCCATGAAGTAATTGGAGGTTTAACCATTCTACTGTAATTCTTAAACGTTAATACAGCTTAAGCAGTTAACAGCCAAGCCTTCTAAACAAGGCTGTATTTGACAGCAGGCCTATGCTAGGGTTACACAGGTCAGCTACCTAGGGTTAGGCGCAGAAAGCTATGGCAGGTGGAACTCCATTGTGGAGTAGAAAAGAAAGAAAGAAACGACTGTATAGAGAGAAGGAGAGAGAGAGAGAGAGAGAGAGAGAGAGAGAGAGAGAGAGAGATATTAACGTCTACGAGAGGCCAAAATCGGCCTATGAGACAAAAAAAATAATACAACTGTGTTCTTCCTGTCATCAGAAGAAAAGAAAAAGAAAGAAAAGAAAAAGTGTGCATGTGTCTGGATACAACTGTGAATCATCATGGATCGGTGGAGCCCAAATACAAACAATATAAAGGGGGGTGGGGATGTGGATGGAGTGCTAAGGCAAGATGCATCTCTATATGTTGAAGGGGTAGTACAAGCATGCTATGCAGATGTATGTCTAGTGCCATAAGAGGGATATAAGATATCATACATCGCCGATGCTGAGGCTGCTATCTCTCAATGACGGAGTCGGGGTGCTCTGTGTCCAGTCTGTCTAGGTCTCCTCCTGGCTCTCAATTCCTCTGCTCTCTGTGCGGTCACCCCACGTGGTACATCAGCTGGCACTGGCATAGCTCTCTGGAAGAAATCTGTGAGCTGGGACTGTCTCCCACCCCTAGTGGGAGCGGGTGTCTGGAGGAGTCTCTCTCGAGAACTATGAAGCTCTAGTAGTAGTCTGCCAAGCTATCGCTAGTCCAAGGCCTCCATCTACTGATGTAGTGAAGAGTGCTCCTCAAACAATCCTGCATATCTATCTCTGACCCCTTGGTGGGCTCTACATCTACATACAAAGTGATCCTCAGTCTCCACCTCCTCGCGGCACAATCTGCATATCCGCTCGGCTCAAGGAACCCATGCCGCTCTCACAGCCTCTATCTCTAGCTGATGTGATGAGACTCGTAGCTGTCCAATAGCAACGCGAGAGCTGTGTGGCATGTATACATCCATATACCACGGTCGCTGTATAAACCCATCCCCTGAGATGCTCATAAAGTGGTCTCTGTAATACAGCATCTTCGGTGGTAGTGGGGTCTCTGGTGCTGTCCATGTCTCTTGTATGTAGCGCTGCCATATGTCCTGTCTCATCACTCTGTTCCTCTCATTGAGAGAGAGGCGAGCAGACTGATCATACTGAAAAGGTGGCAACCGCTCAATGTCTATCCCATGATGTGAGAACCACTGTAGCATCTGTGCATACCAAGATCCAATGTGTCCAGCCTCGGCCAGCTGTCTGGATGCCTCAAAAGCTCGGCGGGATAATCTCTCCATGGGCATCTCCCTCATCCTGTATATAAAGGAGATCGTCTGGAACAATGCCTCCACTGCCATAGGTGGTGCAGCAAACTCAACTCGAGCAATGTCGTGCGGGACGGATGGTTTGCTACGTATCATCCTCAAGAGCATCAAGATCTGTGGTCTCTCCAGCTGTACCCATGTGGAGGCTGCAAGCCCTGGTGACCAAACCGCTGCTGCATACATCAAGGCTGGTGTCACTAATGTATCAAAGAGCCACCCCTTCGTGCGGGGTTCTTGAAAATGTGCCTAATGACACTGATGCTCAAGGCCAGCAAGAGCTGCATACCCCCGGGTCACTCTGTCTCGGATTGCCTGAGCCATGGAGAAGCGTCCAGCTGAGCTAGTAAATGTGATGCCAAGGTAAACATAAGAGCTCACCACCTCGACCCGCCCTCTTGCTAATGTGAGAGTAGTGTGGCTCCTAATTGCGGGTGAGGTGTGGAAGATCATAACCTTGGTTTTCCCAAGGTTCACTGTGAGACCCTGCTGTGCGCAGAAGTCATCAAGAGCCACAAGGTGTCTTTGAAGCCCAACCTGCATGTCGGATACCCAGACAATGTCATCAGCATAAAGCATAACATGGACAGTCAATACCTGATAGCTCAACCCTAGAGCCTCCTCCCTGTGTGATGTAGTCGACCACCTCATCAATATAGAGCCCAAAGAGCGTGGGGGAGAGCGGGCACCCCTACTTCACACCAATGGTGCTAGCAACTGTGTCGAACAAGCCTCCTGGGCATCGGACTCTCCCAAAGACCTGCTCATATAGCATGTATATGCCCCACATCATGTCTGAGGGTACGCCTAGTGTCTGTAGTCGCCGAAAGAGGCGCTCTTTGGGCACAGTGTCAAATGCCTTGCGGAAATCCACAAAGCAACAATAGAGCCCTTGCCTTCGTGCCTTGGCCTGATCAACCAGGCACCTCAATGTAAAAATGTGGTCGATGGTCGAGAAGGCTCGTCGGAAGTCTGCCTGGCCTGCTGCTCTCAATCCCCCATCCTCTGCATGAGTGCTTAGCTTTGCCTCCAAAACTGCCCTGTATAGTTTGGCCAATATATGGCCAATCATGATGGTCCTGTAGTTCCCGGGGTCTAGTACATCTCCCACTTTATGGATCGGCACAATAGTGTGCATCGTCCACTCAGCCCGAAACCCCTCTGACAGAGCTCTGTTGAAGAGATGAGCAAGAAATGGTGCCAATGTATCAATAGCATAGATGAGATGCTCTCCCTGTAATCCTGTATGGTCGGTCGCCCGTCCATGTTGGAGTCGGCATATGGCCCTCCTAACCATAGGTAGGGTGAAGAAGGTGGAGACTGTGGGGCATGGCTCTGTGGGCTGTGGTATAGGGGGCTGTGCAGGCACATCATAGAGTCTCTCTCCATATGTCTGCCAGGTTTGAGGATCGGTAATAGGTGTGGGAGGACAGGGCTCTCTGAGTCTCCTCCAAGCAGCAGCAGCATCTCTGCTCATGAGCATGTGATGTGTCTCGGTACTAAGCCTCCTCATAAGCTCGCCGCTTACGGCGGGTGAGTATGCATCCTCCTGCCTGCCTGTCTCTAGGTGATCTCCCCGCGAGCCCTCTGCACTCGGAGACTGCGGTAAAGGTTTCTGCACTCATCATCATACCATCGGTTCTGGGGCATGCTCCCAGATGTAGGTGGCTGTCCTGTCTATATGTGGTATGGGAAACTCCTCGCGGCTGCGGAGTGCAGTACATGTGAGAGCTGGGAGGTGAGCATAGGCATGGGTGCCGATGGGTCTAAGACAAATAGCTGATCATGAACATGATAGTCATACACATCGGCTAGGTCCTAAGTGAAGTGGAAAATAGTGCGTGGTGGCTGTATGATGGGTGGGTGGATCTCCAGTAAGCTCCTAAAAGTGAGGGATAGATATGTATGATCCGCCCCAATGGGGCATGGTGGTATGGTAAAGTGAGACACCATATCTGCTGCCTCAAGGGATCCCATCACATAGTCCACTGTACTGCTGCCACCTCCCACTGGAAAGCAAGTCAACCCACCTGAATCTGGCCACTGAGTCATCCCGTTATAAATAACAAGATGGTATCGGGCCCCAAGCTCCAGCAAATGTTGCCCATATCTAGTGCTGTAAGCTCCTCCGTCAGCGGAGATCCGAGTGGTCCCTGTATCCTCTGTAGCTAGCGGCTCTAGTCTCAAGGGATCCTCAAAGTCATAGATCTCGCACTGTCTGCACTGAGTCCGTGCATTGAAGTCCCCCATCAAGAAGACTTCTCCCAGTGTCAAATAGTGTAAGATCTCCTCAGATAAGACAGAGTATGGAGACTCACTAGCCTCTCCTCCACCTGGCTCCTCGCTGGTGGCAAACCGCGACCCCTTTGGAGGAAAGTAGAAAAGGGCAATATAAATCCATCTGGTCTCCAAGAGGTGTAAGCTAATCCACATGTATCTCGCCTCCGAGTCTCGTGCTATGACTCGAACATGCTCATGTAACCCATGTCTGAAAAGCATTGCGATACCTCTTGAACCTCGGGAGGTGGCCTGTCTCATCCCCTGTCGGTGAGCTGACTCCCACTGATAACCCTCTACCCGTGGTAAGCCCCTCTCCGGGCTCTCATGTGTCTCTGTCATCAAGATGATATCCCGGCCCTCCATCACCTCCTCAAGTCTCCCTAGATGTGTCCATAGGGCTCCATTACAGTTCCAGACTGCTATGTGTATCTCTTTGTCTTCATGTTGTTTCCTCCGTGTCTCATAGCCAGATGGCGCTATTCGACCCTCTTCCCATCAATGTAGATGTGACCATCCCTATAATGTGCCTTCTTCCCTTCTTTGCGTGCCGCCTTGATCTTCGGCATGCATAATCTTATGTGCTCCAGCTGCATCCGTGTGAGGTCATCATCGAAGTAGATGGGGTCCCCTGGCAAGCTCCTCAAGATAGCACGTCTTCTCATAAAGCTCATCTTACTCTCCTCGTCCGGAAACTGTAGCACTAAGGCCTTGCCTTTGGTGGAGTCCTTTGGGGTTGTCCTCCATACTCTAGTGAATGGGAGCGGCTCATCCTCCTTTAGTCCCAGCTTGGTACATAGGTTCCGCCCGTCAATCTCGGGCTATAGGCAATGCTCTCTGGTGTGAGAGAGAGAGAGAGAGAGAGAGAGAGAGAGAGAGAGAGAGCCAAAGGTAGAGAGAGATGATTGCATGACTCAATACTACTGTGCTTGATATTTTTATGAAGTACACCAAGTGCATGCTTTTATAGGTTGCAAACCTTATCTTTTGACTCACATAAATCACACACACATATACGCATATGACACATGTCATACACCTACATATCCAATTATAAGAGTGTGTTCACATGTCACACACCTACATATCCAATCATAAGAGTGTGTTCACAACTAAGCAAGTGTTCACACACACATATACATGAATAAGGCTACACACACATATACATGAATGAGGCTACGCACATGGATACACACACACGAGTCCAAAATACCCAACACGCTACACTAATGATCGCAAGACTCTAAGCCACAATACCATTTGTATGCTGTTAATATCACAAGCATCATTAAGAACACTGAATTATGAATTTCTTCAGTATTTGCATATTCCCAAGTGTTCAAGTTCAGTTGTTTCCTTCAATAAATGAGAAATTTTCAGATGTTACATGCACCTCTTTTATACAGAACAGGGAATCAATTATTAGACAATATTGCGACCATGTATTTCTTGGCTTTACGCCATTCCCATTACATAGACATCAGTCCTTTCCATTTCCGTTTCCGTTTCATTTTCATGCAACCATGGTCCCAGGGTAGTTTTGGACCAATTTGTCCCTACAGGCTAGTCAATTGGCAACCTGGCCTCTTCTCTAACCTGTTTTGCCATCCCTTCATGAATTGACCCCCCCTTCAGACAAAATTGTCACTTTCTCCCTCTAGCATAGCCCTAAGACTCCCGTAAGCAAAAACAGCCAATCCCACACACATTAAAAAAAAACGTTTTAGGTTGCAAACCTTATCTTTTGACTCACATAAATCACACACATATAAGCATATGACACATCATACACCTACATATCCAATTATAAGAGTGTGTTCACACGTCATACACCTACATATCCAATCATAATAGTGTGTTCACACACATATATACATGAATAAGGCTACACACACATATACATGAATGAGGCTACACACATGGATACACACACACGAGACTCCAAAATACCCAACATGCTACACTAACGATCGCAAGACTCTAAGCCACAATACCATTCGTATGCTGTTAATATCACAAGCATCATTAAGAACACTGAATTATGAATTTCTTCAGTATTTGCACATTCCCAAGTTTTCAAGTTCAGTTGTTTCCTTCAATAAATGAACAATTTTCAGATGTTACATGCACCTCTTTTATACAGAACAGGGAATCAATTATTAGACAATGTTGAGATCATGTGTTTCTTGGTTTTATGCCATTCCCAGCACATAGACATCGGTCCTTTCCATTTCTGTTTCCGTTTCATTTTCATGCAACCATGGTCCCAGGGTAGTTTTGGACCAGTTTGTCCCTACAGGCTAGTCAATTGGCAACTGGGCCTCTTGTAAGCCTAGTTGGGCGTGCTATGACAGATTCAACCACGTATCCAAAAAGATAATGAGAGAGAGAGAGAGAGAGAGAGAGAGAAAGAAAGAAAGAAAGTTATATTAACGTCCACGGGAGGCCGAATCCGACCTATGGGACAGATCAGGACATGGCATTTAAATTTGTTTCATTTTTTATTTTTTTCGTTTACTAAATTTTCGAGAGTTTCCATTTTCACTCCATTGGGACCTGTTGTTGACGACTATGCATTGGACCTTGCAAAGGTCCCTACTGCGTATAACGTCCGCTCATTTGTG
The DNA here is from genome assembly GCF_041138505.1 of Cibotium barometz. Classification (NCBI taxonomy): domain Eukaryota; kingdom Viridiplantae; phylum Streptophyta; class Polypodiopsida; order Cyatheales; family Cibotiaceae; genus Cibotium; species Cibotium barometz. The sequence goes on from NC_141060.1 coordinate 43,033,784, forward strand.
TGCATCTATCAGACATATAGACCCACATACCATTTTTCTAACCTCTCGACAGTCCTTGAGGACCCGCTGAAGGGAGTCAAGGCCCAAAGGCAACACATCCAAATGACACCCGCTAAATTGCAAGCTTTCCTGACCCTCAAGAAGGCTTTACCAAAGGCACCCTGTTTGCAGTCATCACCGACATAGGTAACACCGCTATTAGAGCTGTTTTGCAATGGTCCAAACACCCACTTTCTTACATGAGCCGTAAGATTAACCTTGCTAAGAGGAATGAAACACTAGAAAGACTTCTTTTATGGACACAGCTTCGTTATTCACACTGATCATTGGACGCTTAGATAGCTTCAAACAATACTTAGTATACAATGGAGTGAACACCAACACTGTTGGAGCCAAATCTTTCAGCAATTTGGTGGGATGATCGAGTACCTTCCAAGCAAAGCCAATCCTGAACACAACCCCGTGGGTGACGCGCTTAGCAAAAAGGGGCAGTTTTGACTGTCCACACCACTTATCTAGTTAGAAGGTCCTAGACTAGAGCACATGAAGCACAAGTATGTTAACTGCAAGAACCTGGACACAAGCACCGGAAGCCACACGACCACGTCAATTCTTCGTACAAGATGGTTGATTGCTTTACAAATACCACCTTTGTGTGTTGAAAACTTTTCGAGCAAAACTCCTCCATGATATGCATGATACCATTATCGATGGTCATCGAGGGACAAATTTGACTTTGGAGTAGCTAGAGCAACATTTCTTTTGGCCACATACGAGCCCCAATGTCTTAGAAAATGTAAAGCATTGTCCTGCTTGTCAAAAAATATATGTGTCTCACAAGAAGAAGGCATGACTTTTACAACCCATGCCCATTCCCAAGGGTCCCTTTCAAGACATATCAGTGGATTTTGTGACAAGCTTACCTTCTAGCTTTGCCTCTGAATGGTAAAGCTCTTTCTCAACATTCTATACCATCAACCACAAATGAATCCCAACACACAAGAAGGTCTTTTCACTTTGCCCTTACAAAGCTATGGTGCAATATTGGTCATTGAAGAGTACTACCCTTTACTCAAGTAGAAACGATCATTATTCAACCACCATATTGGTTGCACCTTCTTTGGCATCTTTTTAGAATTCCCTAAGAGGGATTTCCAATGTAATGAGCCGGCCACTATCTCCTTAAAGAAGCCACACGACCTTTTTCTAGTTTGAAACCCTCTATTACTCCAATCAATGGCTTTCGCTACTTGATACATACCATGCCTTGCTTATTTTGACCCACCTTGCCTCTTTCTTGACAAGACAAAATACAATGTACAATGCCTAACACAACTTCAACCAATCCCCACCAGCCCAACTTCTTTGAAAGGGCCCTTTGAGCAAACTCCACTCTATTTTCAGGTCATATCTAGCCACACCGAGACAAGGATATAAAATCTTGCCTCGAGGGACTAAGCCTTATTGTCAATTGATTGTTTTCCAAACACCCATTTTGTTGCTGATCAACTCTCAACCCAAACCATGACTTAGCTTTGCATAATCTGGGCAAAAAAACATGAACAAGTGTCAATATCAGTCTTTAACCAGCCTGTACAGCTGCATCAAAGATTTGTTAAGGAGAAATTGCCCCATTCCCTTGGGCATGCAATCTACAATTTAGTTTGTTGCTTGTGTGTTACCCTGTCATGCTTGCCACTCCTAGATGCATAGCCATGGAGCGAATTTGTGGAGTCATAGTTGACTCTGTGGCGATATTTCACCAAACATACGACATGGATTAAATAAAATTGTAGTTTTAATTATGAACCTCAAATAGAGACCAATACGTAGCTAGTTACTTCTATACCAAGCTGTTGTTATCGAAGCTTGCGCAACAAAAGTCATCTTGGAAATGATTCAACTTCACGAAATCAAAAACTACTTATGAACAGCCATTACATAAAAATGAAACATAAACAATCAATTTCTCCACCACGATGCTCGTGAAAAGACACCTGCTCAGACGACCACTTTAACTTGACGTTACATCATGAAAAAACAAAAGGAGAGGGCTAGTCTGTAAGGAGAACTAGAAACCCTAAATGTCCATCGCAGAGAAGCAGCAGATGGAAGATCTGAAAAACCGTAGACTAACCAACGATAGTAAAGCGCTCTCTCTCACGCGCGCGCGCGCGCGCACACACACAGTGAGAGAGAGAAAACACGGTGCAGAAGATTACCCCAGTTCCGATACTGCTCATCCTGGCGGGCTTATGTCGAGCACTCGAAGATCGTAGACACAGGAAGCTCCAACGCCAACAGAAAACTTTCTACGCAAGTCGAGCACTCTGCGGCCTAAGTCGCTTGCTACCCCATAAAGGGCCGGACACACATGTTTTGGCCTGAGAGCTTTTTTGGTCCCGGGCATTTCTCGAGCCCCGGCAAAAACCTTGTGCAACACTCTTTCTGCTTGGATTAAAAAAAGGGCAAACGCTTTGTAGCTTTACTCGTATTGGACCTGCGCCAACCAAGGTTCTAGAAAAGAACCGGTTCCCTCTCTATAGCCATCTCTCCCTCTCTCTCTCTCTCTCTCTCTCACTCACTCATTCCTAGGCCTGCCCCCATCTCTCTCTCTTTCTCTCTCTCTCTCACTCACGCATTCCTAGGCCTGCCCCCATCTCTCTCTCTCTCTCTCTCTCTCTCTCTCTCTCTCTCTCTCTCACACACACACACACATACACACGTACATGATCTTCTCCCCCTCTCTCTCGTGCACACACACTCTCTCTCAAATGTTTACATGACTTGTAACATGTTTATCGTGAACTTCTCACGTTTTACCTATCCGACCTATTGTAAGGCGCTTTGCCATCTTACCCGCATGAGAATGGACACTTAGCTTTTATAAGCCAGTGTTGGAGCATATAAAGCAGCCTTATCACGAGCTTAATGTCAAATAGTCAAAGTCTAGGAACTTAGTGTACATACTTGCTTAAGACTAGTAATAGAGGACGGACCATTTTTAAGTTTGGCTGGCCTAGTGTGAAAATTAGTCACTTGTATATATGTCATTTTTGACAATACATAATACCCAATCATTCCCTTACAATAGTTTACTTGTGAGCTCTCCTTCTTTCCTCTCCTTGCTTATTTATATGCTTTGAATCTTGCTTGCTTGCTTGATGGATGCATGCTAGGTAGGTTTAATTGTAGGTTTTCTTCTTTCAATAGCGTCTTCTTCTTCCCTCACCTTTGTGAGAGAGAACCATCGTCGCGAAGGACCATCTCCTCTTACCCCCATCTAGGCATTGAGAACTCTCCCTTCACCCATTTGGCAAGGAGCATTCAAGTCTAACAACGGAGTGAGGATGTGATGGTGGACAAGCTAGCACACCCACAATGTGAAGTTACATTTATGGCTTGAAGGTAAGAGTCAAGGACACACATGCTTCGACAAGGCTAAGGTAAGCTCTTGACTTGAACATATTTGGCGCCCTACTTTGCCGAGGATTAGCCTAGAGCTTAGCTCCATTTTTTTGTCCATTCCAAGCTATTGAAATTACCCAATATCAACTGATGTTAATTAGGAGGTCACACTTTGAAAAAAATACAATTTTGGAGCATTAGATGTATTTATTTGTGTGTGTGATTTTTATTTTTTGAAGTTTATTTGCATGAGGGTAATCTATGTTCATCTATTGGTAGGACAAACCCTGATTTTTTGGTGATTTGCACAAAATTGGAGCTAAAGAGGCTAATATTTCATTGGTTTGATCCAAGAATTAGCTCAGTAATTGTGATTAGGAGTGGAATCCACTCTAAAACATGAGCATCAAGCTTCACTAGGTCGAATTAAAGTGAAATTGTCAATTTTGGTTCGTGTATTTCATATTTTTTTCTTAATATGTATTGTTGAATTAGTAGACTAAAAGCATGTAAAATCACCTAGAAACAATAAAATAAACACTTAATTAGTTGCATCACAACCATTGATTAGGATTAGGAACATTAATCACACCCCATCAAGTCAAAAGATTAAAAAAACCACCTCTCCTTAGGTTTTGCTACCATGTGGATATTAGGATGACATTCAAAATGGGAAGAGGGGTTATAACCACAACATAGCACCTAGAGGCTCAGAGTTGGACAAAACCAAGCCAGTCCACATCTTAAGGATGATGACCAAATTTGATAAAATTGGAGATACCATTCAGTGCCTAGAAAAGTTTGATCAAATTTATGAGGACATGGGATGGATCGATGATCCCACCAATATCAGCTTATTCGGGGTTTACTTTGAAGGCAAAGAAGGCCAGGGGTTTAGGTGACAAAACCCACTTGAAAAGGCTAGCCTATGAGGCCTTGAGACACACTTTTATGGTGGGATTATTGCCAAGTGGAGCCAAATGGATCCTAATTACACAAATATATAACCTCAACCAGGAGGAGACCATGCGGGAGTACATTGCTAGAACCAAGTATCACCGCATGAGGTGCAACACTTGCAAAAGGGATGATCTATCACTTATCGATTGATTTATGTGATCGATCTAATGAGTAAGAGACTGCATGACCGTCTCTACAGGTCTAGGCACTACATCTTTAATGAGTGTTGCCCACGAGGCAATCGACCTTGTAGATAACTTGTTACATAAGGATGTAGAAGTCATCCACCCAAACCAAGAGTTAGAGTAAGAGACTGCATGACCGTCTCTACAGGTCTAGGCACTACATCTTTAATGAGTGTTGCCCACGAGGCAATCGACCTTGTAGATAACTTGTTACATAAGGATGTGGAAGTCATCCACCCAAACCAAGAGTTAGAGGATGAATTATCCAAAGCCTCATGGGGTCAACCAAGGGTGCCCAACTAGCACCATCTAGATTCCTAGTTAAGAACATGAGCATGGACGCTCACATCTATTCCCACAAAGAGATATGGTTTGGTATAAAAATCATACAAGTACAAAGTGTACATTGCAAAGACCTATACAACAATAGTTTTGTGCATGTTACTAGTGCCATGGGAACCATGACATAGCTCATTGTTGGAACCTAGGAAACCCAGCATGGTGGACTCCAGTAGCACGATAGATGCTCCTCATCAAGGCACAACCATTGGCCTTACCAACCCCACCAGTCACTCTTTACACCAAGGCAACCATTGGTTGTATTAGCAGGCACAAGTTCAAGTGTGCCTACATATTAAAACCCTTTACTGCATGAGGTAATATAATGGTTAGGTGGTTAAACATGGTATGCCAAGGTAGGTATGTTTTTGTTGTTCTTGAGTTCATCTTCATCTCCCTCATGTTTTTGCATGAGGCTACATAGACCTAGGTTTCCTTGCATGGAGGGTTGTAATGTGTATCATAGCCTAGGCCTTAAGTCTTGGCTATGGAGGAAGGTTTACAACAGATTTGAGCTTGCTTTGAGCAAGGAGAAGCTTACAGAAGAAGCGTGGAGAAAACATCTCTGATTTGCAGTCATCCATTTTGGTTTCTTTCAATTCACTGTCGCATTTTGTCATTGCAGTTTGTCCATCTGCTCTGCTGGAATCCCGTCGCCATTGACATTTGTCCATTTGTTTCTATTGTTGCTACCATCGTTGATGATTATTCATGCTGCCATCGATTGTTGCATGTAGGCCTTGTGGCTAAGCCATAACCCTTGCTTGTGGTACCCCTTATACCATAGCCAAAGCTTCTTCTTCTTTGACCTTGCAACGTACACAAGCAAGCAGCCGTCGTTTCCATCGCTGCCTTCGCTTTTATCACAACAGGGCTGAGATAATCAATAGACTCCCATGTTTATTTTACAAAAAAACAAAAAAACAAAGTTCTAAGGTTCTTTCTCTCAAAGGTTTCAAGAGGGAGCTTATATGTGATGATCTCGGCAACATAATTCCTCTCTCTAGTGGATTGTTTCTCATAGCAATTGGCTCGATATTTGAAGCTATAATTCTACACAGCCTCCGTTTTCATCGGCTATGACATCCATACAACCAGGGGCTCACTTAACCCTTCTCTTTTATTTTTCATCGTTTGCTGTTTCTTGCATATTCGTGGGGTTAAAAATGGATTCTGATCACTTTGCCCCACAATCACCCATATCTATCCCTCTTCGTTCAACACATGATGTAGTAGATTAATGGCTTTCTATGTGGAAGAAATGTTTTACTTTATGTGATATCACAAATGAGCACATTAGAATCCAGCATGCTACATATAATTTACAAGATGTGGCTCATCGTTGGTGGAGGAAAATTCAAAAGGACAAGGTAATCCTGAATGCTTGGGAGGAGTTTAAAGATACGTTTATTCAGAATTTTGTGCCACCACATGAGCAGAATAGAGCACTTGATACTTGGTTTTTTATCTCACAAAATAATCTTACAATTCAAGAGTATAAAGACAAGTATCGAGAGGTGCTTATGAAAATACCTCAAATTTTACCAGATTTTTTACAGGTTCACAAGTTTGCCTTGGGGTTAAATGATAAACTTCGACCATTAGTGCGACATGAGAAGTGTCAAACCTTCTCTAAAGCTATAGAGATGGCTTTAGTTTATGAATATGTTCAAAAGGTCAAAGTCAGACAGTGGGTCAAGGTTCCAAGTCTCATTTTATGCAACCTACTTAATGAAGCTTCAAGGTACACTAGTGGGCAAAAGAGCAAGGCATCCATGTTTAGTGTACATTCATCTAAAATAACTTTAAGACAAAGATGTCAATGACCATAGATCTTCTCTCACTCCTGAGCAACTTGAAAATGCAAAGAATGAGGGCTTATGCTATGCTTGCATGTGCAAGCATCAAAGGCACGATTGTCCATTAAAGAAGCAGCACATAGCTGTAAATATGAACATTGAGCCTATAGATTCAAATCACGAGGATGTTCTAAGAAAGATTTATTGGACGATACTCTAGATCACACACCCCAACATTCTGCTAGGATACTCTCAGTTTCAATTTAGAAACGAATACCCATGGCTACAGATACAAGCTTGTCTTTAGAGGCTAGTCTCGTGATTACCTGTTTTTGGTTATAGAACTTACGAAGTGTTCAGTTGAAGGGAAACCAGTGAAGGTACTCTTCGATACAGGCTCTAGCCATAATGCTCTAGCCATAATGTGGTTAGTTCTCAACTTGTCAAGAAGTTAAAGTTGAAAACTCAACCATTTCCATATTAGTATACAGTTGAGCTAGAAAATGGCAAAGGAATAGACGTTTAGGATCAATAGATTGTAGGCCTTGGTCTCACCATTCAATCCTTCTTTAAGGAGCTCAACTTTGATATTACTTGTCTGGCATGTTTTGATGTTGTGCTAGGGAAAGAATGTCATACTTGGAAGAAGCCTCTCATCGACTTCGCAACATGTCTATCGATTTATGCATGAGGGGAGGAGGCATCTATAGTGAAGGGGGCTTGGTCTTGGACATAAAGGGATCCCATGGGCATGGATATAGCCGGACAAGTATGGATACCCAACATTAATAAATGTAAAAAGGTGGGCAATTATATAAGTGAACAAATTATAAATAGGGGCATTTAATGATTTGACTAATCAAATCATACTTTCTTGGAGCTCCAAGCTTCCATGGCTATGGCGGTACTCCCATGAGTGCATTTGGTACTCCATTATGAGTGCGTTCTCTTTCTCTCTTTCCCCATCATTTCAGTGGTATTAGAGCCATGTCTTTGATCCATTTCCATCTTAGATTCAAGAAAATTTGGGAGATTCTTGGAATTCTTGATTTTCTTTAAATTTTTCTTTACTTTCTTGATTTTCATGGTATGGAGACCGTGGGATGATAGAAATTTCTTTGATTTTTGGATTGTTCTAAGCTTTGGGGGGCTATGGGTCACTGTGGACCAAAATCTAAGGTGGCCGCTCCAAATTTGAATGAGGGACCAAAATTGGGGAAAAACTGTTAATCTTGATTAGGGAGTTAATAAAAAATATTTTACTTTTCACTCTTCCTCTTGCTTGATGTGGGAGAAATTAGGGCTTCAATCTCAGAGATCAGTTAGCAATACCCTAGGGCTTTGGTGGTAATCAACCCTCTCTTCAACTTGATCACAAGAAATCCTTGTTTCACCACTAATTTCATGGAATTAATCATGCTTTCTACAGCCCATTTTTTGCAATAAAAATCAACCTTAATCACCTTCAATCACCGCTAATTACAAGAATTTTAGGCTTGCATAAGATCTTATGGTGGTTGGCCTATGGTTTGCCTATGGTTTACTTAGCTCTGTACTCTACGTTTTTTGCGCCGTTTGAGCCATTAAGGAGACTAGAGAAACATGCGATTCGACATGCAAATCACAGCCATTAAGGAGACTAGAGAAACATGCGATTCGACATGCAAATCACAGCCATTGAGACTGGAAAAACATGCACTTTTGACCTACAAATCGCCATCACTATGGGCCTCCAACAACACCTTATCCAACATGGCAGGGTGGCGACAGTAATTAATGCAGTTTTGACCATGAGAGGTTTCGCCTTTTCGTCTTCTTTGGTTTCGAATGTGCACCTTATGATGCTTAAGGCTGCGTTTTTTTTAAATCTATTAAGCTCTTGGAACACCATTGCTTAAATCTTTGAATGCTAATGCTTAATTAGCTGCATGCTACATTCATGATGGTATGCCCATGAGATTTGGAAGGCTTTTGCATGGTCAATACATTGAGGTGATTAGGGCTAAAATTTTTGAATTTTTTTTGGCCTTCTCATACGCCTTTACTTGGCATCTTAAGTATCATCACATCTTATGTGGCCATTGATCCATTGAAGCTTCTATTGCCATTTGGATGATTTTCTTGCTCATTAATGATGGCTATGGAGTGAAGGCAAAGGGCTAAAGTGCCATCTAGGAAAATAGCGGTATGTGATTTCATATTAGTACCAAAACTTGGCCTAAAGCAAGTGCATGCATGTGCCTACATGAGCCTATGATTGCATTAACCTTGGGAGCCTTTACTTTGGGCTAATTCTTGCAAATCGTGTGCCTTTTGATTCACATGGTGTTGGATGCTATTTGGATGTTGTTTTGTAATTTGGTGTATCGAAGCTACTATGGTGATTGAAGGAAAGCATGAGCACATGCTCATTGTAATTGATAATATGAAAATAGCACGTCACGCTAAACACATTGTAAGTGCTCCTACCTTCTCTTTTGAAGTTGCATCCACATACACCTCACTTGTACTCTCACTTCAATTTCCTAGCATCTAGTATGCTTGTGAGGGTACCTTGGGCATTGGAGGAGAGGCCCGGGGGGAGCATGGCATGAACTCTCCTTCCTGTGAGTGCTTTTGGAAAAGTAGCAAGGAGCGGGATTAGGGACATTGGTGGATGTGAAGACTTGGCCCCAACTTGTGTCTAGATTCGGACCAGGTGTACGAGGGTGGGAAGGCTTGGCCGAGAGATCGGCAAGCATAAAGCGACACACAACTTGACTACATTGCAAACCATGCCGAGGCTATGGAAGCCAAATGTTACTTGATTGAGCATGCCATGGACACTTGGTGGTGATCAAAGCAGAAGAGTTGCATTGGCAAGTGAATGCTTTTGGTTGTGAATACTTGGGACATTATGTCATGATTGGAAATTGGGCAAATGCTAGTGGATTATTATTGAGATTTTTGTGGTTTTCCTATATTATGCAATGAATACAAAAGTGCAATTTAGTCCCAAACCATTCAAGATCTCTCAAGGGCATTGAGAAGACTTTAAAAAAGGGCATCTTAAGGCAAATCTAACAAGCCGTCAAGTGGTTGATTTGGACACTATTTCAGGGTGCAAAGGGACTAGTTTGGTTAGACAGAAAGTTCTAATTGAGTACAAAACAGTGTGGACTGAATTCAAGGTGTTTACATAGCTCAAGAACACTACCTAAGAGCTTCAAAATGAGCCAACAAACTCCCGATTCCGTTACCATTTGGGTGGTCAACCTCACATAGTTGACTTTCAGCTAAAAGCCAAAACAGAGAGGTATATGGGGTGCTCAAAGTGGTGATTTAGGTGGTAGGAGTGTTCCTCTCATCGAGATGAATGCGGCCAGACTTTGATTATTCAATTCTGACATCGGTAGCACCAAAAACCCTAATTTGGTACCATGGGTGACCGTGAACAAGAGGGAATGTCTTTACATGACATGAGTGGTCACATAGTGAATGAGGGCATGTCAGGGCGGCACACAAGTGGAAGTGCACAAGTTTCTTTGGAGCACAGTACTTTGGATATGCTAAGGGTTACTATCACCAAAGCTATGAAGGATGCACAAAGGGATATTTGCTTTCAAAACAGTGAGCATATGCGATAAACCAATGCTTTCATGGAGCAAATGTTCAATGCTATGAATGAGGGCTTCAAGAAGCTTGGTGATGGGATAAATGAAATGCAAAGGTGTGTGAAAAAGATTGACACTTCTCTTGATAAGACAAGAGGCTGGTCACAACCACAAAGATTATTCCTAAATCCATCATCTTATGGGCTTAGTCGACATGGAAATGTTGTATTTGAGGTGGGAACTTCCAATTGGAACACTCAAACTATGAAAACAACACTTCAAATGAACCCAAAAGATGCTTCTCATGTTGGATTACCATTGTTAAAGCCCTACGGAAAGGAAGAAAATGATATACAAGATTTGATGGAGTCAAAACAGTCCGGACAACATTGCATGTTGATGTAAAAACAAAGGGAAATAGCCATAATTTCCAATAATCAAAAGAAAGGTATGCACGGTTGTATGATGAAGTCATATACTCCAAGTTGCCAAAGTCCTTGACAAAGGATGAATTTGTGGATCGTATGGCTTCTACCCCTATCGGAAGTTTATGGTTCAAGCATGGTGAACCATTTTTAGAAGCTTTGCTCTCTTTTGATGGGAAAGGAGTCACTTGTATACAGCTCAAGGATTAGATTCGCAATTAGGATGCCTACTTTTGTGAATTTCCATGCAATGAGGGGAACAAAGTGAAGCAAGTGACATGCAAATTTGGAGGTAAAGCTAGACAATGGTGGCTACAAGTAATGTATGAGTACAAGTGGGATTGGGTGAATCTAGCTTATAAAGTGGTGCAAAACTCTGTGGGTACTCAAGAGCAATTGAGCTTCAGGGAAAAATGCATGGCACTGTTACATGTGGATTCACTGCCTAAGTATGCCGAGAATATTGGTACCTTTCCTTCTTTGTGCCTAACATTGAGGAGAAGGAGAGCAATTGAGCTTTAGGGAAAAATGCATGGCACTGTTACATGTGGATTCACTGCCTAAGTATGCCGAGAATATTGGTACCTTTCCTTCTTTGTGCCTAACATTGAGGAGAAGGAGAGCATAGGTGGATTTGTGTAAAACTTAGGCAAGGAGTTCATGAAAGTGGTCCAATGCATCATGGATATTTGCTCTTAATGAGATCATGCCTACCTCGTCTACACATGGAATTTCTATTAGGGGTTCACTTCGACCCACATCTCTTATTGGAAGCCATTACTGTGGGGACACTTCAAGTGATGAAGGCGATGCTAATGATTCATGTCAAGTGGCTTCAATGCATGTATGGATGACTGAAAATGAACTAGTGGACAACCATGAGGATGCAAGTGTTGACAGGGACAATGAAGAGCAAATGTATGGATCTCTTTTTGAGGAGAATTGTATGGATAAAGATGAATGCAACGAGACTCCTCTTGAGGAAGGGGATAACCCTTACTATATGAAGATATTCACACTGTTGCATTGCATGAGGAAAATGTGGTTGCCAACCAAATGAAGATGTGGCACATGATGTGGATTCATAAGATGATGGTGTGGATGAAATTAATAATGTGATTGATTGTGATCCATATGATGGCATTTATGAGGAAAATTCTATGGGTAATGATGATGGTGATGCTTTGGTTTATGGAGGTGATTCATGGGTGGATCATTGGTTGGTCATGACACTTCCAACCATGATGATTCATACCCATTTGATCCCGGTATACATGGAAAGATGCTTGATGTGGATTCTTTTCCATATGACCCGGGTGGATACTATGCATTGCCACTTGAAGGCGGATGGGTTTCCTTTTGAACCGAGCATTTTTGAAAGTCAACCTTATTGATGGGGATTGGGTAAGGTTGATGGGGCTGGGCGTGGATCACCTTTGACTTGGGAGGGGATTACCATACACTTGAATCTTCATGAAATGGGTACAGCTGTATGGTGTCTTTAGATAGCTATATGCATGGAATGAGTGTTGGAAATAAGTGCACACTAGGTGTACTCTTTTCTTAGTCTAGTATAAACTTTTGTCTTGAGTCTTGTGTGTCTGCCATGTGGCATCTTATTTGTCCCACATATCAGCGTGGCTACTATCTCTTGTACTACAGACCTATATATTGTGGGTGTCACATCATAAGAAGTATCCAGCTTCTGTCTTGTCTACACTCATCTCAAGGTAACTCTTTGTCCTTCAATCTTGTTCTTATTTCACTTCTAGTCTTCTAGTTTCTAGCTCTTGTTTCCATATTTTGTGTGTCTGCCATGTGGCATCTTATTTGTCCCACATATCAGCGTGGCTACTATCTCTTGTACTACAGACCTGTATGTGTCTGCCATGTGTGTGTGCCATGTGGCATCTTATTTGTCCCACATATCAGCGTGGCTACTATCTCTTGTACTACAGACCTATATATTGTGGGTGTCACATCATAAGAAGTATCCAGCTTCTGTCTTGTCTACACTCATCTCAAGGTAACTCTTTGTCCTTCAATCTTGTTCTTATTTCACTTCTAGTCTTCTAGTTTCTAGCTCTTGTTTCCATATTTTTACATGGTATCAGAGCCAGGTTCCTCCTAGCCTATTCAGCCCATTGCCTTCATCTTAGCCATCGGGCTGTTCTTATTCAAAGTTTTCATGGAGCTGCTACTGTTATCTCTCTTGGAGCTGCTGCTGCCCGTCATATTGGAACTGCTACAGCCCGCTGTACTGTTGCTGCTCTCCTTTGGCTGCCTTCTTCATCGACTCAAGGGACTGTCTCTGCCTGGGATTTATTGCGCATCATCTAGAGGCAGCTGCAGAGACCGACTTTCCTCCTGTTAACGAGCTATTTGTTGCATTCAGTTTTGCCATCGCTTCCTCTTGAAGAGTCTACAAGGTACTGTGCATTGTCTCCTTCAGTTTGCTGGTCAGTCCTTTTGTTATCCTCATATCTGCAAACTGCTGGTTCCTCATGCTTTGATGGGCTGTCACATGCTATGGCCTTGATAAGTGGTGAGAGAGCCGGCTTCTAAAAAACAATTTGATCTCTTATTTCATTCATTTCTGCAATCTTGTAAGGGAATAGACACTGCCCTTGCATTTTAGCAAGAGGTAAGACCTTCCCACATGTCCTCTTCTACTCATTCTCTCATGTCTATCGACAAATTCAATGGGTCCAACTTTCATACTTGGCAAATCAAAATCAAGTGCCATCTTATGAAAGAAAGTCTTTGGGACGTTGTTCACCATGCTGCTCCCAAAGATTTTGACATTGAGCAAGTTGTCACTTATGTTCCCACTGCCAAGAATGACAAAGACTATGCTATCATCTTGCTCGGTCTTGGAGATGATTACATTCATCACATCTCCGACATACAGTCTGCTTCTCGAGCATGGATCATTTTGGATACCCTTTTTGGACCCCGCTCTAAAAACTCTAAGATTGCACTTATGATCTCATTCTTTGATCTATATATGCAGGAGGGAGCTACTATAGCCTCTCATGTCAATTATCTTCGCAGTCTTATGGTTCAGCTTGCATCAGTGAAGTCCCCCATCTCCGAAGATATTGCTATTGCTGTGCTTCTCAAAAGCTTACTGACACCTATGCTACTCTTGTCACTACCTTCAAGTATCACAATAATCCTACTCTTGAAGGTATCATCAATGCTCTCCAAGAAGAGGAAAGAACTCAACAACAAAAGGTAACTGACACTGCATTTTTAGCAAAGAAAGGAAGTTCTAAGGTAAGAAAGCCTTGCACCCATTGTGGCAAAACTAATCATATGGAGAAGGACTGCTTCAAGGCTCATCCATGATAATCATATGGAGAAGGACTGCTTCAAGGCTCATCCATGCACCATTTGTGGCCGTGATAATCATCGGGAGAAGGACTGCCACTCTAAACCCTCTACATCAGCCCCTACATCTACCTCAGCCCATGTTGCTGCAGCATCTCCATCAGCAGATCTTGCTGTTCATTCCTCATATGATGAAACGTGGGCTTTCTGATTACTTCATCTTTCTTGTCTACCACTTTGACCACCGATGATGTAGGTCAAGGGGTTCTAGTGTCTTACTCATTCTGCTTTTGGACCTCTCTCTTGTTCCTACCCAAGAGGGAGAGATTGCCCTTGATGAGGGGATGTCTTCAAGGTCCATCTATTTGTCTACAGTCAGTCTTCTATCTATCTAGTCTTGTCTGTCTGTCTATTTGTCTATCAATCTGACTATGTCTTGTTTTAGATCCATCTTGTCCCTACCCTTGTGGACCCATATGAGGATATCACTTGAGGAGGGGTGTCTCAGGATCTTTTCTATCTTGTCTGTCTTTCAGTCTTGTCTTTTGTCTTCCTTCTAGTGTCCGGAGGGTGTTGGAAATAAGTGCACACTAGGTGTACTCTTTTCTTAGTCTAGTATAAACTTTTGTCTTGAGTCTTGTGTGTCTGCCATGTGGCATCTTATTTGTCCCACATATCAGCGTGGCTACTATCTCTTGTACTACACACCTATATATTGTGGGTGTCACATCATAAGAAGTATCCAGCTTGTGTCTTGTCTACACTCATCTCAAGGTAACTCTTTGTCCTTCAATCTTGTTCTTATTTCACTTCTAGTCTTCTAGTTTCTAGCTCTTGTTTCCATATTTTTACAATGAGATGACGGCATGAAGGGTGTCATTGCTGTAAATTTACTGTATGGATAGCCATGGCCATTGGTGTACTTCTCCATTCATCAATCAAATCTCAACAAGACTCCGTGGGCTTATGAACATCATAAAGAGCAGTCCATATGTTTATAAAATAAGTGAACAACTCTATGTGGAGTTCTCTTGTGTGAGACACCTTTGGGATTGTAACGATTGTACTTCCACATTCATGAGGGAAGTCGAGAAGATTTCCAACATCCCATACATTGCTCCATGCATGGTTTCAAGGATGGAACCTTTGAGTGGGGATATCCGGTTTGTAAAATGAAGGGGGCTTGGTCTTGGACATAAAGGGATCCCATGGGCATGGATATGGTTTGTAAAATGAAGGGGGCTTGGTCTTGGACATAAAGGGATCCCATGGGCATGGATATGGCTGGGCAAGTATGAAGGCCCAACATTAATAAGTGTGAAAAGGTGGGCAAGTATATAAGTGAACAAATTGTAATTAGGGGCATCTAATCATTTGACAAATAAAATCATACTTTCTTGGAGCTCCAAGCTTCCATGGCTATGGTGGTACTCCCATGAGTGCATGTGGTACTCCATTATGAGTGCATGTGTTACTCCATTCTCTTTCTCTCTTTCCCCATCATTATAGCATCACATAAAAGGTGAGCCAGATCTACCCAAGAATGCATTCATTATTGCTACACAAATGCTAAGAATATATTGTAAGTCTCTCTTTTTAGGTTGGGTTCAAAAAGTTCCAAGTGTTATAGACACTCATGAAATTGGAACTCCAACTTATAATTCCACAAAATCTTTGCAAAAGAAAATTTTGACGAAATTTTTTGATGTTTTTGTTAACCCTCATTGAACACTTCTCCAACGTCCACAAATTCATTTGCAACTGTCAATTCATTGGGCCATTGGCATTAGAAATGCTAATATTGTATATTTTACGCGTGTGATCGCCACTTGTCTATGAAAGGCGTGCCACGAGATTAATTATTGAGCTTGCATGCTTAGATTAAGTGTTTGCACAAGCCTAGGCAACCTTGGATAGCCAAGGACCTATGTTTTAAGTATGGCCGGCCAAGATGTGAATGCTTGGGGCCAAGATAAGGGTGAATTTGTATTCTTACTATTCATTCTCTTATGCATAATCAATAGAGCTCTCTTTTTCTCCACTCTCTTTGCTCTGTTGTGTCTTGCTCACCTATTTCGATTTGAACTCTTGTGTGCTCATTGCATGTGTGTGTGTGTGTGTGTGTGTGTGTGAGAGAGAGAGAGAGAGAGAGAGAGAGAGAGAGAGAGAGAGATTAAGTGAGAGGAGGGTCAAGCTGCGTTTGGAGTGTGGAGGCGATGGAGGAGTGGAGCTCTTGGGTGCTCCTCCTACGGGGGTGGCACAACACGAGGATCCCAAGCACAAGTATTCACGAGGTGAGTGACACACCCTACCCTTGCATTTGTGAGCAAGGTCATGGAACATTGGCTTCTTGGTTAAGCTGTTTTATGCTCTTGAGTGTGGTTGGCCAAAGCCCCATGGCATTGGTTTGTTCTTACACTCTTTCTATGGTGCAAGGGTCTCCTATAAGTGGCGCTACATTGTTGGGGAATAGCCCCACCACATAGCCACAATGCATATTGAATGCTTGTGTACGGTTCATTTTTGTGCAAATTCTATTTTTTGTCAAGAAAGGAATATAAGGAAAATTTCAAAAAAATATTTATTTTGTTACATTATTTATGTTTCTTGTTGCATTTTGTTACATATTTATGTTTCTTGTTGCATTTTGTTATTTTATTTGCAAATCTGTGTTTAGTTTTGGTCGATTTCTACAAAAATCGTGTTTTTCAATTCTGCATTTCATGTTTTAGTTGATTTCTACATTTTTTAGTTTTTTATATTTTTTCTATTTTAAAAATAAAAAATAGTAAATTTGACATAAAATTGAATAGGTAAACAAACCTCAAAATTGGTTTTGAGGTATAGGCTTTATCCCAATTTAGACTCCTTACATAGAGGATTAAAATAGAAATTAAGGGAGAATTTGCAAGACAAATTAAATTTTATGTTTTGCAAGTTTTCTGTATTTTTGCATTAGTGTAACTACTGCAGATTAAGTTAGCTTAGTCTCCCTATAATTTGGGCCACTAAGTGTTAGACTTGATTGGCTAGCTCTACAAATAATGCGTGTAGGCATTTAAGCCACTAGCCATAAAAGTCTAAAAGCCTGTCAATACCCATTTTCGGGTAAGTTTTGAGTGGTTGGGACACATTTAATACATGCAGGCCCAAGGCAAAGATTATGGGAATGCTCTTTTTTTATGGGTAAACGTAAACCGTAAACCAAAAATGTAAAATATAAAAAAAGTTTTTTTAAAAAATCAAAAATTTTATAAAAGAAAAAAATTAAAAGGGAAAGAGTAAAAGAGAAAAGGTAAGATCTAGGGACAAAAAAATAGTAGATTTTTTAAAAAAAGTGCACGCACAAGCTTGCCTCTTATATGTTTTAGGCCGTTGCGGTCATTTTGGCACACTTGATATAAAACCTAAGGAATTTGCAATTTCCCATAATTAAGGGACCCACAACTATAGGAAACCATCTCTAGTCAGCCCGAAAAAAGTGCATGCACAACCCTTCCTAAAGTATTTAGAACTGTTTGAAACCCACTTTGGGTAAAAATTTTAATTAAAAAAACAAATTTAATAAAAAATAAATTAAATTTTACTCATTCAGCTTCTTTGCCCATGACCAACCATAATTCACATGCACCTACAGTCTAGGTGTGCATTAGAGGTCTAGGTAAACACAATTTGCAAATGTTGACACACTCTGAATCAACGTGTGCAAAGATTTGGTGTACGACATGCAAGAGATGCTAGATTGGAGAAAATGTGTATTAGAGCAACAAAAATGAAGCATGAGGGTTTGGTGGGGGTATTGAGGATTGTTGGGATCCGATGAGTGTTGCAAAGTTAGTGTGAAAATAGAGAGTTATTAGCAAGTTGAGGTATACATATGTTTATTCGGAAATATTTTTAAAGAACAAGTCACTATATTGTTAATAATTGAGATGCATGATGGAGAACAACACAAGTGTAATGGGTAGTGTGTTCGTATATAGACTCGAAGTTTAATAACCATACATGAGACCTAAATAAAAGGAATAGGAATAAAAGGAAAGCTCTAGCACTTTGTTAGTAATTATGGACATCAAAAATTGATAGTGTTTTGCAACGCACTAGCTATCTTGCTCCAAGATATAGTTAGAGTCAATATATATTGTTTGTAAGGCTAATATCTATGGTAACGCTTTCATGTTTGAATATATAGTTAGAGTCCATATATATTATTTGTAAAACAAACGACTATGGTCTTTCATGTTTTTCTCATTTGAGTAATGGTCCTAGTGCACATTGTGCATCATCAAGTAATTATGGTAGGATATAGTTTGTGGGCCATGAAGGAGCCATGTGTGCTTGGCAAACTGGTAGTCCCTCGGTGTCACGAGCCAGTGAAGGCAAGTCATCTCTCGTCTTTATTAGACACCAGGGCCTCTGTTGTGGGTGTGCCCGCCCTTTGTAGGTGTTTTCTCATTTTTCCTCACTCCTCGTATTTTTTCCCCCATTTTTCCCAGTTTTCCATGGCTTGGGTGGCTGCCCTGTGATGGCAGCATGTCCCAGTATAGCTGGCCGACTGCATGGGTTCATCACCACCATGAGCTGGCCGACTGTTCATTCAGGTCCACGACCTTTTGATACACCTGGCCGACTTGAGCAGTTTGCTGGTCATGGAGAATACAGTCCGTGTGTCGGGTGCCCCTTCTACTGGCCGACAGCTCTCTTGGGGCCATATAAAATGGCCCCATAGCCCCTTGCCATATTCATCTTGTTTACACTTCGGGATCTTGTGTATATAGAGCAGAGTTACACGCTTATCTCTCTCCTTCTCTTGTGTTATCTATTTTCTGCACTCTACTTGCTCTTGTGGTCTCAGATTTGGTTATCATCTCCGCTGCGTATTTTGGCATGGTATCAAAGCCCTAGGCTCTTGAAAGATCTTGGGAGTTTTTTGAGCAAGAGGGGGACTGTTGTGTTGCTGATTGGTGGATTGTTAGGGACTGTTCGGGAAGAGAAGAAGCAAGAGGAAGGCGGGCTGAGTTGCTGGACAGCCACTTGCAGGTGAAGTTTTTTTCCCCCACCCACGCACCCTTTTCAGTTACATCCCCGTCGCAATGGCAGATTTGTTAGAGATGGCTGAGAAGCATGTGAAGATCCCAACACTCCCCACGTTAGTTGGACCGGAACAATTACAGCATATGGAAGGTTATGATGGAGTCTGTGCTGGAGTCATATGACCTTGCTGATTTCATCGTTATCGGGGTTCCACGGCCGGAAGCAGAGGAAGGGGAGTCACACTCAACCAGAAAGGACCACAAGGCACAGGCACAGATGTGGGATCGTGTCAACGTTAGGGTCCATTCATTTATCTTCCTCAACTGCACACCGCAAGTAATCAATCACGTAAAGCATATGACGCTGGCCAGAGGCATATGGTAGCACTTGGCTTCTCTTTATAAGAGGGTATCGCCCATGAAGAGGATTTCCTTGGAAGTACAGATGCAGGTTATGAGCCCTGCAAAGTCATCGACGATGCGAGAGCACATTAACCTGTGCAGACCCTTCAGCAGAGGAAGTCCTCCAGGCTAGGAAGGAGATATCATCAGAAGATATGTCCATTCCTGTTGCCATATATATATATATATATACGCAGTGATGTGTGTGAACACACTTAGGACCGCCGGGGCACTTTTTCCCTCTTTAGGAGGTTTTTTTCCCCCGGCTTGCATATACGCCCATCCTTCTAGGGCTAACTTATCTTTTGTACATTGACACAATCTAATATTGTGTGTTGTGTGCATTCTTGCTTCTTCTTCTCCAAGCTTTGTGTGCTTTCCTGCAACCCTAATTCCAACAATTGGTATCAGAGCAGGCATCGGCTCCCAGGGCTACACCGCCAGTACCCTTTGACTCATGTTCTCCGATGATTAAGGTGAGCTTTCACGAGCGCTTGCAGGTTCCTCTGCTCTGTAAACTAGGCCGTAGGGCTGTGTGTTCTCAGAAATCGCATCTGAGGTCGTTTCGGGCTCCGTTTTTGCATTTCAAGTTCTGCACAGGTGTTTTCGTCATTTTGTGCAAAAATTTTGACAGTGCAGTTTTCTGCAAAACAGGCATACGTATTCTATTGTGGACCGTGCTACATAGCACGAGTTGTTCTCTATTCAGTCTTTGCTTCATTACAGGTAGCTTTTGCATCAGTTTCAGTCAGTGGCCATGGCTGATAACAACAATGATGTATTTCGCATGTTGTCTGCTGAAGACAAACTGGATGGAGACAGCAACTACCCACTTTGGGCATACATGATGCAGCATGTTTTGGTTGCAAAAGGAGTGTGGAACATTGTGTAGGGTATGGATGTACGTCCAGGTTCTTTGGATGTAGGATCTATTGAGGATGTTACAGGATCTAGCAGCTCTACTGTTGCTGCTGTTTTACCCACTGCTGAACAAGCTCGTTGGGATGGTAAAGATGCGTAGGCTCATGCCTTGATTGCACTTTCTGTCAAACGTAACATCACCCCATATATTCGTTCAGCTAAAACAGCAAAACAGGCTTGGGATATTCTAGCTGGTTTGTATGCAGGTCGTAACGAGGCAAAAATCTCTTACCTGCGTAAAGAGCTAGAATTGAAGATTATGCAGGAAGATGATGACATGAATGTTTTTCTTGCTGAGATTAAAGATCTCAAGGAACAGTTGATTTCTACAGGTGAGATTATTCCTGATCATTCTCTTGTGCAGACTGTTCTTGATGCTTTACCTGAGACATATCAAACTTTTGCTTCCACGTGGAGACTTCTTACTGAGGACAGACCTGATGCTGTCAAGTATGATACTTTAGTCAACAAGCTCTTGCAAGAAGCGCAGTCCAGGCAAAACAGGGCCAGGCAGCGTGCAGTTGATCAAGCATTTATTGCTGCCCAGCAACAGAGAAGAAGTGGTAAGGCAGCCCCTTCCACTGTTTCTTCTCCTATTAGTAGGTCTGCAACTTCTTCTCCTTCCACAGGTAACAACAATAAGTCTGAGAAGGCTCTTGATAAAGGCAAGAAAAAGACCAGGTGCAACTATTGTAAGGCAAATGATCATGTCATTAAGAATTGCCCTAAGCTAAAGGCTAAAGAGGCAAAGAAGAAAGAGTCAAATGCAGCCACAATAGCGGATGCTTCTACAAATGCAGATTCTGCAAATGTTGTGTGTAGGATACAGAATGGGCGTTTAGCGTGTATTGCCAGTATGACCCATCTGTACATGATGCATGTTTGGCAGTTTCTGTTGACTCTCATGTTTGGTATTTTGACAGTGGTGCTACAAAGCACATTACCTCGCATCGTGATATGTTCACTTCTCTTGAGGCTGTCCCTAATGGGAATACTGTCACATGTGCCAATAATGCTTCTTACCCAGTGAAGGGCATTGGTAAAATTATGCTTACTGCTGCAAATGGCAGCGCTTTCACACTTTCAGATGCTTTGTATATGCCAGGGATAAAGAAGAATCTATTGTCTGTCTCTGCGCTTGCTAGACTTGGACTTGTAGTCAAATTTGTGGATGACAGATGTACTGTTCATGATTTGACTTCTGGTGATACGATTATTGTATCTGGCACCTTGTTTCGTGGGCTGTATAGGCTCAATTCTTATGACAAGTGTGTGGAAGATTCAGCAAATGCAATTTCTGATGAAAAGGCAGTTTCAGATGCAAAACTATGGCATGCTCGTTTTGGTCATCTGAACTTTGCTAGTTTGCTGCGTTTGCAGAAATTTGATATGGTTGCTTCATTGCCCCCTCTCGAAGCACCATTGAAACATGTTTGTGAAGGCTGTATTTTGGGCAAAATGCAGCGTTTTGCGTTTCCAAAGGATGGTTCTGTGCGGGCCACTCGCAAATTGCAACTTATACATAGTGATGTATGTGGGCCTATGCAAACTCCGTCATTTGGTAAACACTTGTACTTCGTGACTTTCATTGATGATTACTCAAGGCATGCATGGGTATATCCACTGAAGGCAAAGTCCGAAGTGTTTTTGTGCTTCAAACAATTTTTTCTTATGGTTGAAAATGTATCCAATTGTACTGTGGGCACCCTCCATTCTGATCGAGGGGGGGAGTACATGTCTAAAGAGTTTGATGCATTTTTGGCTAGTCGTGGGATAAAACACCAATGTACAGTGCCGTATACCCCTCAGCAAAATGGTGTTGCTGAGAGGAAAAATCGGTCACTTATGGAGATGGCACGATGTATGGTCAAGAGCCAAGCTTTGCCACATGCGTTTTGGCTTGAGGCTGTCATGTGTGCTGCATATGTACTCAACAGGTGTCCTACTAAGGCCTTGCAGTCTATTACTCCATACGAAGCTTGGCATGGTAGGAAGCCTTCTATTGGTCACTTGCGTGTCGTTGGTTGCTTGGCCTATGCTTTAGTGCCTGTGCAACAATGCAGAAAATTGGATGATAAGGCTGTCAAATGCATTTTTGTTGGTTACAGTGCTGAGAGCAAGGGTTACAGATTGTATCATCCACAGTCAAAGCATATTTTGATTAGTCGAGATGTTGTTTTTGTGGAAGATGCTGTGCAACCTTTGTTATCATGTACCAAAGAGACAGGTGTGAGCTCACGGGATGTATTTGATACGTTGTTGCCTCTCTTTACAGGTGGGAATTCAAATGTAAGTCCTAATGAGGCAAATATTCAGCCTATGCAGATTTCAAACGACATCATAGATCAGCCTATTTCTAATGCAGATTTACAGGATGCAATTCATGAGGATAGGGCTGAAAATGAGCAGGCTAGAGGTATGCCAAAATGGCTGGTGCAAACCTTGCGTGATAGTAAGATTGATGCACCTATGACTAGTCGTACTTGTTTAAGTTTTGAGCATGCCTCTTATACATCAGATTGTTATGCTTTGGCTGTGTCTAGTATGTGTGAAGAGGAAGAACCTCTTTCATTTGATGAGGCACAAAATTCAGAAAATTGGTTGGCTGCAATGCAAAGTGAATATGATGCTATAATGAAGAATGGTACATGGTCTTTGTGTGATTTGCCTATTGGTAAAAAGGCCATTGGATATAAGTGGGTTTTTAAGTTGAAACGAAAGGCAGATGGCAGTGTTGATCGCTATAAGGCTAGACTTGTTGCAAAGGGTTATGCTCAAGAAAAGGGCATTGATTTTGATGAGACCTTTGCTCCCACTTGTCGTATGACTACCATTCATAGCATTTGTGCATTGGCAGCTCATAATGGTTGGAATGTACATCAGCTGGACATAAAGACTGCGTTCTTGAATGGAGATTTGCATGAGGAGGTGTATGTATCACAGCCTCGTGGTTTTGTTCAAAGAGGGCAGGAAAACAAAGTGTGCAGGTTGAAAAAGGCTTTATATGGTTTAAAGCAAGCTCCACGAGCTTGGTATGAAAAGATACATGCATATTTGACTGCACATGGGTTTCAGAAGAGTCCAACAGAAAGCACTTTGTATGTTAAACGTGTGGATGGTGTACATCTAATCATTGCTCTCTATGTCGATGACATGCTGCTCACAGGACCAAATGAGAGTCATATTGCTGATTTTAAGGCTGATTTGAATGCCTCTTTTGAGATGTCAGATTTGGGGCATTTGCATCATTATTTGGGGATACAATTTAAGCTGTGTGATGGAGGTATTGCTTTGACAAAGTATATTGAGACATTGTTGCGGAGATTTGGCCTTGAAGACTGCAAGCCTATTGCTACTCCAATGCAGATAGGTTTGAAGTTGAGTCTTCATGATGCTGGAGATCACTTTGATGTCACACTCTATCAAACAGCTGTTGGGTTGCCTCATTTATGTATGCATTACGAGGCCGGACATTCAGTTTGCAGTCTCACAGGTGAGCAGGTTTATGCATAGCCCAGGGTCTCAGTATTGGAAGGCAGTTAAACGCATCTTTCGCTACTTGAGTGGCACCATACATCTTGGGTTGTTTTATCCCAAGGGGGGATCGTTGCCTCCAGATTTACATGCTTTTTCGGACTCAGATTGGGCTGGTTGCTATGACACAAGAGTGTTCACAAGTGGTTTTTGTTTCATGCTCGGTAGCTCATACATATCTTGGTTGGGCAAGAAGCAACCTACTGTGGCCACTTCTAGTTGTGAAGCTGAGTACAGGGCAGCTTTCACAGCTACGGTTGAGTGTGTGTGGCTCAGACGGCTTATGGCTGACTTGGGTGTTGGACAGGAGTCTGCCACCTCTATCTTCACTGACAGTCAGAGCGCATTGGTAGTTGCGAGAAACCCAGTTTTTCATGCTCGCACAAAGCACATTGAGGTTCATTATCACTATGTTAGGGAGAGACTCTCACCAGGAGAGATCAGCTTGGCCTATGTACCAACACAAGACAACCTCGCCGATCTTTTCACAAAGGTGCTTCCTCGTGAGAAGTTCGAAGCTTTCCGCAAAGCTTTGGGCTTGCTCCCCTTTGTGGACTGATCTACTTCGGGCATGGCACTCCCCTACACATGAGTGCCAGCTCTCGGTCACACCATCACTCCCAGGGGGGATTTGTTGCCATATATATATAGGCAGTGATGTGTGTGAACACACTTAGGACCGTCGGGGCACTTTTTCCCTCTTTAGGAGGTTTTTTTCCCCCGGCTTGTATATACGCCTATCCTTTTAGGGCTAACTTATCTTTTGTACATTGACACAATCTAATATTGTGTGTTGTGTGCATTCTTGCTTCTTCTTCTCCAAGATTTGTGTGCTTTCCTGCAACCCTAATTCCAACAATTACTTTGCTGTCCCACTTGCCTGCTCAGCATTCCGCTTTCTACTCCTCTTTGGTTGATTACTAGTGGCAGGCTCAGCACCATTACATGGGAGAATCTTGTGCCCATGGTCTTGGACCAGGAGGAACGATTCACAAACCCTCCTCACAGTGGAGGTTCGAAGGCCTTAACTGGCCCAATAGCCGAAAGGCCAAAATAACAACAAGGGCAAAGAGAAGGCTTCACTGGAGAAGTCTTCTGAGAAGAAGCCTGACACAGATCGAGAGAAACTGAAGGCCGAGAGGTCCTGCAATGATTGTGGCGAGAAAGGCCACTATTGGAGGAAGTGTCCTAAGCAGACTGGGAAGAGTGTTGATTCTTCAGCCTCAACTGCAAAGACTCCTACATTTGTGCACTTAGAGATGATGGACTCAGATGCTTCATCATCTTCAAGTGAGGAGGTAGTTGGCTTCACCGCAAAGGATACCCGGGAATGGATTCTTGACAGTGGTGCTTCCAGGCACATGACTCCGTCCCGAGACTTCTTTTTGGATCTGAAACGGCAATCAGGTCGCATCTTCATTGGCGACAACTGCATTCTGATGCACAGTGAGGGCCGGATGGAGATTATTCCTGACGAGACAAGGGGGGTAAGCATGCCTCCCGTGTTCTTTACGTCCCTGCTCTTGGTTTTCATCTTCTGTTAGTGCATGAAGTATGCAAGACTGGCTTTCGGGTGGAATTTGAGGAGCATTCAATTGCTCTACGGGACCGTGAGATTGGCCAGGTTGTTTGGGAAGGCGGTGTGGAGACTGGCATCTACAAGCTCTCTGCACTCTCCTCATTGACAGGTTCTCAGGTCGGAGATCTGTGGCACTTTCGTTTTGGCCACTTAAATGTGGATGCACTACGGCGAGCTTTCCAGGACCATATGGTGGTTGGCTTGCCAGATGTTGGCAACAGGCAAGGATGTTGCAGTTCTTGCATAAGTGGTAAGCAGCATAGGGAATCCTTTCTGAAGCAGGCTTCTAGGCGGGCTTCAAAACCATTGGAATTTATTCACACTGACTTGTGTGGACCTCAGCAGCAGACACCATCGTTGGGAGGATCTCTCTATTTCATGCTGCTTGTTGATGACTTTACCAGATTCACGTGGGTCTACTTTTTTTCACAGAAGGACCAAGCTTTTGCACGGTTCAAGGATTGGCTCGTGATGGTGGAAAAAGAGTCTGGATTGCAGGTAAAGACTCTTAGGGCTGACAAAGGAGGTGAATTCTCTTTGAATGTTTTCCTTAGATTTTGTGCAAATCATGGCATCAAGAGGAAACTGGCCAATACAGGATCGCCTTCAGAGAATGGAGTTGTAGAACGCAAAAACAGGACTGTGATGGAGATGGCGAGGACCATGCTGGAGCATCGTGATCTTCCTTGTCCACTTTGGGGAGAGGCTGTGGCAACGGCTATCCATACCCTCAACCGGTCTCCAACGACTTCAGTACCTAATATGACTCCGTTTGGGGCCTACTTTGGCAGGAAACCTGATGTCTCCCACTTTCGTGTTTTTGGGAGCGATGCGTATGTACATATTCCAAAGAAGCAGAGGGGGACTTGACTCCAAATCCCGCAAGCTTATATTTGTGGGATATAATTCTTTTTCCAAGGGATACAGATTGTAAGATCCAGAGAGGAATGAGATTGTTGTCAACCCAGATGTGGTCTTTGATGAGCATGTTCTAGTATCCATTGTCGAGGAGCTGCCACGTCAACCACAATCAGTATAAGAGGTTGAGCCCGCAGCTGGAGTAGAGCCCCCACAACGGCAAGAGGCTCCACGATCTGTTCGAGTACCTAGGTGGTTGATGGACACCCTTCGGGAGTCATGTGTCACGAAGCTACCCTCTGAGTGGACCACAGAGGATGGCCCTCAAAGATCGCACCATAGAGTCTGCGAGACAAAAGCAATACAGCGAAGCTTCTTCAGGTAAACTATGCTTTGATGTCTCGTATTATGCGGGACAAGGAGCCCACTTTCGTTAAGGAAGCCCTTTCACAGGATAGGAGGAAAGCCATGCAAGTGGAACTTGATGTCATCGAGAAGAACAACACATGGGAGTTGGTACCGAGGCCGTCAAAACGGTCAGTCACATTGGTGTCAAATGGGTCTTTAAGACTAAATATGCATCAAATGGGTCGGTGGACAAACACAAAGCCAGACTCGTGGCTAAAGGTTATGCTCAACGGCCAGGGATCGACTACGAGGATACCTTTGCACCGACAACAAGGATGACCATGATTCGGACAGTTCTTGCCCTTGCTTCTTCTCAGAGATGGCCTGTGTATCAAATAAATGTAAAATCTACGTTCCTTAATGGTGACCTGCAGGAGGAGGTGTATGTTGAGCAGCCTCCGGGCTTTGTTGTTCCAGGATCAGAAGGGATGGTTTACAGGTTACGTAAGGCCTTGTATGGTCTTAAACAGGCTCCCAGGGCTTGGAATCAGAAGATTGATTCCAGTCAAAGGAGTTTGAGATGACCGACCTAGGCTTACTCCACTTCTTCTTGGGATTGGAGATCTGGGAGACCCAGAGGGTTTTTTTTGTCTCTCAGCAGCAGCGGTATGTTCATGAGTTGCTTGAGGCCTTTGGGATGGAGAACTGCAAGCCTTTTACTTCACCGATGGACCCAAATACAAAGTTAACTGTTAATGATCCTTGTGAGCCAGTTGATGCCTCGCAGTATCGGAAGTTGGTTGGTTCATTGATCTGCTTGTGCTGATTGGA
This sequence comes from Cibotium barometz, assembly GCF_041138505.1. Classification (NCBI taxonomy): domain Eukaryota; kingdom Viridiplantae; phylum Streptophyta; class Polypodiopsida; order Cyatheales; family Cibotiaceae; genus Cibotium; species Cibotium barometz. The sequence goes on from NC_141060.1 coordinate 43,061,332, forward strand.
CTTGAGCTTCTCCGTGGGGCTGTTGAGCTCTTTTATGTAGAAGCCATTGAAGTCTCATTGGGACGCAGGATTGCGGATCTTGCGGTATCTCGCAGAGTACGCAAGATTGCGGATCTTGCGGTATCTGCAGACTACGAAGTATCTAGGACTCTTCTATACAGGAGGGGATGGAGTCAGACTCCAAGGTTAGAGTGATCCAGACACGAGGAGATCCAGACACGAGGAGATCCACTTTAGGTTACAGTTTTACCCTCGGCTCAGGTGCAATTTCTTGGAGCAGTAAGAGGCAGCCAACTATTGCCCTATCTTCGACAGAGGCAGAGTACCGGGCTACTTGTGGTGCTGCTTGCGAGGTTGTGTGGCTGCGGAGGCTGCTAGGCGAGATTGGGTTTCCACAGAAGGAGCCCATAGTCATCCAGTGTGATAACCAGAGTTGTATAGGGAATCCGGTCTTCCATGCCCGGACCAAGCACATAGAGATACATGGTAGCCTCGTGTTGGGCTGTGTTATGGCATTTGTATACATTTGTATATGGATAATCCGGCATCTCCCGTGGGGAGAGTAAGGCCCTCAAAGCTTGTACATGATATTATTCTCCTTGGGTAATAAAATACTCCAAGGGGGGGTCGGCCCATTCCGGCCTCTATGCGGTGTCACACGTGCAAGCTCCACTTTCAACATTTGTGGATGTTTTGTCTAGCTTTTATGTTTCATGCAAAGTGATGATGGATATATGTAAAGGCTGTGGCCATGTTTAAATGTTTTAATATGCATTGATGGTATGAACAAGTGTGTCAAAGGCCCTAGTCCCCCGGGCGGCGCCGCGAATTACAGGAACCCATGGTCATCCACCAGAGGCACTTTGTTCATGAACAGATCGTTGGCCGATGACATCTTGCTAGAGTTCTATTCGACAAAGGACAGTACGGTGGACCTCTTCTCACGAAGTTGCTATCTCAGGATTTGCTCAAGTGGCACCCCAGCTCCCTGTGGTTGGTTTCATAGCCAGGAGCTGAGAGCGGGTGTTAGAAGTCATCTCCTGTCTATATATATACACCAGGGCCACTGTTGTGGGTGTGCCCGCCCTTATTAGGTGTTTTCTCATTTTTTCCCACTCTCCGTATTTTTCCCCCATTTTTCCCTATTTTTCTATGGCATGGGAGGCAGTCTTGTAGTGGCAGGAGGACCCATAACTTGGCCGACTGCATCTGTGGTGGAGACACTGGAGGTGGCCGACTGCTTTGCACAAGTCGTGGACCTCTTTGATGCTAACCGACCCCCCTGCGCTGCTGGCCGACTGTGCATTTCAGCATTCGTGGGGTTTTTGTGTCCTGTCGGCTGCCCTACAGTAGGCCGACTGCTATGGGGGCCATATAAAATGGCCCCCAGCCCCCTTGTCAGCATTATATCATTCCGGGATTCTTTTGTGTATACAGAGCAGAGTTACACGCCTCTATCTCTCTCTCTCTCTCTTGTGTTGTGATTTTCTGCATTACGTTTTGCTCTCATGTTCCCAGATCTGGTCATCATCTTCGCTGCGTATTCTGACATTTTGCGCAAGAGCACTCTAGCTCCACTTATTCTTTTTCTTCTTCCTTCAAGTTTATTATTCCAATTCGTAAAGAGTTTTAAGTGTGATCAAGTGTGCTTACTGCCTTCAAGTTTCTGAAGGCCGGTTTCAAGGTTCCATTGCCAGGATTCATCGTCAACTTTTTCAAGGAGCGAGCCTGTGGTCGACATGTTTAATTCTATGGCTAGAACTAGTGTGGAGATGAAGGATTTATCTTCAGAAGAGGACAACTACTTTGAAGAAGATGAGGAAAGCGAGCAAGAATTACCTCTCGATATGCCAAAATTTGAAGATGATGATGCCACTTATGAAGCAAAGATGCAGAGTTTGATGGAGGGATTAATGGAACTCGCGAAGGATTCACGTTTTCCACAAAACTTCAAAGCTAATTCTAAACCACGAAAGCAAGGGTCTGAGAAGAAACCTAAGCCTCAACATTCGGCTCCCATCTACCCAAATTTAGAGCCATACCTCGATTCTTCTTCTTCTTTTCCCCCACCTACCCATGGAAACCCTTTTAATACTTCTCATCTTGGTTACTTTGGTGGAGGCTCTGTCTTTCATTCCATGACGGGTGTACCCAACATGGGCATGACTGGGAGCTATGGTATGTAGCCAGGTATGCCAGGAGGTATGTATGGAACTTATGGTGGTGGTGGCGGAAGTGCTTTTGGTATGCCTGGTATGGGAGGTGGTATGATGGGCATGGGATCTAATGCTGCGGGCAATTCTTTTCTCAAACCACATCCCTATGATAATCTTGTTCTGGGCGAGAAGCCAAAAGATTATAAAGAGGGTTGCTGCAATAAAGTTTGATACTTTTAGTGGTGCAAAGGATCGTTTGAAGGCTCTCACCTTCATTCAACAGTTTGATGCGGCATTTTCTGGTGGTAACTTCACAGAGGCATCTAAGGTACGGAAGGCAGCTTCTTTCCTAAAGGAAATGCTCTTCAATGATGGTCGACACTTCTTCATCAGGATATAGCACCTAGCACTTGGGTGGAGTTCAAGCAAATCTTCTCTTCTTTATGGTTGACACCGACTTTTGAGGTGGATGTTATGACAGCTTGGCATCAATTAGATTCCAGAGATTGTAGCAATCTGGAAACAAGAAATTTTGGGATGCTCTGCTATACCGATCACATCCTTTAGGCCCATGTCACTGGTTGAGCAGGTAGAGACATATTGCTGTGGGTTACCCAAGGAGCTTCATGACTATTGCATTAAAACAAAGGTCATCAATATGATTCAAATGATAGAAAATGCTCAAACTGGATATGCCATGCTTACTGGTCAGATGTCAGGATTTAAGGATCAACATCTCTTCTCAAAGAAAGCATTTAAAGAGGCAAAGGAGTTAAAGGACAACAAAGACACTGAACCACGAGAGAAGGGGCAATCCAAGAAGAGGAAATTTCAGCCCTTACCTCAAAGAACAAATGAAGAAAAGAAAGAACTTATAGTTGCCAACAAATGTTTCTCTTGTGGAGAAGAGGGACATCGATACTATAGGTGTCCGTAGAGAGCACTTAAAAATGCAGATGATTCACAGGAAGAACCTAAAGCAAAGAAACAAAAACCCTCTGCTGGACTAGTACCTGACTTGATAGGGTTGAAGCAAGGGGATGCATCTTCAAAGTTGTGTAGAGCATGGAGAAGACTTTGAGATCAGGAGGTTTTGATCTTTTTTTGATCCTGGGGCTCGTGCAAACTTCATCACCCCCGCAAAGTTGGGCATCAGACCAGAAGAGATGGGTGTGTTACATGAGGCTACTTTGGCTTGTCCTGGACATTCGGTTGAGGTTACACCGATCATTGGGAAACTGCGTCTCAGTGTGCAGACTTACACGGACAAAGAGGATGATTTCTACATTATGTCGTTGGAGGGTTGTGATGTTTTGTTGGGTATGCCTTGGTGCCATAAAGGTAAAGCGGTGGTAGATACTTTCAATAGGAAAATTTCTCTCACTCACAAGAATAAGGAGCACACTCTTGATGTAAAGCTTAAAGGGGAATCTATTCTTGTTGTATCGGCCTTGGCCATTTCTTGTTTAATAAAGAAACATCTTTCTGTTTACTTAGTGGAATCAGGATACCATAGATTCCAACCTGTCTGAGTTGGACAAAGAAAGAATGGATTTTCTCAAACGTTTTCAAGATTGTTTTTCAGAGGCTTTGCCAAGGGAGTTGCCGCCTGCTAGGCCTGAGGATCATAGGATTGATTTGATTCCTAGAAGTTCACCCCACCGAATAAGCCACCCTATAGGGTGAGTGCAGCCCAACAAGAAGAGATTATGAGCCAAGTGCGTGATCTGTTGTTGGATAAAGGGTTGATTCAGCCGAGCTCTTCGCCCTATTGTTCACCAATGCTTTTGGTACAAAAGAAAGATAGTTCTTGGCGGATGTGCATTGACGGATGTGCATTGATTATAGGGCACTGAATAAGATTACCATCAAGAACAGATTCCCTATACCACAAATCGATGATATCTTGGACCGGTTATTACAGGGAGCAGCTTACTTCAGTCGCATTGATCTGAAGAGTGGATACCATCAAATTTGCAGACTAGAAGATGTGCACAAGACAACCTTCAGGACAACTTTTGGACTTTATGAGTTTTTGGTCATGCCTTTTGGTCTTACGAATGCTCTAGCAACTTTTAACAGGATGATGGATCGGATTTTCCAACCCCACCATGCTTTTATGGGCACCTTCTTTGATGATACGATTGTGTTTTCTCATTCAGACGAGAAGCATCGAGAGCATTTGACCAAAGTGTTTGAGGAACTCAGAAAACATAGGTTGGTTGTTAATGAAAAGAAGAGTGAATTTTTCATGCAAGAGATTCATTTTCTTAGGCGCATAGTGTCTAAGGATGGCGCCAAGATGGATCCAGCGAAAATTGAAGCGATAAAGAATTGGCTGAATTTGCAAACTATACATGATGTGAGAAGTTTCTTAGGACTTTGTTCATATTACGGGAGGTTTATCCGATTCTTTGTAGAAATTGCTTCACCTTCACATCACCTGACCAAAAAGGATGTAAATTTTCGATGGGACAGAGAAGGAAGTGGAAGCTTTCAACAAGCTTAAGGAAAAGCTAACCATTGGTCCAGTTTTGGTTCTACCAGATCTACATAAACCTTTTGTGGTACAGTGTGATGCATGTGGGAATAACATTGGAGCTGTTCTTATGCAGGATGGACATGTTATTTCTTATGAGAGTAGAACTTTGTCACCAGCAGAAAGGAATCTTCAAGTATATGAGAAGGAGCTTCTTGTGGTTATTCATGCTCATTCTACTTGGAAGCATTTTTTTGATGATGCATGACAAATTGTGTGTCACATCTCAGTTGAGGTAGAAGGTTTTGACAAAATGCCATGCTCCGCCTTATGCAGGCCATCGTGGTATTGAGGCTACAGTAAAAGCTTTGGAGGCATTCTTTATTGGCCTACTATGCGCAGGGATGCTGATGCTTTTGTTCGTGATTGCATCATTTGTCAGAAGGTGAGTATGACCGTCAAAAGACACCTGGGTTACTTCATCCTTTGCCTATTCCAGATAGACCGTGGGAGAGTTTTGCTATGGATTTTATCTTTGATCTTCCTAGGACAAAGAGTGGGAATGATGGTATCTGGACTATCATGGCAAGTAGGCCCATTTCATTCCAGTCATCATCAGGAAGAAGATTACTGCAGAGCAAATGGATATTTTTGACAAATATCTTCAAGTACCATGGATTGCCCACATCTATTATTAGTGACCAAGATCCTCGAATGACGAGTTTATTTTGGAGAGCATTGTTCGAGAACATGAAGACTTCGTTGAAGTTCTCATCGTCTTTTCATCCACAAACAGATGGGCAATCGAAAATTGCCAACTCATTGGATCTTCTAAAGTGTTATGTTTTGGATCATAAAGAGCAGTGGGAAAAGTATCTTCCTTTGGTGGAGTTTGCTTACAACAACACCATTCACACTTCGATGACAGGTAAGGCACCTTTCAAGATTGTGGAAGGCGGGAAGAAAGTACCTCCAATCCTGCATACAAAAGATAAGATCTTCGAGGCAGATCGTTTTGTGGAGAATATGGATGAGGCTTACAAGAAGGTCAAGTGGGCTCTTCAAAGGACTCAAGGGAAACAGAGGAAAGCAGCAAACCTTCACCGTCGATCATTGGTTTTTGATTTGGGTGATTGGGTGCTTTTGAGATTTGAGAAGGCTAGACTCAGGAAAATGAAGGAAAAAAACCCCTTATATCCTAAATTGAGTATGCGGTACTATGGGCCTTTTCAGGTCATTGAGAAGATGAGTGATGTTTCTTATCGTCTTCAGCTACTGGATCACTGGAGGATTCACAATGCATTCCATGATGTGAGTCTTCTTAAACCTTTCAGCTACCGGATCACTGGAGGATTCACAATGCATTCCATGATGTGAGTCTTCTTAAACCTTTCAGAGGTGAGGTGCCTACAGATTAGGTTGATAAGACACAACCAAAAGTCGAAGAACTAGATGAGATTCTTCAACCAGAATAGATTTTGGCACATAAAGAAAGAAAAGTCAGAGGAAAAGTTTCAGGTCGATATCAGGTGAATTTGTGAACTATTCACCTATGGATTCGAAGTGGATGGAGGAGGGTGACTTGGCAAATTCACCGAGGATACTACAACTTTACCTCGAGGCTTTTGGTTTGGAGCCTACCTTAGAAAGTGCTTCAACAAGTTCAGCTGTGGATTCTGGAGTACTGCCTGTTACTCAAGAGGGGGGTGATTCCGCTCCCTTGTCACACAGAGTTCACTTGGATGAGATCTAGAAGTCCCTTGGTATTCTTATCAGCACACCCGAGATATTGAACTGACAGTATATCTGCCTATGGGATTTCTATGATATGTGTACTAGTCACATGGTTTGATTCATGGATATATGGATCTTTTTTTGAGAGAATGGGGACGCCTATTCTAGACTTTCATTTGATATGCATCAGTGTTTACTCATGTTCATGATGTACTGCTGATCGTGGGTCCTGTGGGATGGCCATGAGCAGAGCAGGTAAAGCATCCAGGGAGACATGACTATTCACGAGGTGGATGCTCTTGATTTATGTTATTTAGATGTTCTATTTCAGTTGGCAGAACATAGCTTTCTCATTGGTCTCTTAGGTTCTGTTTCAGTTTGGCAGATCTTTTGAATGAACAATCGAGGACGATTACTTTGTTTTAAGAGGGGGTATGTTACACGACATAGTATTTTACCTCTTTTCTTAAGCACTGTGATTATGTTTAAGCATGTCTAACATTCACTGATCATGTTTTATTCTGTATTGGCATGCGTAAGATTGTACACGTGAGTGGCTCTGCAGATACATGTTAGTAGGTGTGTGTGTGTACATGTGTGTGCATGCTCATATGTTTGTTCATGTGCATGTATGTGTTTCTCTTACCTTATTGTTGTAGGTGTAGCAGTTTCCTTCTCTCTCAGCTACTTGTGGGCCGCCTTTGCAAGCACAGCCAGTCAGCAGAGCAGCCAACAGGTGACATGGCAGCTCACACATGGTATAGCTGGCTGCACAGGCTGGACCGCAGAGCTGACGTGGCACACGTGGTATAGATGGCTGAGGCCTGGCGCGCTGATGTGGCAGGCATAGGCACTGACGTGTGGCTGGATGTAGGTGAGTCGACTGATGCAAGCAGGCACAGGCGCTGACATGTGGCTAGCTATAGGTGAGTCGGCTGATGCAGGTAGGCGCTGCCATGTAGGCGGGCAGGCGCACAAGCAAAGGAGAGAGAAGCAAAGCAAAGTGTATCGCCGGGCAACAAACACAAGCGACGGCGTCAGGCAGCCCAAAACGCGCAAGCATGGATTTTCGAACAAAAGAAAACGCTAAGCGCGATGTGTAAATTTTTTTAATTTAAAAGAGAGAGAGAGAGAGAGAGAGAGAGAGAGAGAGAGAGAGAGAGAGAGAGAGAGAGAGAGAGAGAGAGAGAGAGAGAGAGAGAGAGAGAGAGAGAGAGAGAGAGAGAGAGAGAGAGACTATTCGAAGAGTTTTCTTTTGGAAAGCACTTGTAGTAGTTTTTTTTCTCTAAGGGGGAAAAGCATAGCTTTTCACCCCCAATCTTGTATAAAAAGGGAGCCAAGGCTCTTGTTTCCCCACAACACAAACTGGGTGAAAGATTCAAGGAGATCTCCTCCACACGTGAAGCAAGGAGGCATCTTCTTGGGAATCGTACAAGGACTATGCCGACTTCAAGTGATAAATAAATACCTGTGGGGGCGCCACGCTTTGGGGCCAATTGGTCTTTTGCGCAAGAGCACTCTAGCTCCACTTATTCTTTTTCTTCTTCCTCCAAGTTTATTATTCCAGTTCGTAAAGAGTTTTAAGTGTGATTAAGTGTGCTCACCGCCCGTCAAGTTTCTGAAGGCCGGTTTCATGGAGCCCGAATTTTTCCACACACATGCGAGCCCGTACCTGTCCGTACATCCTCGGGTGATGTCCATACAATTGAGCTAAGTAATACATGCTATGCCTTGCCTTCGGCTACTCACCACATCGGACAGGACACCTCTTGTCGCTTCCCTACTCCATCAGAGATTTGTTAAACCAAAACCCCATTATGTTGCGCATGCAATTGAAAAACCATTTGTGTGGTGTGGTACCATGTCATGCTTGCTACTCCTAGATACATAGCAATAAAGCTAGCTTCTTATTTCCAAAAGTTCAAAAAACCAATTCAAGAAAATTCACATGGACAGAAAATTGTAATTTTAATTATTAACTCTGTGGTAATAGCGTCTCACATGGATAGGAACTTGTAATTTGAATTATAAGCCAATGTGTAGTAAGTTATTTCTACTACAAGAGAATGTCCCATGATACCAAAGCTGTTGTAATCAGTATAGTGGGGAAACACAAGTCATCTTGGAAATGATTCAACTTCACAATATCAGAAACTATTTAGGAAGAAGCCAAGTAAGCTATTACATAAAAATGAAACACAAAACAATAATTTTCTCCATCATATCAAAAAGGTTTCAGCCACAGAACCCTAATGAAAAGACACCTGCTCAGATGACCGCTTTAACCTAAAGTTGCATCAATCTTTCTTTCCCCATGAGGACCACTTGAAGGGCTTCGCTGTAAGGAGAACTAGAAACCCTAAACAGAAAAGTTACCAACGCAGAGAAGGATTTGAAAAACCCTAGACTAACCCTTGCAAGAAACGATGCTCTCTCTCTCTCTCTCTCTCTCTCTCTCTCTCTCTCTCTCTCTCTCTCTCTCTCTCTCTCTCTCTCTCTCTCTCTCTCTCTCTCTCTCTCTCTCTCTCTCTCTCTCTCTCTCTCTCTCTCTCTCTCTCTCTCTCTCTCTCTCTCGTGTTAGAAAACATTGATATGGCGCGCAGAAGATTACCTTGACGTCGGCCTCACGAAGACAGGAAGTTCCAATGCCAACACAACCGAGCATCTGTCACTACATGTTTTTGCTCTCTCGTATTTTGAATGCGGTCTTGCCAATTCCCAAATGGTTCCTTGGTTCAGTCCAAAGACTTTTAGGTCAATGATCAAGTGATCTAACAATTGAGGTTTTCATAGTTTATTCCATGTTTTTTAATCTTGGCTTGTACTTTGAATGGATATGGCAGCATGCCAGAATGGCATTTGAATTTCGAATTGGTTACCTTAACGTGGATCTATGGTTAGCTTGATCTATTGTTAGCTTTTGTCAGTCCTAGTTCTAAATTGGAAAGGTTTCACCACAATAGAGCCATGGACGATAAGGCTAGATAGAGCACTTTGCCCATCGATGCAGAATCATGACCCCTATCTTAGCTGACATCCTTGATAGGGTTTTATGTGAGGGTGTTTCTCTCTCTTGCACTACCAACATTGTTGTCCCAATTCATAAAGCATGAGACCCTTTGGACCTTATTAACTGTTACGGGCAAAGACTATCGTAATCGGTCACACTCTAGCCAAGATCTATGGGGCAATATTGAAGGCTAAGATTAATTATTTGGAGAAAGTTTTAAGCAAAACTACTTGACATGGGATCATATCTTTACTCTCGTGATGACTATCATTCAAGTGGTGAAAGCACACATGCAATGAGTCCATTGTTGTTTGTGACCTTTTGTACGGCTTTGACTCAGTGCTGTCAAGAACACAATTTTTGAGACGCTTGCAAGAACTTCATTTCCAATCAAAGATGATATGGGGGTGATGGTAAAATTTGAATATGTGATTGGATGAGTACAAGCACTCCAAGGTCTATCTTGTGAGATCAATAGCATGATTGGGATCAAAGTGTAAAAAAACACAATAGCATGATTGGGATCAAACTGTAAGAAAACACAATAGTAGAAGCAAGATCAACACAATATAGATCATTAAATTGTAGAAAGAAGTGGAGAGTAAACAATATTACTACTTCCAAACTTTGATTACAAAAGTGATGGCCATCGGTGTGCTTTGGGTAAGGAGCTTTGATGGCAATCTAGATAGACTTTGGGTAAGGAGCTTTGATGGCAATCTAGATAGACTTTGGATGGAGGATGCCTTGCTTACTCGGAGTGCTTGAACATAATGAACTTGATGATAAAGTAAGGTAGACAAACTGGTCTATATCTAGAGCCTATGCTCTAATACCATGTGGCCACATTTGTCCCCACCATCTAGTGTCTAAATTGGGAACTGCCACATTTGGCAACCATCCATGATGTCTAAACTGGATGGTGGCTACATTTAACCACCATCCAGTGTCTAAACTGGGAACTATAGGGTGCCCGGTGGTCCACATCAACTGCCACTATTCATATAGGGGGCCTTACAAAATAGAGCACATTCATCACCCATAGTAATAACATGAGGGTGGAGCATTGAGCTTTTACTACACCCCACCTCAATGTTCACCCCACCTCAATGTTCACCCCAGCTTTTACTACACCCCACCTCAATGTTCACCCATAGGTGAACTTAGTCCAACACCGAGTCGATAAACATGGCACTTTAGCAGATCTCTCCCAAGAGCCTCTGTGAAATATTTACACAATTCTCTCTTGTTGTGCACTAGACAAGCTTCACTCTCCATCCATGATGATAAGCTTACGTACATAATGATAAGCTTACGTACATAATGATGATAAGCTTACGTACATAATGATATCCCAATGTACTTCAAGCAAGAATTATAACCACCGTGCAACTCTAATTATTGCACAGCAACATTGTAGCTCCCTTTTGAGCAAAACCATCTCTCCTAAGATCTTCTCAACAACCAAACTACTTCACATGATGCAAAGTATGCTACCTTGCTTTGCTTCATGTAGAAGAAAGTGTCAATGTTTCTTACTAATCCATGATGTAATTCTCGACCCAATAAGAAAACAATAACCAAAAATAGATTTTCTTCTATCACAATCTCCTACCTAATCTGAGTCACAAAATCTAGTCAAGGAATTGCTCGATTTATAAGTGATACCATACCAAATGGGACCTTTGATGTACTTTAACACCTGCATTCCTACCTTCTAGTGGTTCTCTCGTGGTTGATTTGAGAACCTAATAGGAGAACCCGATAAGGATGCCCGCTGCAAAGCTAATGTCAGGTCGTGTATTGCACATCAAACTTCCACTAAACTTTGTGTACTCCTTCATATCCATAAGTGGAGAAGCTTCTTCCATAGAAAGCTTTGCATCAACCTCCATGGGTGTAACTACACTAACTTGCACTCTGCCATGCCAAATGCCTTCAAAATTTTTTGCCCCTTTTATGGTGTTGCAAGCTTCTCCTCTTCATCATCGATGAGCCCACCACATGTGTCACTAGTGGTTATGTGTGTTGGACTATTTCTTCGTTGAAGTATAGTGTGGATGGAGCCTTCTCCTCCATATTATTCTAGTGGAAATGCATGCTGATGCTGCTTTCCTATCATACAAGCTTCACACACATGTGGCATCTCTGAAAATACAAGTACATGTCCCACAATCCCATACCTTTTTATCTCCTTTACGACTAAAAAGCTTAGGTGCCCAAATTTCTCATACGCTTGTCTCGACATCCACTCGAGCTATAAAAGTTAACAACTCATAAAAGTTTTTGTGCTAGATTTCTCTCCCAATGATATTGCCACTAGCATTGCGATGATTGTTGCATAATCAACCTTATCAAAGAGGACCTTTAAGTCATGGTTGGCTATTATGGCCACAATCGATAGGAGATTCCTCTTGATATCTTGCACATTAAGGACATCGAGACAACGTCTTAGTATCACCATTGCTAGAAACAAAAGAAATGGTACCTATAGGCATTTAGCATTGTTTCCTACTGCTTCTACTAGAATATCCCCACAAGCTTGAGGAAGGTATACGAGCCCTTTTAAATGGTCATATGTCGAGATTCTCCACTGTCAATGATCCACAATGTTACAAGACCATGGTACATGGAGATTAGATTATTCCATGAATTAAATAATAAAAGAACTAAACCATAACATCATAGCATAAATCAAGAGCATGAAAATCAAAGAACACAAGATTGGGTGCAATCTCCCCCCTGAAGTGTGTGGCTCCCCTCCTACACGCACTATTTAGATCATATTCATAAATTTAGCCCTTGGAGCCATAAGTAGCATAGCTTTCCCAAAATTTGGCTTTTACAAAATTGAACCATAGTCCAATGCTTTTTAAAGCATCTCATCAAAAAGAAACCTTGTCCAACATATGTATAATGGACCAAACCATATAAAATCAAATATTTAGCACATATGTACTTGGCTAGATAATCTCATTCAATGTCCATGTTGGTTATTCTAAACTCATAATCTATACTCAACATAGTCCACAATGTTAGATCACAATTACTTTGGAATCACTCACAAAAATAATTCTAACAAATGGAAATCATTCACTGCCAAGCTTCACACATGAACCATGCATCACACATAATTAATTGGATTCACTCCCATGATAAAATATTCTGAAAAATCTCACTCCCATGATAGTCCTCCCATTTGAGAAAGACAAACCGTCCGTTGTAACTATCAGCACACACGAGTGATCAAACACATTAATTATTCCCACATTGGATTCACTCTCACATAACCTTTACACGTGTCACACGTGTCTTGAGTTGATCGGATTCACTCACAATGTTTTCGTACGTGTCACACGTATTCACAAAGTATACCACATGTTTCACATGTGGTATAGTTGGTTAGATTCACTCACAACCAACAACTAGGGTCACCATCATCGAGAATTAATTCAAAAGAGTTGATTGGATTCACTCACAATCAAACTCACACATTTCTTACATGCGTCACACACGGCACACTTGGTTGGATTCACTCACAACCAAATAATCCTTTAATCACACTTGGGTCACCCAAGATATTCTTTTCACTTATTGGATCACCCAATAATAAATTAATTATCGTAACACACAAACTATCGAATGCTGAGGAATGTTTTGCCTTTACACATATTTCTTTTATTGCCATATGTAGCTCCAATTTTGCTTCAATGCTATTCTTAGACTCCTTCAAAGGTTTCAAAAGTTCCGTTCTTCCCACTTGCTTCCTTCAGTCTGCATGATTTGACCACATGACCAAGCCTGTCGTTGAAACACTTTGCCTTTGATTTCTTATTCTTCTTAGAAATATTAAGGTTATCGGAGCTCTTCCCCTTTCCTTTCTTTGCATTTGCAAAAAATGCAGCATCACTGCCATCTCTGGATGTAAAACACATCTCCTCAACATTGAGCCAGACTCCTCAAAAATAAGAGGTGGGTTATGCACTTGTGCGTGTTTAGTGAGGTCATCAAATTGTCATATTTCGGGGATAACACTTTAATGCATCATAGGTCTTAGTGATTCCCACCTGCCCCACCATTTGATCTTGCTGATTCTTTATCTGTGAATTGCTCTATTTCTTCTCTTGCAAAATGCCTTTCTGCTACAAGTTAATTCTCAAGTTTTTGAATCATGCCTCCACACTATGTTAAAGAGAGCAAGATATGATAGTATGGTCTATGGATCTACTTTGCTAGATAGAAAAAATAAAGAATAGATTGATGATTTGACTAGTATAGAGAGCAAAAAAGCTATAAGACTTGATATGAGAATGCACAAAGAATATATAGGAACATGTACTAAAAAATAACCTAGCTTCTACTCTCTCTCTCTCTCTCTCTCTCTCTCTCTCTCTCTCTCTCTCTCTCTCTCTCTCTCTCTCTCTCTCCACACACGCACAAACACACACACACAGAGACATAGAGACAAGGGCAAAAGTTAACTAGAGAACTCACTTAGTATAAAGGGGGATTGTATCCTTTCATTATGAGAAACTGGCCTATATATCCCATTGGTCCTTATTCACACTTGGATGCCCAAATCTTATATGATAACTTATTAAAGCTTGGTCATGGTGGTCAGCTTCATAAAGTTACATTTTTTAGAGTGCCTTTTCATAACACTTATTACTATCTCTCTTGTGTGGTATAAAGTATCTAGTTAACCCAAAATGGGGTTAATATCCCTCATACCTGATGGAGATTCCGTGCTTGAAATCTTGTCGTGGCCTAAAAGAACAATCTCCAAGTTTAAACTTGTAATGATTTCTTGTAGCCTTTTGAGTGTCCTTTTGTAAGGCTATAGCATCCATAAGCTTGTATCTAACATGTCTTCAAATATTGTATGCACGTAAGTTGGGAGGCAACGAGGATGCAATACATCGTGACCACATGGGCCTCAATTTATGTCGAAATGAAGGACTTCAGTGTCGTAGGCCTCATAACCTCCTCACAACATTCCTTGGGTTGGGCAATGAGTAGTGTGATCAACTTTATGAATATGCTTGTGGTTACCATTGCTATGGACCGAGTATTGTTCTCCAAGCTCTAATCCCAGAGGAGCATTTGTACACCATTGCTCTAGATGGTGCTAAATGTGGCAGCATGAAAGTAAGGGAAATTATAATATAAATGAGAATCCTTTTCTTTTTCCCCAACAAACTCAAGTGTTGTGTACCTTCTCCTCATAGCTATATGTAAGTGGGATACACTCGGAGAACTAGAATTTCCCAAACGTAGAACGTACCATACTCTTCAATGTGCATGAAATCCTTCCACCATTTTGTCTATATGCCAATTTTTTTGATCGGGTGGTTGTTGACATCATCCAATTTAATATTAACATAACCTCCCCTTGTATGCACTAGATGCATTTCTTGAAACTATAAATAATAATATATGTGACCAAATGTATTTCTAACAAATCTTGTAATTGCCAGTTGGCTAACTTGGTGTGCTTGGCCACATTCTCGCAAAGACTGCCTTTACTTACCATCGGCATAAGCTCTATTACATTTCACATGTGCACTTGATTTGATATGGCATCCACGGTGTTTTCTCTCAATGCGAGTATAAGCTTTGGATAAATCTTCATCGCTAACTAAAAGCTATTGAACATGAGCTTTGGATTTAGGTATGGATCTTATACGGATCATGGCTTCATAATCTAGTGATGGCAAAGCTGCATAACCTCCTGCATTGGATCCTGGACCTCTTGTGGAGTAGCTAGTGTAGAACTTGTAACATTGAAAGGTACCTCAACATGTTCTGATGTTAATAACTATTTGGGGTCTCAGGTGTTAGTGGGAAGTAATCATGTGAAGGAGAGAAAAGAAGTGTTAGTGTGTTATGTTTTTTTAACATTGCTTGGTGAGTGAGGAGTGGGGTGAGAGTAGTAATTTTATAGTTAGGGGGTGGTTAATACAAGGGTAAGTATATTGGGGCTATAATCATCTGAATGTAATGGGGTACGTACATTTGAGCATATCAACATCTAGCTATTATGGGGTAACTATGTTGGGGCATGTCATCTAAATCTTCCCCCTCATCCCCTGTGGTGGTGGATTTTTGGACACCAAAAATATTTATATAGAAGTCCACTCAAGATACTCTACATGCTCTAAGGCAAACCATCTTGCACCTCTTTTAGGGTTGTAGGACCTCCAAAGAGTGGATAAAATGGGTCAAGAAGGTACCGAGGCATTGTGGTGCCCTAGAGAACATCGTTCAATAGAGCTTACTAGGGTTGGTTAAGGAGAGCTTACTAGGGCTGGTTAAGGAGGGCAACAACACAGAGTTTTGGGCACTATTGTGGTGCCAAAGTGCTTTAGAAAATCCACAAACCAGTGGTTTTTTGGGAGGATGAAAATTAAACTTGGTGGTCTTTATTTTTGTTGCTGCATTACAACACGATGTACTAAGGCTCTATAGTTCTTCACTTGAAAGTTTTTTTTTGGGCATGTGTTCATGGGCTAACCCTTCCAAAATTATGATGTGGCAAATTTTCCATTGGGTTATTCAACCCCAACTAGGTGCCTTTGCAAAGGTCATAGACCCCAATAAGGTAAGACATAAAACGAGACATGGGAGCACATCCGGTGGACCCATATGATTTGGCACCTTAGATTACTGGTCACATTACATGTGAGGCAATCTGGAATCCCATAGGAACTGCATGTGAAGTAATCTGGAATCCCACAAGAATTGCATGTGAAGTGATCTAGAATTTGGAATTCCACAGGAAGATACCTCATTGTGCTTATTAACATGTGAGTTCACTAGGTCTTATCTCTTGTGATGACACAAGAGCTGAAGCAGTGGGGCCCTTTATCTTGCTCAATGGGATCATCTCATGAATTGAGAGGATGGGAGTGAAATTAAAGTTAATGATAGTGATCTCGATTTTGCATGACCAGATGCAAGAAATCGCCAAAACCTTAATGACACGGAAGACAAGCTAGTTGTCATGGAATACACCATCGTACAAGTTCAAAGATACTAGTGATGTAGGAAGGTTCATTACCAAAAAGGCCAAGATCACCCATACCTAGCTTAGTGCACTGTCATTGATGCTTTTGATGATTGAAAAATAGGTTAAGATTTTGTTATCAAGATGGCTATTTGTAGGTGTCATGGCAAACTCTTGGAAGTTAATGTTGCGGACAAAATAGGAAATATTTCCTGAAAACGAGAAACATTTGGCATCTTTCAAAGATTCCATCAAAAAAGTTTAGTTTTTTTTACCTCTTTTTAAAAAGTGGTCTACGTATGCGTACAACACTGCCAAAAAATGATAATATTTTGGGCACTTTACATGTTTCTTAGAAAAATTGACATGAAAAAAAAGACTTCGTTTTGCTTACTTTTTGAGATTATAATTAAAAATCTAACAATAAGTTTTCAAAAAACTTGCCAAAATAGAGACAATGTTTATTATTTTCATCTTCAATCCATTAAAAAAATGATACAACTGTTAAAGAAGCCCTTTTCTAAACATATAGCTTATGGCATAGGTATGTTTCCTCATAATCATTGCTACACCATCACTAGTCGCGATGTGCCTTTCCCTAAGAAGGTAGACGAGGCATCCTCTTCTTCACTATCCACAAATACAAATTTTTTCTTTTATGTGTACACTTGAAGCTTAGACTCCTTGGGTCATCTGCATTGTTAGCATGATTGAGGATGTGCTACAGAGTGTAACTATAAAAAACTATTTGTATAATTATATTACAAAAGTGTTATCTTGATACAATTATTATCTTAATTGTAAAGCCCTATTTTGGTTCTCAATGAGAGTAGTATATCCATTTTGAAGCTCTTGAGTATCACAATTTCTTAATTGATAATATATACTTTTTTAAAAAGAGTTCGTTACGTACATATGAATTTTAAAATATTATGAATAAGCTATTTAAAAGTTGTCTAATTTTGAAAAATAATTCCACACTCGTTTTTAAAGAAGATGTGTCCTTGATGTGACAAAAAAGGGTTAAATGGTAATTTTAGTTATTAAATGAGTTTAGAAAGTATGAAAAATGTCTCTTTAAGAAACAAAAGTTTATGCTTTCCAAAATACTTTTTTGTAAAATATCAGGCAGGGACTTAGGTTCGAATCCTATTGGTTGCTACACATAGTAAGGATGTTTTAGCTATAACATTTGCGGCCAACTTAATGCTGAGGAAGAACTTCTCAGCTAAGAGTTGATGTTTTCCATCAACATTATACAAAAACATCAACTTTTACGAAAATTTGATATTTTGCATCAAGTTGATGTAAAACATTAACTTGATGAAAATTTGATATTTTGCATCAAGTTGATGTAAAACATTAACTTTCTATGCAAAAGATCAACTTTTTTACAATACTTGATATTTTGTATCAACATTATGCAAAACATCAAGTTTTATGGAAAAGTTGATGTTTTGCATAAAATCGATGTAAAACATCAACTTTTTCATAAAACTTGATGTTTTGCATCAACTCGATATACAAAACATTGAGTTGTGTGGAAAAGTTGATATTTTGCATCAACACGATATGCAAAACATCGAGTTGATGCAAAAACATCAACTTTTCCACACAACCAACATCGAGTTGATGCAAAAACATCAACTTTTCCACACAACTCGATGTTTTGCATCAAAGTTAATGCAATTGCATATCGAGTTGATGCAAAATATCAACTTTTCCACACAACTGGATGTTTTGCATCAAAGTTAATGCAAAACATCAACTTTTTCACACAACTCAATGTTTTGCATCAAGGTTGATGCAAAACGTCAACTCTACCACAAAACTTGATGTTTTGCATCAAGTTTCAGATGCTCTGGGGAGAAGAAAGTTGGAGGATTGGAGATCGATTTTCACAAACAGCCTGTTTTAGCGATTCCGTTCGTTGAAACATGCTTAGACGACCTATTCCACAAATTTTGAGTACCAACGCGACTATGTTTCGATGCGATTTGCAGACGTCACAAAGCGACTTATTGCTGATGCCGTCTGCAAATTGCATCGAAACATAGTTGTGTTGGTACTCAAAATTTGTGGAATAGGTCGTCTGAGCATGCGATCGTGGACGCAATTGCTAAAAAAAAGGTCGTTTGTGAAAATCAACCTCCGATCCTCCAACTTTTTTCTCCGGAGCATCTGAAACTTGATGCAAAACATTAAGTTTTGTGGTAGAGTTGATGTTTTGCATTAACTTTGATGCAAAACATCGAGTTGATGCAAAACATCGAGTTGTGTGAAAATTTGATGTTTTGCATCAACTTTGATGCAAAACATCGATTTGTGTGGAAAAGTTGATGTTTCGCATCAACTTGATGCAAAACATCGACTTTTCCACACAACTCGATGTTTTCCATCGAGTTGATGCAAAACATTAAGTTTTATGAAAAAGTTGATGTTTTACATCGATTATGTGCAAAACATCAACTTTTTCATAAAACTTGATTTTTGCATAGAATTAAAGAAAAAATATACCTAGGAACATAGGTTTATGGCTAAGGACGTGAAAAACACATGTGGTCGTAACCTTTGACTACAAATTTGAGAGGAGGTCATTAAAAAAAATGCTTATCTATGTAACCATGTAACCTTTGTATCATAAATAATATCGCTACATAGTAGATGCCAAAAAATCATGATAATAGAAAAGCTAGATGAGATAATCCATGATAAACTGCAATCCATCAGTTTTAATGTGCAAGGCTCTATTGATTTGGAATACCACAAGTCGATTGATTCGCCAATCGTGATTTTTGTTCTACAATTCAATTTTAAAGCTGAAGAACTATAAGCAAATACACGTGGTGCGACCATCTATGTCGAGGAGGGGGGTGCATGTGAGCCTGGACTCTGCCATGCCTATGTGCAGTAGTATGCTCTCCAGCATAGGGGACCTTGAATCTACCGTCATCTCGTGAAAGCTCTAAGCTCTTCTCTACCACCATTCCAGAAGCCCAAAGCTCCTCTCTTTTCTCTTTGTACACAAAGACAATGTCGTGAGCGAAGATTGCATCTCTCAGCATCCTTTGCATGTCCTCTAAATAATTATAACCAGAGTTCATTCTACACTACCCTTAGACATACCATCTTCCAACATCCTTCACATGCACTATAAATAATTATAACTAGAGCTCATTCCTACACTACTCTTAGATATACCATCACCTATGTTCATGATAATGGCTATCTGGATCAAACATCAACATATGCATACTATGAATTTTTGCCACTACCACATATGCACATGATATAGACTACAATTTCTTCGTGCCCACCCTTATCCATATTGCATAACAAAAATTCCCTTCATGAAAATAAATGGCTTTGTGGGTCGAAATTTACACCCATAGGCTATATGATGTCTGCATCTAAGATTGTCACGTGGAAAAAATATATCTTTTAACATGCTTAGGTTTATTCAAAGCCTCCATAGTTACCATCTTCTACATATATATATATGAATACAAGTCTACCTTTGACCTCTTTAAACTCTTAGCATTGGTTGTATATCATGCCTACTATTTGCTTATAAATAATAGAGCAAATAATTATATCATGCAAACTATCAAGGTAAGTATATACTAAAGGCTCTACTATTTGGGTCTAGAAATAGACTCAAGGATGTTTGTAGATTTTTTCATATGTTATGTATTCTAATATTTTTTGAGTGCTTATCAAATAATGTGCATATTTATGCATAGTGGTAGAATTTGTCCCAAGAAAGTCTATTAAAAAAAGTGTCTTATATTCATGAAATTTATAAAATAATTTTTTATTTGAAAAATATTGATATTTCTTTAAGTTATATAGACTCCTATGTCATTTTGTAAGTCAAGTTTATTTTTATGTCACAAACTACAGGAGTTTATAAATCTATGAAGGTCACACGTGTTTTCAATCTTGAAAAAATAGCAAAATTCATGTATTTTTTAAATTTATACATGGAATTCTAGATGTGTTTTCAAAAAATTATGTTTTTAAGCCATTTTTGAGATTTCACACATTTTGAGAGGGAATCTTTTTAAGTAACCCTTGTTAGTTACCTATTTTGCTCGCAATAGTGTTTTAACATATAAATATGACATTTGGTTTCTTTTTAAAGATTGGGGGTAGATGAGCATAATATTTATCTTTGAATTTAGCATAACATTTATCTTTTAAAAAAATTAAAAGATTGGGAGGTAAAAAATGAGCATAACATTTATCTTTGAGTTTAGCCCATGATGGTGATTTTGGAAAGCTTCTCGGCTACATGGTTGTTCCTTCCTTTCTTGGTTGACTACCAAATAGGTTAAGATTTTTTACTGAGATGGGTATCTATAAAGCGTTACGCCAAAATTTTGGAAGCTAATATATAAACATATGTTTTGAATTTTTTTTTAAAAAAAATTGGGATGTAAAAACTAAGCATAAAATTCGTCTTTGAATTTAAGCCCATTTAGTGATGGCGTTCCCAAAAAGCTTCTCGTTTAATTACCAATGCATGGCAGTTCCTTCCTTTCTAGGTTGCATTATATGGCATGTAATAACTCTATGCGAATATAATCCATCATTACCTAAACGTTTAAATATGTAGTCGTATATCAAATAATAGTTTAATCAAAAGCTATTCTACCAGTTTTGATCGAAAAGCTTCTTGATCTAAAAGCCTTCAATTGAAAATTATAATATTTAAGCATCACTTCCAAACCATTTCATTTTGATAGAGAGAAAGGGAGAGAGAGAGAGCTCAATTAATCTCTCGTCCCTTACTTTACGCGTGTGTGTGTGTGTGTGTGTGACTTATATATGTGTATGTTACTTTACGTGTGTGTGTGTGTGTGTGTGTGTGTGTGTGTGACTTATATATGTGTATGTTGGTGATCACCCTAGTCACATATGGGCATGTGTGTGTATATGTTGGTGACCATCGTGGTCATATATGGGGGCTAGGCATGGGAATTTTGAATCATGTGTGTGTAGGTGGCCACCGTGGTCATATATGGGGGCTAGGCATGGGAATTTTGAATCATGTGTGTGTGTGTGGGTATGTGTATGTGTGTGTAGGTGGCCACCCTGGTCACATACATGCGTGTGTGTGACCATCCACACGTGTGTGAGACCCTACCCTAGCCCACATATGTGACCACCCTAGTCACATATGTGGGCTAGGCATGGGAACTTTGAATCATGTGTTTATATGTGTGTGTTGGTTCTCTTTTTGGCCATATATGTCACCACTATAGGTCACATCTGTGACCACTGTGTGTGACCACCTTAGCCCATATATGTGACCACCCAAGTTACATATGTGGGCTAGGAATGGAAACTTTGAATCATGTGTTTATGTGTGTGTGTGTGTGTGTGTGTGTGTGTGTGTTGGTTCTCTTTATGACCACATATGTGACCACCATAGGTCACATATGTGGGCAGTTTTATTCATGTGTTTATGTGTGTATGTGTTGGTTCTATGACCACCATGGTCAGATATGTGTTGGTTCTATGACCACCATGGTCAGATATGTGGGCTAGGTGTGGACACTTTGAATCGTGCTTTTTAATTAGTTAGATGCTTTAATTTTAATATTTTTATTTTAGCTAATTATGTATTTATTATTTATCTTAGTTAGTGTTTTTAAAATTAAAACTAATTTGAAATAAGTTTTGAATTATTTTTGAATTTATTTACTTATGTTTTAAAATTATATGTGTGTGAATTTAGGCTAGTTATGAGCACTCTGACACCTTGATGGGGTAGCTTGATGGGGCATATGTGCACTCTACCTTGGTGTTTCTCTATATTTGTCTTGGGCTAAATTCACTCTAGTCTCACATGTGGGCCAAGTGTGAATAGTTCCATTAAATTTGTGAATAGCTTGGTGTTTCTCTATGTTTTTCTTGGGCTACTTGTGTTTACTTTGGTCTCACATGTGGGCTAAATGTGAATAGTTCCATTAAATTTGCTTTATTTAGGCCAAATGTGAACATTTTCATTAAATTTGCTTTATTTGGGCTAGTTGTGTTTCCTTTGGTCTCGCATGTGGCCAGCTGAACACATCAGAGGGGGGCAATTCATTATGTGTTTCTTCATGGCTTTATTCACATTGTTCCTCTTTAAGTTTCTTGGTTCTTACCTCTCTTCTTTAGAGTCAACTTCCTCAATGATGTTTGTGGAGTCTCCTCCTTTCACATAGAGGCCATGAGGGTTTTGGTGTTGGAAATGAGGGCTACAAGGGCTTCACCTTCTACTTGAGCTCTTTGTAGACTCTTCTTCCCCCTCTAGGTGTCTTATGGATTGCTGATTTTCTTTCATTATTGTTTCAAGCATTGGAATTCCACTTGTATGACTTAAAACTTTTGTCAAGAGGTAAGGGTTTTCGACCTTATCTGAATGGGCTTTAAGCTCGTTGATCATTTCCTTGTGTATAAAATCACCATTAGGTTTTCATGTATGTAATGGTAAGATCAATCCTATTGTATTAATCAATGGGCTTCACTTGCATGCGACCATTACCCTTGGCCAAGCCTTATGGTTTGCCTCTACCTTGACATTCTTATATTCTATGCCATTATTGTTAAAGTCTTTGGTGTACATCATACCTAAGATTTTTTGTTTTTGTTTTTCGAGCCGGATTTTCGAGCCGGAGTGAGAGACGAACACGTTTGTTTCTGAGACTCAATCCATCTAAAAGGTATGCCCATCACGTTTCCATGTATGTAATGGTATTTTCACCAAAATGAGCATACTTCCTTGCATGATAGAAGAAGAAGAGAAGAGAAGAGAAAAGAGACAATGCAAGGGTCATGGTGCTGAGTGAGGTGTCAAGGAAAGGGGGTGGGTGTGCTGATGTAGAGGGAGTATCTTGTGGGGTCATTGGTAGGCCCAATCCAAGATGGAGGGATGAGGGGGGTAATGGTGGGGTTGGTGAAGGAGGTGGCGAGGGAACTTGAGGAGGGTTGTGGAAAGTGATGGAAAAAGGGGTAGCATAGTGGGTGAAGAGGTTCATGTGATGAGTTTTGTGTGGAGGGTGGGGGGCTCGAGGGAGTGTTAATGGGCACTAGTGGTGGGTGGGTTGGGAGGTGGTTGAGAGATAGGGCTAGAAGGGGAGCGGGTGTGTGGGTGAGGGGGAGGATGTGGTGGGGGAGATTGTGAAGCAGGCGGATCACCTTAGGCAGAGGGTCCTGACCTTTATCATCAGTGCTGTCATCATCGTTATCGTCGTCGGGGTTGCATGCCGAGCGTTTGGAGAAGAAGAAAGCCATCACCTCATATGCCTCTGTAGGGGTGATTTCAATGGGGAAGGAGATATGGGACTTGTCGAACTGGATAATGCATGTCGCTCTGTGATGATCTCTAAGTGATGGCAGATGCGGTGGTAGAGGATGAGGAGGCCAAAAGTTGAGTAAGGGGGAAGATCAGGACAGCAGAGGGATTTGTAGGCGTAATAAAGGGTGGTCTAGCCACTATGTTTGAGGAAGGTGAGGGTGGTGATGGCGTTTGAAGAGGGGTACGGGTACAGATAGAGGCCGTGGGGGACTGAAAGCTCGATGGTGGCATTGCATCGATGGTTACGCACTCTAAGAACATGGCCTAGTTGATGAGGTTGGCAACAAGAGGGTTAATGGGAAGGTTGAAGAGGATGGTGGGGTTGGAGGGACAAGGGAGTTTGGTGATGATGAGGGGTAGAGGCGGTGTGGGGTTCGTTGAGAAAGAGGTTGTGTGAGAAGGTTGAGTTACAGGGTTTGGTAATGCAGTTCAAGGAGTTGGGTCGGGTTTTGGGGTGGGTGGAGAGGGTGGGTGGAGAGGGTGGAAGCGTCCATTAAGGCGTCGACTTTGCGCTCTAGGATTGTGGATGTCTGCCCCGTAGGAGGTGTTGGCTAGGATTGGAGGGCACACTCCTCTACTACCCGCCGCAATTGGGCATCTTTTATTGCAATGTTTGCCTACCTATAGGAATCGAAGCCTGTAAAACAGTCATCCTCGATGGTCTGGGTGTGGTGGCGCAGGTCTTGAGCTTCCTTCTAGGCGAGCGAGTAGGCATGTTGGGCGGATTGGGCATCCTCTTGGCCGCATGAAGCAATTGCTGGAGTTGGGTGATGGTGGCCAGGTCTTGAGCTTCCTTCTAGGTGAGCGAGTAGGCATGTTGGGCGGATTGGGCATCCTCTTGGCCGCATGAAGCAATTGCTAGAGTTGGGTGATGGTGGCCAGGGCGATAGCGAGAGGGTGTGCTCGCGATCCTCCAAGGACGTCCGTAAACTGGTTGTTGGCAAGAAGGGTTGCTTGGAGGTCGTGTTGGGTTTGGAGATGATCAGCTCAAGGCCAGGAGCATGGCCTATTGGGTGGCAGTCACCTGCTCGTGTTGTCGCTGCACATGTAGTCCATCATGGATGCAAGGAGCTCCTTGGTGAGGTTCGAGAAACCTTTCACGAAGTTTGGGAGGGCACTGTGGGAGGACCCAATGCCTTTGGAGGAGCAGAAACACTCAGTTTGTACCCAACAAAGGGTGTTTATATTGTATGATATTGTGAGGTAGAAGGGGATGTGGACGAGCTTTCATCCAGATGAGCTGGGGGAAATGAAGGAAGGGATTGGCTTCTTGGACTGGGTGTTTGGAGGAGGTTCTCTTCGAGGAATTGGGTAATTAATCAAAGCTCCTCTTCTTCTGCGGCTTTGTGGGCCTCCTCCTTCGCTTGGGGATCGGGATGGTGGCGCTTGGAGGGGGTTTAGGTTGGTGAAGGTTGGGGTTTAGGGATCTGGGGAGGTATGGAGGTGCTGCCTCAGAGGCGGGACAAGTGGTGGGGCAACTTGGTAGAGCACCTTGGTGGGTAGGGAGGAGGCCACTAGCTTGCCGTGGGGGTTGGAGCAGATGGTGTGGAGTTCCTTAGGTAGGTACTCTACCCAATTGACGACGACAATGACTTGGTAGATGTGGGTGAGAGTGGATAGGTTGCAGAGCGATCTACCCAGTATGTTGTGAGAGAGAAAAGAAAGAGTAGCACGGGCGGGCATAACCAACTCCTATGGGTAATGTTCTGCCACTCCATTCTTTCTTTGGTGGTGGGGCCCTGGAAGACATTGCACATGATGTTGTTGTTAGCGCACGTAGGGCTGATCAACTTGGGAAAGATGGAGCGCATCGCAGACAAGGTCGGACGGTATGGGGGTACCCTTGTTGTCTAGGACCTACCATATAGCCTAGTTGGCATTATACGTCTCAATGAAGTAGAGATAATTTAGGAGGATGGGTCCCCATGGCTGCATGGTGGGCAATCCACCATTGAGCCCTATTTGCTCTAGGTGGGTGATGACAGTAGGTTCAACAATGGCTCGATAGCAAGGCTCGGTGGAATAGAGTAGCTTGTGCTCGACCTTATGCATGTTCTTCATGAGACTACGAATGGCATGGCCATTAACCTGCTTCATCATGGCTTCACCTAGATGGGAAAGCTGGGTGGGGTGCTTGCCGTACTCCTCGAATCTTTGGCTTGCATGCCGTCTTCTTCTGGGGAGTGTAAGCAATGACCTCGAAGGAGGAGTTTGAGTGTTTGGGTTTAGCTATAATAGAGGTGGGTGAGTAATAGGCAGGAAGCAATGAAAATTGGAGTGAAAAAACTACAACAGTCAAGAAGAAAAGTGAGGGAAATGAATGGGGGTGGGCCCTTATATAGATTTTCAAGGAAGTTACATCTGTGGCTTCATAGAGGAATGAGCATGGCTTTGTTGAGGAACGGTCGTGGCTTCAAGAATGAACAACTGTGGAATAATTGTGGCTTTAAAGTTGAATGGCTGTGGATTCGTGGAGTTGGAGTGAACGACCGTGGATTTAGGGAAGTAAATGACTAGGAATGCATAAGTGAACGATTAGGAATGCACAAGTGAACAACTAGGAATGCATAAGTGACCAGTTGTGCCTTCGTGAATGAACAACCGTGGATTCGAGGAAATGAATGACCATTTGCATTGATCTAGAGTTAAAAAAAAATAAGGGCACCCTATTAACAGGTTTTGTGCCGCCCTGGGACTATGTGGTCAGCATCCCATTGCGGGTTTTGTATCGACTCCTTGCCCAAGTGGTGATGGTGAGAAGGCGAGACCAATTAGGTATGGGCAAGGTTGGTAGCTCTTCATGAAGCGGAGTAGCCTCTTAGGAGGGAGCTGCTTTGATGGTGACGGGTTGGAGAGGTAATAGGTTGAGAGTAGGGGTGTATTGGGGGAGTCGGATGATAAGGGCAGGTGGGGTAGCCGAGGTTGAGGGGATGTCACTGGTGGAAATAGTGGGCAGGGGTGGCATGGCCTTGGCATCCTCTTGGATCTTTGCTTTTTCCTTATCCTACAGAGTGCTAGTGATGGCAACCAGCTAAGGCTAGCTTCGGCTTTTTCCTTATCCTATAGAGTGCTAGTGATGGCAACCAGCTAAGGCTAGCTTCGGCCTCCATTGGAAATGTTGCGGTGCTGGGAGCTTAGGGGAAAGAAGGGTGCACGTCGGCAGTCATGGTAGTTAGATTTGCCAATTGCCTTCATAGAACTTTTGGCTTGTGAGAAGAGTTTTAGGTACCCACTTGTAAGTAGTTGTGATTGTTGAAATTTGAGCTAAATGATGAGCTATGGTGGATCATACACTAGAATCAACATGATTAACAAAGTGATTAAGAAATGATTAAGACGTAATTAGTGAATAATTAGCAGATAGATTAATGTAGGCATGGATACTCAAAAACTAGCAAATTCTCATTAGGGCTATGCCTCAATTTATAGTGTTTACATCAAGCATCAAATCCCCTTGATTTCTCCATGATTCACTCCCTGAATATCTCCACCTCTTGCCTGATTCTCTCCACCTCTTCTCTTTTCCCAGATTATCTCCCAGAATATCTCCACACTCCTAAATTCCCTCATGCTACCCATTATTCTCTCCCAGTAGATTCTTCTCACCTTTTCACAGGTTCTTTCACAATTACATCTCCTCTTTTACAGCCTCTATCCAAGAGCTTGTTCCCACACACACCCTATTCACTTGTATATTTCAACACCTCCCCTCAAGTGAATAATCCTAGTACACCTAGACCCTATACCAAGTTTGCCTCCCCTTACTTGGTAGTCCGCGACCAGTGTCTACTCCTCCCCTCAAGTTATCTCAGCACACCTGGACCCTGTATCAAGTTTCTCTCTAACTTGACAGTCCGCGACCAGTGCCTCAAGTCCCTAAACTCCATAGTCCTTGACACTCTCTCTCTCAATGTGTCCAAGGCTACTATAAGTGCCCGCGACCTTGACTAAAGTGCTCACACATACATCTACCACGTGGCCTACATCATCGGTGGCTCAGAGGTGGTTTTACTTTATTGGGGCAGGTTACATTGGGTTGTGGGGTCTCTCTCTCTCTCTCTCTTTCTCTCTTAGAGATTTTCACATGGCTCCTCACTCTTTGGAACCTCACATCTTCTCTTTTCTTCAGTCTTCTTCTCGTGGCAGCATCTCTCCACGCGTCCGTTTCTTCTTCCAGTCTTCTCGGGGCAGCTTCTCTTCTTGTGGCAGCTTCTCTTCTCGTGTCCATGTCTTCCTTCAGGTCTTCTTCTCGGTGTGGATCCTCTTCTTGGAAAGAGATATTCTTCTTCTTTCATGGCTGGGGCCATGAGCTCGTCTGTCAGGTCATTTTGCTCCATGTGAGCAACATGTTTCAATGTTTTGCTGACAGTTCCTTTGGGCTTTTTATGTTTATTTTGTATCATTATGCAATGCAAACCCAAATTTATGCGGGAGGTCTTACCTCTTGCCTTAATCTGGACAAGGGCAGTGTCTGTTCCCATTTTTACACTGATAAAATGTGCCCAATACATAATGCGTATAGCATTCATTCTCATGCACATTCTAAATGCAACTCTGGCTGTGAATAATCTTTAATTTGAGTGAGATTTACAGGCATTAACCAAGGGTTAAATGCAAAATGATGATTTTCACAATTTTATCAGCACAATTTTACCAGAAATTACACTGAATCAAGGGTAACCAATTTGTACGGGATGGTTGGAGTATCAAACCAACTCCGATTTGAAATCTGAAGTTATAGGGATCTGTCTCAGATACCTAATGGTTAATTTGAACCCTCAATTGCACCAAAATACAGTGATTAACACTGATTAATCACTGATTAGCAAATTAATG
Source organism: Cibotium barometz (assembly GCF_041138505.1). Classification (NCBI taxonomy): domain Eukaryota; kingdom Viridiplantae; phylum Streptophyta; class Polypodiopsida; order Cyatheales; family Cibotiaceae; genus Cibotium; species Cibotium barometz. Next base: position 43,089,901 of record NC_141060.1, read on the forward strand.
CTCTGGTTTGTGTGCAGAAAACAGAGTATGCGGGGAGCCCAGATCTGGTGCCTTCCACTTCAAATGAACTCAAATGCTTTCAAAGGCATCAATAGCAATGAGTCTAGTAGAGGATTAAGCCAAGAAACACAAGATTTGACCAAATAATGAAAGCTTAATCTCTGTTTTACCAAAGTCACCTGCAGATTTGATGAAGAGCTTTGATCTCTCTGTAGACTTGATGAAATTGATTTCTGTCTTCACCAGCTTGTAGAGCATGCTTGATTACCCCTTGTGCTAAGAGGAATTAGCTCAATTTGATTTGATGGAGTGTAGATCTGCATTTTACTCAGAAAAAACAGCGCTGAAGAAAACAGCGATTTCTCCTAAACGCCTTCGCGTTTTTCTGCGCCGTTTGATGTGCTTGTAGCTAGGGTTGTTCACTAGCTTGTGTTAGAAGGGCATAGCCTAATGTTGACTGTGCATGGAGAATGGAGTCCTCCACTGGCTGGGGGTGAAGGGGAAGAGTGAAAGCTTACTAAAAAATTGATTTTTTGCTAATTATTTTACTAATCCTAATTAATTCACTAATGGGCTCATAAATCTGGTTGATTCTAGGCATGGCTCTGATACCATGTTGAAATTTGAGCTAAATGATGAGCTATGGTGGATCATACACTAGAATCAACATGATTAACAAAGTGATTAAGAAATGATTAAGACGTAATTAGTGAATAATTAGCAGATAGATTAATGTAGGCATGGATACTCAAAAACCAGCAAATTCTCATTAGGGCTATGCCTCAATTTATAGTGTTTACATCAAGCATCAAATCCCCTGATTTCTCCATGATTCACTCCCTGAATATCTCCACCTCTTGCCTGATTCTCTCCACCTCTTCTCTTTTCCCAGATTATCTCCCAGAATATCTCCACACTCCTAAATTCCCTCATGCTACCCATTATTCTCTCCCAGTAGATTCTTCTCACCTTTTCACAGGTTCTTTCACAATTACATCTCCTCTTTTACAGCCTCTATCCAAGAGCTTGTTCCCACACACACCCTATTCACTTGTATATTTCAACAGTGATGTGAGGACGAGGTGGGTTGTGGCGACTGTTTTGCTATGGAGAGAGTCTTTGCCGGATGTTCTCCCTGAACTTGAGGGCTTGTGGTTGCCTTGTTGGAGGTCATCGTGATGTTTGGGCAATATAACGAGGTGTCAAAACCTTTGGGGTTGCCAAGGTTTGAGGGGAAAGGTTGGATCTTTGGGGAATCCATAGGGTGGTTGCACCCTCATAAATAACCTTGGGCAATGAGGATCTTCTTGGGCACCCAATAGTGAGTATTAGTGGGTTGGGTGGAATGGGGGCGAGTTGGTACATGTTGGAAGTTAGTGGTGTGAGTAGTGTTAGCGGTGTTAATAGGCTTTGTTGGCTTGGTTTGACTTGCTATGGAGCTTGGTGTGGATGAGGCTCTTTGAGTGGATGGGGTATCTTGGTAAAGGAGAGGTCGCCTTTTGGGTGGCATGGTTCTATGTTTGTTGGTAAGGTAGGGTGGTTGTGGTTGGTGAAGAGGATTGGTCAACTTGTGGAAGTGAGATTGGTGGCTTTGGCTCTTTATCTTTCATAAGAATAGTAACTTGCCTTGAAGCTAGTTTTAGTGTTGTTGTTATGATGTCCTAATCAATATGACACCGGTTGTGTCCCATCCATCCTCGTCCTAAAGGGATCTCTTCTTTCATTGTCCATGTAGGCATGACATAAAACTTGTCTTTCAAGGGGTTATTTCCAATGTGAAATAGAATTATAACAGCACCTAAGCACTTAACAGAATGCAAAGCAGCAGTAGTGATGGTGGTTGGGTGGCATCGACTTTTCTTGTAGCTCTAGCTTCGACCCATTTTGTGTAGTAGTTCGTGGCTGCTATGATGTACCGGGCTTGAGTGTGTTGAGCAGTTGGACTAATAGGTCCCACAAATTGATGCCCCATTTCTCAAATGGTTGTAAGGACATGATAGGGTAGAGGGGCATCCTATCCTTATTGTGTGAAATCATTGCTTGTTGGCATTGATCACATTGTTTGACATATTCAACGGCATCTCCAAACAAGGTTGCCCACCATAGGCCTGCTAGAAGGATCTTTTGAGCAGTGGTATTTGTTGTGAACTGTTCACCTGTGACTCTAGAGTGGGCTTGTTCCAAAATAGAGACGTATTCATCCTCATAGACACCACCTCATGATTTCGTCCTTTCCTTGTTTGTAGTGTGCCCAGCAATCAGTTGATAGGGGGTGGCTTTTTTGATAAGGCATCTTGCCCGATCCTTGTTGATAGGTGCTTTGGTGGGTAGGCCATTAGCCAGGAAGTGTGCAACTTCCTCTCCCCATTTAGGAATCAAGCATAGTTGGAATAGGGGGCATTTGGCAAGTCATCATCAACACCCATTGGTGGCTCTCCATTAGGGATGCACGACATATGGTCGACCAATACGTGCTGGGAGCCTTTACGTATTATGATGGTATAGTGCAACCGAATAAAGAAGAGCTCGATGGTCTACAAAACAAACAAATTTGGTCTCCAAAAGGTAATGACAAAACTTTTTATTTGTATAGATGATGGCAAACCCTTCTCTTTCTGTGGTGGTATAGTTTCATTCTACATCGTTCAATTGGAGTTTGGAAAAGCTGCTGTGTTCTCCAAGTTGAGCCAGTGCACAACCAATTGCAAAGGCAGAGGTGTCTATGAGGACATGGAATATGATTTCTTGATTAGGGGATCTCAAAATGGGAGCACTTGCCAATGCCTTTTTTAGGGTATCATATGCTTGTTTTGGCACTCCTCTGTCCATTAAAAAATCACCAGGAGTTCTTAAAGGGGACGAGCAATGTCGGCATACATAAAAATGAAATGCCGATAATACTGACATGCCCCATGAATCGTTGGACTCCTTCGAAGTTGGTAGGGGGTGGCAGCTCAAGACTATCCCTTTTCGTGCTTAGGCTTTTCAGGGTGTAGGGTAGCAAGATATAAACTTCCACGGCAGTTCTTCTTGGGTGATCGTCCCTTAGATTTTTGAGATAAGCAGCAACAAGATCTACCAGGTTCGGGACTGTTGTGGCTTTTGGGTCTATCTCTTGAGGGAGATTCTCAAGGAGTGCTTGGTTATCAAGACCTTTGTCAAGCTCTTTAGTTTCCTTGGTTGGTTTTGTAAGTTCGACATAGAGGAACTTCTTGTAGCATGTACTGCTTGAGCTTTCTCCTCTCCAATCGCCGAGCTTGACACTACATGACCAACTCCAGAGCGGCCTTTAGTCTTCCCTTCTCCTCGATTGGTTTTGGATATTTGGCTAAATTTTGGGGTAGCCAATTGGGGTCTATTTTCTCTCTTGCTTGAGGGGTGGATGGTAGTATCTTTTCCTCATTAGATGAGGAAGATGACACATTGGTGGATGTTGTACCCTCGTCGAACCCATTTTTTATAACCACATGGCTATCTCCCTTGCCAATCTTTGTGGCATTTTTCTTTCGAGAGCACCTAGTTGCATGTGCTTGTTCAAGAACCTCTTAGAAGATAAGGTCTTGGCCTGTCCTGGGGTTTCTTGCTTTTACAAAGTAGACGCTTGAGCGGTGGCAAGCATGAGCTATGGCTTTCCTTCTACTTTGCATTTGAGTGACTACACTCAGAGGCATTGTGTGGATAAAGCCTTCTCGTATACTCAACAACAACTAGGTTTAGCTTCATTTCCCTTCCCCATTGCACCCATTCTCAATGGACAATCCTTATACATATGGTCTATCCTACAGCCCGTGCATAAAGGAGTTAAGGAGGTGGTAGTACTCATAGGAGTTCTAGCTATCCCTTTTTTTTACAAGACATTCAGCTATTCGATGAAGTGCAACACATTGATAGCACTACATAGGCGGTTGTTTTGCCATGCTATTCAAGTCTCATCCCCATGGTGTCGGCTGCTAGGTACACGAGGTACATATGCTCACCCTCCATCACGTAGTGACTTAGGATTTGCGAGGGTGGGCTGCTTGGCTCTGTGGGTTCAAAGATGGTGTTGTTGATAGCTTCTCCCTCATCACCTTCTTCAAATATCTTTGTCAAGGTCAACTGGTGAACAAGAGTCACTCGAGGTGATGGTGGTTGTGGTGGAAGAACTGGGGGTGGTTGGGGTGTTTCGGGCACCATAAGGATTCCTCACAGGGCCACTTCATCGTTAGGTTGAGGTGCGTTGTGTTGTGCTGGGGTTGGCAAGGCCATTGGGTTGTCTTGGGTTGGGTGGCAAGACTTGTGGTAGAGCCCTTGCTTGAGTAGCTCTTTGGTGATAGCAGTTGACGGTTTCATGATTGCCCCACCTTTGGCAGTGAGCACAGTAGAGAGTGGGTTAGGGTCTCAAATGTGGACACTCCATACTAGTGTGGTTTGCTCAAAAAATCAGGCACCATACTAATTCTGTCTTGGGGAAAAGATGAGGTTGCCCAACTTGGTCAGGTCCTCTCTCCATTGTTGGGTCATTTGCTGTATTAATGTAGATGCTAGCTGCTCTACTTGTCTTAAAGAGGACTCTTTTCCCTTTCCTTTCGATTTTATGCTTGTATTTTTGAAGGAAGCTTTAGAAGAGCCCTCATGCAATTCTCAGGAATGAGTTCCGTTGAAATTTTTCTCAAAATCCATGGCACTTCTATAACATTGCTCAAAGGAGGTATGCCCTATAGCATATAGGGAGTTGTGCAGCAGAGCAGGGCTACATCTTCAAGGCCCTTTAAGAATCCGATCAGTCTTTCGTCTAAGAACTTGTCGCTATCATCATTATAATGAGAGTGAAAGTATCTCACCCAGTTGATATAGTCTTGGATGGATTTTCCTCTTTCTGTCTTACATTGTGTAACTATTCAATTGGACTCCATTGAGTTCATTATCTAGATAAACTGACTTTGAAACCCTCTTCAAAGCATCAAAGGTAGCCTTGTCTTCCACTTTTAGCGACGATCGAAACCATTGTCCTGCTTTTCCCATCAAGGGTGAGGCCATAGGCACTCACCTTAACCTGATTTTCCACATGGCCAAATGCCTCACAAATTTGGTTGAACATCTCCAGATGAGGTATGGGGTCTCTAGACCCATCAAACTTAGTGATAAGTTTGGAGACATGGGCTGGTTTATTCCTTTATGCTAGTAGTGCAATTCTTGAAGCTACCCCCTCCCTATTTCCATGGCCATCCTTAACATTTTCGGTGTTAGTCGTCCTGCCATGGCTGGGGCTAGTGCAGGTTGGGGTATGATAGGCGAGGGAGCTAGGCCTGGAGGATAGTGTCCCATATATGAAATGTGCCTCAGTGGTGGGCCAGTGTGTGCTTCCTAAAGTCAATATAGTATATGTGATACACTCCACGAGGCGGGTAGTGGTTGTACATTTGTGCTGTGTGCTGGTTGAAATGTTATGTGTGGGCTCTTTCTCTTTGGTAAGAGGTCTTTGGACCTTTGGCTCTTGACCTAGGTTTCGTGCTGGCCTATGGTGTTGGTATGAATCTATCATCACAGCAGCCAACATGGCTCTTAGATTGTTGGATTAGTTTGGATTGGGTTACTTGGGCCTTGCCCCACCTTCGGTATAGGATTTAGGGCAGTGTGACATTTCTCTCTGGTTGACATTCCATGCAGTGTGACAGTTCTCTCAGGGATAAGGCTCTTTTGATTGCACATTTCCCAGGATAAATTTTCTTATTCATGAGGCAAGACTCCTTTGCAAATGTGTAGGGGATCCAAGGTCTTGCTCATGAGTCAATGGTCTATCCATGCACTGGGTAGCTAATCCTCATGTCTCTAGGTCGGGGGTAGTGCATCCCATGATTGGATGTTCTTCACTTTCATTGGTGTTATCAAGGACTAACATCATTTGACTCCACGCTGTGTTGACCAAAGGGTCAGATATCACAAGTGATTGTGCATAGGATGGTTCAACGTCGTCAAACAAAGAGTTGTTTTACACCAATTTCCCTGAGCATAGGTGCATGAATGCGTTGAGTGATAGTGCAGAATCATACTCTAGATAGGGAAATTTTTACCCTCTGGAAGCTTAGGAATGGTGGTACTAGAGGCAGCACATGTCCGACTATTGCTGTCACCCAGGAGATCACAATGTTGTGGTTGCATCCTCTTCAAGTAATGCATCACCCACCATGACATTAGAGCAATATGGGAAAGTTGTGCTGCTGAATCTTACTAAATGCTAATAGAATAACAGAGGATTGATTCAGAGCCAAAACAGGCTCAGCTGAGTCAGCAAGAAACAGATAATGTGAGCACTCTGAACAATAGTGCAATAAGAGATAAACTATCAAGCTACACTGAATGCCACTACATCTGCAAAAAAAAAAACCTTTATCAATGGACAAGTCAACAAGGTGGAATCAGCCAATGGAGTGGGATGATATAACAAATTTGACAAGTGGGGGTAGCAAGGCATACATCCTATCTTATGAGAGTATAAGGCAATAGGGAATCTTTTTTGAAGCAGGCTACAAGGCGAGCTTCGAAGCCTTTGGATTTGGTACACACTGACTTGTGTGGACCTATGCAGACCACATCCTTAGAAGGATCTTTGTACTTTATGCTGTTTGTTGTTGATTGTACCAAATTTACATGGGTTTATTTCCTTTCCCAGAAGGACCAAGATTTTGCTCGGTTCAAGGAGTGGCATGTTATGGTGGAGAAGGATTCTAGATTGCAGATAAAGACCCTTCGAGCTGACAAAGGAGGAGAGTTCTCTTCTAATGCATTTGTGCAGTTTTGTGTGGAACATGGCATCAAGTGGGAGCTAGTCAATACAAGTTTGCCTTCGGAGAATAGAGTGGTTGAGAGTAAGAACTGGATTGTGGTGGAGATGGTGAGGACGATGCTGGAGCATCGTGATCTTCCTCATCTACTTTGGGGAGAGGCTGTGGATATACAGCTGTCCATATCCTCAACCGATCTCCGATGACTTCAGTACCAAAGATGACTCATTTGAGGCTTATTTTGATAGGAATGTATCCCATTTCCGTGTGTTTGGGAGTGATGCCTATGTTCACATTCCAAAGAAGTAGAGGGGGAAGCTTGACTCGAAGTCCCAGAAGCTTGTCTTTATGGGATATAACTCTCTTTCCAAAGGCTACAGGTTGTATGACCCAGAGCGGAACGCGGTTGTTGTCAACAGAGTTGTTGTCTTTGATGAGTATATTCCAGCTTCCACTATTGATGAGCCAGCACTTCTTGGAGAACTAGACGAGTCTGAAGATGATTACCAGTCTATTGTTCTAGCTAGACAACCTCAGTTAGTTGTAGAGGTTGAGCCCACGGCTGGAGATGAGCCCCCGCAATAGCATGAGGCTCCACATTCTGTTCGAATACCAAAGTGGTTGTTAGACACCCTTCGGGAGTCAGGTGTTACGGAGTTTCCCTCTGAGTGGACCACAGAGGACGGACCTCAAAGATCACACAGAGTTCGTGAAAAAATTCATTTAGCGGAGCTCTTATAAGTAAACTATGCTTTGATGTCTCGTATCTTTCAGGGAAAAAGAGCCCACTTCCATGAAGGAAGCTCTTTCTCAGGAGACTTGGAGGAAAGCCATGCAAGTGGAACTGGATGCCATAGAGAAGAATAAAACTTGGGAGTTGGTTCTGAGGCCATCAAAGCAGTCAGTCATTGTTGGTGTCAAGTGGGTCTTTAAGACCTAGTATACATCTGATGGGTTGGTGGGTTGGGAGTTGTTCCAAGGCCATCAAAGCAGTCAGTCATTGTTGGTGTCAAGTGGGTCTTTAAGACCTAGTATACGTCTGATGGGTTGGTGGGCAGCACAAAGCCAGACTTGTGGCTAGGGTTATGTTCAGCGGCCTAGCATCGACTATGAGGAAACCTTTGCATTGACAGCGAGAATGACCACGATTCAGACCGTTCTTTCCCTTGCCTCTTCTTAGCGGTGGCCCGTATATTAGATGGATGTCAAATTTGTGTTCCTTAAAATGGTGATTTGCAGGAGGAGGTGTATGTTGATTAGCCTCCAAGCTTTGAGGTTTCGGGATTAAAAGGGATGGTTTACAGGTTGCAAAAGGCCTTGTATGGTCTTAAGCAAGCTCCCAGGGCTTGGAATCAGAAGATTGATTCCTTCTTTCTACGGACAGGATTTCAGAGATCAGTTGCAGATTCTAACTTGTATCTCTTTCGAGAACGTGGTTTGGTGACATTGATTATCCTTTATGTGGATGATCTCATTCTCACTGGCGGTCATGTGGAGCACATAGCAGTGTGACAAAGGATACCTTGTCAAAGGAGTTTAAGATGACCGACAGGCTTACTCCATTTCTTCTTGGGATTGGAGATTTGGCAGACTCAGAGGGGGTTCTTTGTTTCTCGATAGTGGTATGTTCATGAGTTGCTTGAGGCCTTTGGGATGGAGAACTGCAAGCCTATTACTTCACCGATGGAACCAAACACCAAGGTTAACGTGAATGATCCTTGTGAGTAGGTTGATGCCTCTCAGTATTAGAAGCTCTTTGGTTCATTGATTTGGTTGCTGAACACCAGATTGGACTTGAGCTTTCCCATAAGTTCATTCATGCAGATGCCTTTGAATACTCATTGGGATGTAGGGTTGCAGATCTTGCAGTATCTGCAAGGTACGAAGGATCTTGGACTCTTCTGACACTAGAGAGGGAACGACAGGTGGAGTCAGACTCCAAGATTGGAGTGACTCAAATTGGGGAGGAGATCCAAACATGAGGAGATCTACATCAGGATACAAATTTATCCTTGGCTTAGGAGCTATTTTATGGAGTAGCAAGAGGTAGCCAACTATTGCCTTGTCATCTAATGAGGCAGAGTATCAAGTTGCTTGCGAGGTTGTGTGGCTGCGGAGGTTGCTTGGCGAGATTGGGTTTCCATAACAGAAACCCATGGTCATCCAGTGCGATAACCAGAGCTATATAGCTATTTCTCGAAACCCGGTCTTCCTCCATGCCCAGACCAAGCACATAGAGATACAATATCACTTTATTCGTGAGAAGATTTTGGTTGGTGCTGTACTGGCCAACTTGATGCCTTGCCTAGCTGACTGCTCTCTTGTTGGCCGATTGCCTATTTGCAGTCGTGGACATCACTAGCAAAAACAGCTAGTCGGCAGTTTTTTGCCTGGCCGACCAGCATAGGAGGGTGGTATAAATACCACCCTTGGACCCCCACACCTTTTGTATCAGATCTTGTATATATAGCAAAGTTTATACAGCTTCTCTATCTCTCTCTTCTGTATTTTGATCTCTACTACATTTATCTCATATTTTTGCTGTGCATTCTGATAATTTTGGCACTACCTATTGGGTAATAAGTTTATGTTTCACGCGGATCGCTTCGCCCTACTATATTTGGTAGATAAGTATAGTCTAGCAATACTGATACTCTAAGAATTTGAGTCCACAATAGTGCACACCCCAGGTGCTAATCATACAGTAGTAGATTATTTATCCTGGCTTGAGTTTGGAGAAGCCCCAACCGGAGTAGCAGATGACCTATCGAATGCTGAGCTATTCACACTGACACAGTCATCCCCATCCCCCAGACATGGTATGATGAAATGCTAACATTTGTTGTCACAGGTGTGATGGAGGATAATCTTTCCAGAGATTAGCGGAAGCAGATTGGAATTTGAGCCAGTACTTCCAAGTCATAGCCGGCCAGCTATACAAGAAAGGGATCGACCAAATCCTCCGGAGAGGTGTATCCCACCCCATGAGCAGTAGGAAGCTATCCTTAGAGAAGCTCACCAAGGAATCAGTGGAGGACACTTCACCGAAGAAATCACTAGGAGGAAAATCCTCCAAGAAGGTCTCTAGTGGCCGCCGACAGTACTTGGTTATGCATACCGATGGGCCAAACACAGTATGCCAATGTCTCTTGGGGCCAGCCAACAGATAGAGATGGGATTCCATACAACCCAATCATTCCCCTATAACCATTCTAGAAATGGGGCTTCAACTTTTTTGGCCCATTTAAGCCCCTAGCCCATTTTACTAGTCAAACTATATCCTAGTAGCAATAGACTACAATACCAAATGGGTAGAAGCCTATGCTCTTCGAGATAACACAACACAATCAACTACCAAATTCTTGTACGAGATGATAATCACTCGTTTGGATGCCCGATCGAGTTGATTAATGACCAAGGCAAGCACTTTGTCAATGATGTCATCAAAGAACTAGTCACCCAACATCTCATCATCCATAAACGCTCCACAGTTTACTAATCGCAAGCCAACGGTCAAGCTGAATTGACCAACAAAATCCTCAAGAAGATCCTCACAAAGTTGGTCAATCAAAATCACAATGACTGGGATGAAAAGCTTTATTCAGCTTTATGGGCATTCCGTACAGCCTACAAGATTTCAACCAGAATGACCCCATTCAAAGTAGTTTATGGCACCAAGGCAGTCGTACCAATGGAATTCCTAGTGTGCCTCTGCATTGTCATTGCAGAAAAGTTAAGCCTAGAAGAGTCCCTTCAGCATCGCCTAGACCAACTCCTTGCACTGGATGAAGCTCGCTTCAAGAGTTTCTACGTCACCATAGTCATTCAAAAAAGAAGGAAGAAATGGGTCAACCACCACTCCAAGTTTCAGATGTTCAAGGAAGAAGATCCAATCCTCTTATTTCAGTCTCGCATGGGTCTGCATCCCAAAAAACTAAAGCTCTGGTGGACAGGACCATTCTGGATCGTCAAAAAATTCTATGATAGCACTTTCCTTCTCGTCACACTCAATGACGACGAACAGTTCCAGAAGCTAGTCAACGGCTATTGCCTATGACCTACCACGCACTGGTGTCGCCAAATCCCTTCATTAAGGTGACAGAACCACCAATCCACTACCTGAGCATCCATCACCCATCATGACATCGACTCTCTCCAAATAATCTCATGAAAGATTTTCCTCAAGTTCAGCGACATGATGCAGTCTCATCAAGAATTTTCAACAGTTGTGTGCCAATGCTACATGGTAACTCTTTTTAAATCCCCCCAAATTCAACTAATCTTGGTGTATCTATCTGTTTGCATGTAGCGCCCCTTCTCGCTCCAAGCCATAATCCTCCTTTGCTTGCAACGACCCTCTACACTTTCTCTCGCCTTACACATGCTCTACACACAACTATGAAGAATACCATATATTTGCCCAAATGCCTTTCCCAAAGGCCAACTTCTAACCCTAGAAAACCCAACCCCCATATCCAAAACTAAAGTATAACCCATCTTTACATCCACACCCCATGAGATACAACGCACTCCCAAAACCCAACAGCCCCTGGTTCCTTCTTCTATCTCTATTTACACAAGCCAAAATTACCATTACCCCCCTGAAAAGTAAGCCACCATCTATGGCGGATGTCTAGGTCCTTGTAGAAGTTTCTACAATGAAGGCCAATCATCTGGTGGTGGAGTAAAGATCCTTACAACAACAAAGGGAGAAGCCGAGGATAGCCAAAAAGAGAACCACCGTCTTCGCAACACTGGAGATCAAAGAATGGAATTCAGAAGCTCACTCTTGGCTATGCCAACATCCAAAATGACAGTCATAGCTCTGATGACAAAGATAGTCACTCTTGTGGGAGAGGACAAAGAACCCAGCATTCTCAAAGATGGAGATACAGTAACAATGACATCAGAAGACCATTTACAAGAAGCCAGTCTGATTTTGAAGTTCCTAACAACAGTAGTAACATGGAGGAACATGCAAACACAAGGTCTCATATTCAAGGATCATGGGAAACTCCTCTACCTCCTGTCTCTATGCTCCTACCCGATATAGTTGGGATATCACTAGCAAAGGCAAAGCCATCCTCACCTCAGAGCGTCACTTTGCACTCTAAAGTAAGTGGTGAAGTTAGGAAAGCGGCAAAGGTAGCGAAAGTGGAAATACCCCCACAAAACCTACCGGCACTAAATCCGCTGACACTTATCAATATAGGAAGGCTACACTTAGTGCTGAAGGATTATTCCACTGCTCTCTAGAAGAACTATGACCAGCTAATCACCATGATAATGCTCGACAAAGACCAGCAAACCAACAACCGACAACCATGGCATAGCAGAGATCCTCACTCACATCAAGAAACTCAGGGCAAGTACGCTGGGAAGAATCTAGTACTGCTCTAGAATTTTTCTTTCGAAAGTCTGCTTCCAGGAAGCAATCCCTAGAATTCATCTCATGGAAGGTGTTCGTCATCCTCTGCCTTTCGGATCCACTCTTCCAAGATGTGCGTGCTACCATAGCATTCAGGATCCGGCCTCTACAAGCTGAACCAGAGGTCATCACTAGCTGTGATCAGAACTCGCCCAGAGGCTAAAAGGCATCTAATAGTCTAGAAGATGACAACATTGTGGGTTCGAGTTGTCGGATTGGGAATCCGACCCACCGGGTGTGCCAAGTGTAGCCGTAGGCTAGCCTAAGCCATGGCCTAGCACCACAGTAGTAGTCGAACAGCCGCATGGCAGCACTGTCAATTGTCAGAGCTTGCCTACTTTATTGCAGGAAATGACGCTTCCTTAAACACTCAGTCGGAGCATCTTATCATCACAGTACTGATGGATACTACAAGCAAGCACTATAAATGGATGAGTCCTGAGCCTTCCAAAGGCTGGCTGTGCCAATTGTATCACTCTCTCTTTTGGATTGATATAAGCAAGATCATTCTTTTTTGTTATCTCTCTCTTGTACATTCGTTTTCCTGTTGTGTCTCTGTGTATTTCAGTTCTGTTTCATACGTTATGGTCATTAAAGTTATCTGCTAAGGTATCATGTTTTTACAATGTTTATTAAGCGGTCAGCCCAATAGTGTTCAATGATCTGTGTGCTGTGTTTGTTTTGCGTTAGATCCGTATTTGTTTGGTGTATGCTGCGTGCATAACCAGTGAATCTGAGTATTTTGCTGCAGGAGAATAAGTGGTCATATTCGCTTGTCAACAACACAACACCACCTCTCCAAAGGAGTAGGAGTAACAACCATAGGAGCATCCTTGTATGCTATGTTAAGAGATTTGGCTTTTATATGTGGACCACCTCCGCAAGTGTATCAATAGAGTGGAGCTCTCCGAGTCAAGGAGTTGATGTCCTTGCTTTTGTTGGCCGCAATCATATTTAACAAGGTGGTATACTCCTCAAAGTTAACCATGGTATAGCCAGGAGGTGTGACTAGGTATTCCTTGTTTTCTAAAATTTCAACAGGAGAATCGTAGCTGGGTTCCATTGGTAATGTTCTCCACATCACTTTCTGGCTCTACCACCACCATTTGATACATTGGGTTCACCCTAGGAGGGACTAGTTGTGGTGGGGCAAGACTGGAGGCGGTAAAGGGTTTGTACCTCCCCCTGCCTACACTGGACTTTGGGATTGCACTTGTGGTGCAAGTAATGCCAACGGTCTTTGTGGAGCTAGTAACGTAAGAGCTCTAGTTGCTTGATTCAACCTTAAAGTGGGATTGAGTCGGTAACACCTGTTGATGTCATGGTGGTTACCCATGCGAGCACAATATCCACACCACAGGCTAGGTCTTGGTTTGAGATGTGGGCATTCTATAGTCATCTGATTCGCTTTACAGTATGCACACCAAACCATTTACCTCTATGTAGATAGAGATGGGGATTGCTCGTCTCTTTCAGAACTAGTTTAAACTCATCCTTAAGTTACTTCATCACTCATCCCACCAACTTTGCATCCTCCTTTTCATTTGTTTTATGGCTTTGAGATCTAGTTCTAGAAGGAGTCTTGAATGATGCTTCATAACCATTAATTTAATTTGGAGGTCCCATTAAATTATCATCATAATTAATGGCATGTAAGGCACATTCATTGAACATCCTATGTCTTTGAGCGTAGAGGGCATCATGAAGCTTCTCGCTTTGTAAACCTTCTAGGAATAAAGAGATCAACCGAGTTTGGCTGGGGGCCTTTCCTCAGGCTCACAACAAAACAGTTATACAAGTACTTTGCTCGGTTGATGTATTCCCTTACATATTCACCATCCTTTTGCTTTAGAGTGTTTAATTGATTAATGGAACTCCGTTTGGCTCCAATTTTTGCATAAGCAATAAGGAAGGATTGTTTCAAGTCCTCATAGGTAGCCTTGCTTTCTAGTTCCAAAGTCTAGAACAATCTAGCTACACCTTGTTCGAGTGTGAAGCCAAATGCTCTGATCTTTGTAGGATTGTCATTTACACTCAATGCTTCACTTACTTGCTTGAAAGTTTCAATATGACCATGGGCATCACCTGTGCCACTGAACTTGGTCATTTATTTTGACACACTCCAAACCTTGGATGTTGTCCTATCTGACTCACGTTCTCAAGGTAAAGGAGCACATAAGTGAAGTTTGGCACTAGTTCCCTACTACCTACTAGTGCCCTAGCAAAAGCTTCAGCCATTCGTATGGAATCATCGGTTAATAGCATCCCTACTGGAGGAGCTATATTGCCCGTAGAAATTGGTGCATCTAGTCCCTCTCGTGCATGTACATCCATAGTTTGAAAACCACCCGTTTGAGCAGTCTGGACTCTTGGGGTAGCATATAATGGGTCTACATTCCCACTCCTAGTAGGTTGAGCCATATGGATTGGTCCACATGTGGTAGGTAGTCCCGTGATAGTTGCAAAGGTAGGGGCAAAGATAAACTCACCATATGAGAAAGGAGCTATCGTTGTGTGAACTTAAGAGTATGGAATAGGTCCCTTCTCTCCCTCAACGTGAATTCCCTCTTCTCTTACCATTTCACTAACTGGCGGTGTAGATGTATACTCAAGGTTAATGCATCTTGGAGTATATGTAAACTCTGGAAATTCACTAGTTGCACCAATACCCCAGGTGCCTTTAGATTGTGCCTCTCTTGCACAACTTCTTTACCTTTACTAGTTCCAGGTAATGATTCACCAAATCTTGATTTCTTTAGCACACAGAGTCAGGTACAACTAAGAATTCACGAGCTTTGGCTATAAGCTTAACCTTGACTTGCTCAATTTAAGGTTCTTCACAAGGAAGAAACCTATTCTCCCAAACATCTTTGTAAAAATAGAATCCCAAATTTGGATTTTCAATCTTGAAAACTATGGGATTCAAGGGGTTTACATTGCAAGATCCTTATGCAAGATCCTTATGCAAGATCCTTCATAAGGTACTATATTAAAGACCCTATGGGCTTCATCCATATACACATGCTTGCTTAAGGAAGCCATGTAGTGTCTTTTCAATATTGTTGTGTCCTCTAGGACTCTTTCCCATTCACGTGGCATTGGTTCGCTCAAAGTTTTCCGAGGGTGCTCACTAGGGATCTCAAGGAAAGGATTCAAGCATTCCTGTGACATTTTATTTCCTTTTTGGAAGTTTCAATTTCTTGGTTAGGAATTAGTTCTTGGAACCAAGAATTATCACTTGAGAAGGAAAAACGATCTAACTCACTAAGATCTCCCAAGGTTAGTCGTGGCCCTAGTAGAACTTATTTTAATTGATTCTTGCTTGTGTTGCTACATGTCGTGTGAAACTTTGTCCCCAATGCACTTCTCAAAGAGTCAGCGATCACCTTACCACTTCTCAGGTGCATAGGTCAGTGCCTACTATGAGTCACAACTCAGATGGGCCTTTTATCAACAAATGACAATCTTCTGCCCTACCAGTGGAAGGCAAGAATCAATCCTCTCTGATTCAGTTTTTTGCTATTTCTTCTGTGTTTCATGTATTCCTTCTATTAATCTTGTCAAAAGTGAAGGGTAACCGATTGATCAAATTCAAGAATGGCCAAAAATCCTCGAAAGGAGTGCTATGAAAATTAAGAATATACGTACCCGTATACTAATCTCGAAAATAACTACAGTTAAGTGTATTGAACTCAACTCGATCCACAAGGCTAAGAATGCAACACAATTGGATATACACAAAGTTTTCGTTGGTAATGCCAATGGCGGTTAAGCTGCATAGGAAACTAATTATTGAAGCTTTTAGCCTACCATCTGAAGTGTCCTACTACAAAATCAAAACAGGCAATATTAATATTGGTGAACACATGAATAAGTGGAGTACGTCACCACATGGGGAGTTCTTTAACTAGATCTCAGATCCTATAGAGTGGAGATGGCTTGCAGGGGCGGTTTATCTCCTTAGGTCAAGTACATAGACATGCATAACAAGATAAAATCTAGAGCCGTCCTAATAGTGGCAGAAGGTCTTAAAGAAGATTGGGCTCATATAATCTTTAACAACCTTAGTCCTTATTGTGTAGATCATAAGTACATGGTAGGTAACCCCTACTTGTTGTAACAAGTTTTGAAGTGTGGGGTCATGCAAATCCTTGGGGCACAAGTTTATAAAAGTTAAAAAGATTTGTTTATTTAATCCATTTCAAAAAGCTTTAATCTTTTTCAAATTTAAAGCTTATGCAGTAAACCTTTAAATGGCCTAAAACCTTGAGCATAAATTTTATGCAAGGGTTTTGAAAGCTTATGTATAGGTATACCCTTATTTCCTTTGTAAAAGCATGAATCAAAACCTTCTATGAACCAGGAGAAACGATTAGCAAAAACTTCTATCATGTGACCTTAAGGCAAAAAGAAAAAGAAAACCTCAAAAAGCTTTAACTTTTGGGAGTAAGACCTTCTTTTAAGGCTTAGAGGAGACCCTAAATTCTTTGCTCCAATCTAATTATTTTTGTGATGCAGAGATTACAATATTTTCAAGATATTTACAACAATGTGCGAAACTTCAAGAGTTTTCATATTTTTGTGATATTTGAACACCACTTTTATTGTTTACTCTCAACTCATCATACCTTGAGGTAATTTTTCTTATTTGTGATTATTAATTGCATCAGTCATACCTTGAGGTAATTTTTCTTATTTGTGATTATTAATTGCATCAGTCATATCTACATTTGTTTATCTAACACTTTACCATGTAGATGTGCTTCCTCAGCATCATATGAGTACGTATTCAACCAATTCATTAATTGCATTATTATGTGCTTAAAATTGGTAATAATTAATTCAAGATATATGAATCTTGAAACTACTTTTAAATTGTTCGGTACCATATAGCATGAGCAATAATATTTCTTTTTCAGAATGATTCCAACACTCCTAAGTAAGTCCCTCTATTTTCCATAATTGAAACATCACATACACTTGCGATATTTTTGACCTTTTAATAATGTATTTTGTAGCAAAGCTGTTCAACACTTGCAAGTAAGTTGCTATCCTTCATAGCTTAGTAAATAAATTTTCCAATATTTCTATGTACGTTTTATCTTTTAGACGGTGACTCAAACACCTTCCAAGTAAGTTTCTTACCCCTATTCTTATAATAATGATCATGCTTAAATAATTATGCATAGAATTTCAATTCATACTACTCTAAGTTCTATTTCTTATAAAGTCATAATTAAAAATAACCCTAGTTATGTTTGGAAGAATAATTATATTTCAATCCATTCGCATTGTTTCTCATTTTTCTCAATGTAGAGCATCATTGCAATTGAATATATAAAAGGTACGACTCTCTTACACTTAACTCAACCTTATAATTGCTAAATTTCATGTTTATTATTCAATTTTATTTTAACTTCAAAAGTAAATTAATCTTTCATCATCCAGACTTGTTCACTTATTTAAGATGGTTAGAATCATTACTAGTTATTCGTATTTTATCAAATTTATCCATTTTTCATTTATAATCTCACATCCCCTCAAACAACCTTTCCGACTCAAGGTTAGTATTTTCCCTATCCTTATATCCATAACCAATTTAACTTTTATTTTTATGATGATAAGTTTCTCATAAGATTCTGTTTAATAACTTTATACATATCCTATCCATAGAAGTAATAACGATTCACATCTCTTTCAGTGTTAATATTATTTTTTGACATATTATTTCAATCACACCACAACGATGGAGGTATGTATATGTATATATTCATTTCATAACTATTTTTATAACTATTTTTATACTTTTTTAAACCTAAGAACCTAATTAATAAACCATAAATTCAACATTAAGATTAGTTCAAGTTCAATAAATTAAATAAAATTTCTATAGAGAAAATTTATGTCGGAATTTAAGTTTAAGAGGGAACTGGCCACTCCACCTCAAACTTTTATTCTTGAACGAAGTGATGTATGGAATTAATATGGTGGTATGGGACATCAAATTGGTTTCATATACTAGACACGTTTATGTCTTCTATCTTCTACCATCCTATGCCTATGCGGTATGGGACACTTAGACTCGTCTTACATACATTCATTTGATTGGTTCACTGCATATGCATTTTGTGTAGATCTAGTCTTCCACACCAATCATGAAGCCAACCTCTCATGCGTTTATACAACTGTATATCGGGGACGCCCGCATATGGTATGTTGTGGGCCTCCACTATTTGTTTTAATTGGTTCATATGGAGGGATGATTCCCGGTGTACTTATGCCTGGTAAACATGTGTGTGGCTGTTATTTGAATACTTATGGGTTGTCTATATCTCAAGACGACATTGGGATCAATTGATGTGTTCAATTAATTGTTTAACTAACGTGGATAGTGTCTGAGTATAGCAACAAGAAGTGCGAGGGTATCGATAAAGGTGTCGCACTATACGAGGGTACCTATTGAGGTGTCGTATGGCTGGTGGATTGAGAGGTGGTGTGGAGATGGTGATCATTTTTCTTTTGTATTAAACTTTTTGTACATGTTATTTTTTATTTGATAATCATTGTGATGATCACCAATTTTGGTGTCGCACGAGTTTTTCTTGTTGGTATTCCATGTCCATAAGAACCTCTGAGCCATGTTTGGACCTTTGACTTTACCTTGCAGGTAATGACATCAACAATCTTGTTCTCTCGACATTTTTCTTACACAATTGAGGACAGTTTTTTATGTAACAAGGCCCATTAGCAATTATATTTGGGCAAAGTTTTTTATATGTACAAACCTTAGGGATTTTGATATGATTAAAAATATGTAAAGCTATACCCCAAAAGTGAAAAAAGTAAGCCCAATTAGTACGCTCATCTATTCTTAGCTCCTTGGGCTATTTTTATGAATAAAATTCTCTAAATACTCAAGTCGTGGAAGTGGAGCTACAAGCTTAAGGGGGGGGGAGATTGCACCCAATCTGGTTTACTGTGTGGTATTCTTTATCCTTTACTTTTGATGGTGATGTTATTCTAATTCTTTTGTCTTGTGTTAAGATCCTTGGGCTATTTTTGTGAATAAAATTCTCTAAATACTCAAGTCATGGAAGTGGAGCTACAAGCTTGAGGGGGGGGAGATTGCACCCAATCTGGTTTATTGTGTGGTATTCTCTATCCTTTACTTTTGATGGTGATGTTATTCTAATTCTTTTGTCTTGTGTTATGCTAAATTAATTAATTATCAATTTCAATTCAAGTCTTTGTTTCAATTATGATGTAATTTGTGAGATTTTTTATTTATTTCTTCAAGAAGTACAAAAGGGTCCCGTGACATATGTTCACTCAGATGCCGGAGGATTAATCAAAGAAGGAAACCCTTGGTTGTAGCCATAGCTTTTCTTTGAGGCACTTATGTAGGCAAGCACATTTGATCCTCAATGCCCATATGACCCTACTTTAGGAGTCAAAACACCCACAACAGAAATGATGAAACGGAGACTCTATTTGGCCTATCCTCTAAGGGGTGATATGGTGGAACATATCAAGCAACATAGATGGAAAGCAAATGATCTATGGGAGCCATTAGCAAAGTATACGCAATTCAAGAATCTTCACTTGGCTGATCTACTTGATGTACATATTATTGCTTTATTGATAGAGTACTCCTTTGAAAGATGGAAAAAGGAACATCCAGTGGAGGAAAGAAGAGGATTTATGGGAGCCATTAGCAAAGCATACGCAATTCAAGAATCTTCACTTGGCTGATCTACTTGATGTACATATTATTGCTTTATTGATAGAGTACTCCTTTGAAAGATGGAAAAAGGAACATCCAGTGGAGGAAAGAAGAGGATACACAATACCTCCAAGATACAATGAAAGGCAACTAGGATGGGAGGAAGCATAACGAGAATGGAGACAAAGCTACTTGCAGGTGGATCACTATGCCTATGCCTACTCCTATTTACCGAGGAGCGTGCATGTCAACCCATGCTATATGCCCTATCCTAGAAGGTGGACTAATGTAGTCTTCAAGGATAAACGTGGTATGAATCCCCACTATATCTTTAATTATCCTAAGTTCCACCCGTCAACTTTCACAGATGTGCAGGAAATGAGAAGTCACCTAAAGACAATATACTATGCATGGATGCAGATTCATGATCCTGCTTTTGTGGCTACGGTTAAATTCATACAGCACATTATTACACTTTAAGATGTTCCTCATACAAGCACTAGATGGGGTAGAGAGCAGTTACTGTATGATCTCAATGGACCTAATGAGGATGTGGTGGCTTTCTACTTCAATTGTCTCAGGTTTCTACCTGGGTACATGCTTTGTGATTTTGAGACAATGGTAGATACAAAATTGTGGCCTACCTACAAAGCTTTCAGAAGAACCCAATACCCCCTGCACAATTAAGGCATTTGTGATTTTAAGACAATGGTAGATACAAAATTGTGGCCTACCTTCAAAGCTTTCAGAAGAACCCAATACCCCCTGCACAATTAAGGCATTTGCATTGGCAGCATGGTGCCAAAAAGTTTTTGTAATATGTAGTCGCCTACCTAAAAGTGGTAGGCATAAGAGTTCAAGTCTAGTCGCTAGTAGGTTTTCTACCCACCACTGGCATAGTCTTGCAAGTGCATCAAGTCGCTAGTTGGTTTTCTAATCGCTAGCATAGTCCTTCCATGTTGCATCTGCATTTGCTTCCAAAATCCTCTCGTATGCTAGAGACGTTGCCAATCTAGGCATTGGCATAAGAGTCTAATATCGCCCAAGATTTTCTAGTCAAGTGCATAGTCTTACGACACGGTGTCATGCATAGAATTTCCTTGTACATATCTGCATATTGCATACCCAAATATAATAAAATAACATAAAAATTATAAAAACTCAAAATCTTGAAACTCACTACACTCATGCACTGTGCACTTTTATCTTAAGACTAGAAGCCTCGACAACAGAGTACATTTTGGATGGGGGGATCTTGGCGAGATATTCCTGGCCCAAGATACGACCCATCGCTTGGATTACCCCTCAATTGCTCTTCTTGCACAATATGCTATTCAGTTTATTGTGGAGCATATAGACACTTGCATTTTTCAAGTGCATGCATTAGGCACTCTTATTTGTTTATACCTGTGCACATGCATATGCACTTACTTTTGGCTTCACCAATTTCAACATCGACAACCAATCTGTACTACTACATCATGCAGTTATCTGAAAAACCTTCCAAGGCTCTTAGACTTCACAAGCCCTATTCATTGCCACACTTAAGAAAGCTTAATCATTAATTCAACAACACTGAGGCCTCTACAATGACAACCCAATGATCTCTTCAGTATGGCTGATCTTCAAATTTCCCCAAACTTTGATTTTCCATACATAGGTCCGAGGACGGCAGACCTACTTCAAGCAAGGGGGAGATGTTAAATGCATTTCCAATGGTGATTAACTGGGCGATTGGCTCAGGCGGGCCCACCAACATATTTTTCAAAGGCCATCTAAGCAAAGCAAGTGGTCGTCATTCATCAAGTTATTTCAAAACGGCCACTTGTAATTTTTGAACCGCCTGAGCGGATTTTTTAGCACTTCATGTAACATTTTATGGATTTTTCCTACTCAAATGAGTGCATCACGATGTAAACAAGGGATGTCCGAGCTAAGTGTAATGTCGGCATCACATATACATGTACACTAGTAGTAGGTGTAGAGACACATAGTTCTCATTTTTACACAATGGCCGCCCAAGTTTGGGTGCCCAACCACTTATAAGTTTTGTATAAATAACACTGTAAGAAATGAGAACACACACTTCCCTTGTGCAATCTTAGAGCTCTTGTGTGCCTCTTGTTCTCTTATCCTCTTGCTAGTGTGTGTGTGCGTGTGTGTGTCTTGTAGGTTACTTGATTGCACCACCATGGCTATGGAGCTATGAGCGGGTATGTTTGAGAAATCAACATCAAACATCGTTGGTGACAAGCGGTGGAGAGTGCATCCACAACTAGCTACTACAAGTTGTTGGAGAGCCTCCTTGGAGAGCTCTAAACAGGTTAGCACAAGCATCCCCACGACAAGTAAGTATTTTTTCCCTTAATCCTAAGATTAATCTCTCGTTAGTGTGGGCATGGCACTTTTGTGAGCATTTCCTTGGTGAGTGGGAGGATAAGCTTAACAGCTTTCCAATCTGAAGTGCATGGGTTCTCGTACTTTTGCTTAACATGGGAACACCATCAGATATGTCTTGTATGGTGGAGAGTGGCATCCATAGAATCTCGAGCATCAAAGCTACTAAGAGCTTGAGGCCTGTCTCCTACGGGAGTAGCAATTGGTTTATAGTTTGCCATATCAAACCACTTCAAAATCCCATTCATATACTTTGTATGAGAGATTTACTATTCCATCCTCTCTCTACATAAACTCTATGCCCAAATAATAATGCAAAAGACCAAGATCTGATATCACAAAAGCTATCCCCAATTCAACTTTTAATGTTGAAATTGTCTTTGCATTATTTCATGTCAAGATCATGTCAAAGCAACATGGTGACCAAATCATATTTTTCCTTCAAAATTTAGAGAGTGCTCTTAGTTGGACTATTGTGAAATCCCCAATTGCTCAGATATACATGTATGTTTTGACACCAATATCTAGGAGCTTGCTTTAAACCATAAAGAACATGTATGTCCTATAACCTCATATCCAAGTGGTTGTTGAACGTAAACTTGTTCTTGAAGCCATTGCACCATCCTCAAAATCTTGAGGCATTTCAAGCTCATCCAAAGATACATTAAAAATCTACTAGGCTGATCCAAATTTTTAGCATACGGCACAAGAAAACCACCACTAAACATGTCCTCCGTGAAAGCAACATTATCACCACTAAATAGGTCCTTTGTGTAAGCAACATAATCACCACTAAACATGTCCTTCATGCAAGCATCATCTTTCATGTCTGAAGTAGAGAGAGGCGGAAGTCATTTTTTCATGAAAAACATCTCTACTAGTAGTGAAGAGTTTGTGAGTAGATATGTATAACTTGTAACCCTTGCTCTCAGTGCTATATCTCACAAAAACACATTTGACATATTTGTTATCAAGCTTGGTTCATATTTGTGTAGGCACAAGTGCATATACTGTGCAATCAAAGGCACAACCTTTGGCTTCTTGTCATACCAAGATTCAAATAGAGTGATGCTCTTTGAAACTTTTGTAGGTGTTAGTTACATGTGCCGAATCCACATTACCTCATCCCAAAACTTGTGCAACCTTGGGCTTTGATCATACATCTGGTCATCTCCATCAAATTTCCATTCTTCCTTTCTACTACCACACCTTATTCTACAAGAAAGCTTTGAAAGCATTGGACATGTATTCAACAACCAAACCCCCCTCCCCTCCTTGGTGTCTGCACAGAGCGTCATAACATTACACCTTGTTTCATTCTCAACCATTGTAACATAATGCTAAAAATGCATAAATACCTCAATTTTTTCCTTCATAGGGTAAATCCTAGTGAACCTAGACTAGTCATCAATAAATGTGACAACATATAGGAAATTTTGAACCACCATGAGATGCCAACAAATTTCTCCTTGTTTGCCCCTCTTTTGTAACAAGAGTCCCACCAACTCATCAAATGTGATAGGAGCTAGAGAGGTCACAAAATTCTTCTAGGAGGGTGTTAAGGAGTTTAGAGTGGTAGACAATTGTCTGTCCTCCATGACCTCATTAATACCAAGTTGCTCCTTGAAATCTTTGTTCTTTCTCAAGTGATCTATCATGGAATCATCTTCATCCATGGACATAATATTCACCTGTCTCTTCAAATATGTAACTTTGGCTTCATTCTGTTGATACATCTTGTTTAGAGTCTCCCAAGCATTTCTTGATGTCTTGCAAAACCTGTTATGCAGTATGATTATCGGCTTGACAGACAAGGCAACCATAGACATCACATGAGCATCTCTAGTATCCCACCATCTTTGCTCTGCGAATGATAGGCTAAAGCACAATAGGTGTTATACCTCTATGAGGAGTAGCTAATTGTATAGCCACATGCCTTAAACTATCACTTTAGACTATGTCCTAGAGGCCTTTTTGCCACCAAAATGTTACAAAATGTGTAATTGCATAAGGAGTAGTTAGTTCCATCCAACTTGTCCTCTCAAGGGGGAGAAAGAACCTAAAATTTTTGTTACACCTCTTGCTACCATGATATCTAAGATACTGACACACACACATAGTGACTGTAAGTGTCTCAAGACTGTGCAAAATAAACACTCTCTCATAGGAGAGTATACACTCTACACTTTGTAACTGAGTACCTGCAAATAGATGTATAAAAGTGAAGGAACATGGTTGGAAATGTGCATCTCTAGAATTTGCAAATAGATGTATAAAAGTCAAGGAACATGGTCATAAATGTCAAGGAACATGGTCATAAATGTGCATCTCTAGAAGATGCTTTTGCCAAATTGCACATAGTTGATGTGGAAGTATGCTCAGTCACATGAATAGAAATAAGAGCTGGTTCAACAGAAAATGTGAATCTCTAGAAGATGCTTTTCCTAAATTGCACATAGTTCACACGAGTAGAAACAAGAATTGGTTCACCAATTGAAACAAGACAAAATTGGCCACAAACAAGACTTCACATACTAGAGGTTGGGAATTATTTTTGGTGCGAAGTGAAGTGGATTTAGGATGAAAACCATAACCCTAACTATTGTAGACATAGGTATGGTTGATTTAGGGGCTTAGCAAGTGTGCTAACATGGTAGAAACTCTTAGATATGGTAAAGAACCCTAAAACATAGAAATCCTAAAGAATGTGGTAAAAATCCTAAGATGTAGAAACCTTAAAACCGAGCAAAAAACCCTAAAAAAAATGACGATCGCAACATCAGCAACCCTAAAAAATCAACAAGCCCTAATTTTTGAATTTTCTTCTACCAACCCTAAAATGCCAAAAGTGATAGCAAAAGCCTGCAGGAAGCTAGGGGAACCTCCTCTAATACCAAATGTTAGATTAGGTTACCTATGAGAGCAAGAATGTGTAGGTATACATCATGAAAGAAGCACACCCACAAACCCACGACTATATTTTGATAAGATAGCAGTACACATTACATAAAAGTAAGGGGCTATATGTGTATAGCCCTAGTTAGCACCAAGATTAAAAGATATCATGACACTTGGCATTTAATCCAATGGTCATGTTATAAACTACAAACCATAGCCTATATGTGATAAGATAAAAGTACACATTACATAAAAGTAAGGGGCTATATGTGTATAGCCCTGCTTAGCACCAAGATTGAAAGATATCTTGACATGTGGCATCTAATCTAATGGTCGCGTTATAAACTACAAACCATAGCCTATATATGACACTTATTGTGAGGAGAAATGTCACCAAACTTATACTACTACCTAATACACATTTCCAAGAACATACATGTCACAATCCTTGCTTGGATGCTAGCTTGGACTGATGAGGCCTTTCATTAACCTTCAACACAATTGAGGAAGTGTGTTTGCTTCATGCCTGCAAATCAGCTCTCTCTTGCTTGCATTAATCGTCACCTTACTGCCTTTTTGGCTCTTGGAAGATAGGTGCTCGAGCGAGAGAGAGAGTAGATTATGCCTAGAATGAAACTTAGATCCCCTTTATATAGGGTTCCTTGCTGGTGGACTATGGATGTAGGGATGGCTGACTAGAGGTGTAGGGTTGGCCTCGTTTTTCCATGAAAAGGTGTGCTCACTTTTGGGTACCTTTTTCTCTAGTGCCTTTTTAATATTTTGGGGAACTTGGATCAGATAGGTCCACAGCTCACGAACTCGTGGCAAGGTATCCATGGCCCCTTTTCTCGTTATTGCTAGTGCCACAAATGTCTCGCTTCTTTAATCTTCTCCTTGGTTCTTTCCATCAGGAATTCTTATGAAATTCCAGCATTCAATGTACTTTTTAACGCTTGACACAGGTTTACCTCTTGCAGACACATATCTACTTCTTAATACTGAATATTCTCTGCATCAAATCCATCAGTGCCTCGTGCAATTCAGTATATTCAGCATAGTTGCTCCATATTTCTCTCTCTCTTGCACTCTCTGCTCAGCACACTCTAGTCATTCAGGCTTGGGGGTGGATCGAAGTATTGATCCTACGGTTGGGTGGTGAGCTTGCCTGCACCCTTTTTATTTGGTTTCTCTAATCTTGTTTGGACTATGTTTAGGAGATCATAAGTGACTCTTATGACCTTGTCCTATTGACTCAGGGTTGGTTGTCGAGGCACCCCTCACCATGGGTCGAACAACATATTGCAAATGGTGGAAATATGGTTGGGCCAAGGGATGGGGCTGCCTATAAGGAGGTTAGACTTGTAATGAAATTTTTTAATTCTCCTGCTATTCACTTAATCATAGGCTCCTCTCCACCATGCTCGACCTGCAGAAGGCTCCCATAGACTCCTCTCCATGCTCGACCTGCAGAGAAATGAGGAGTGTCCAAGACCCGCGCGGAGCGGAAGCGTGTCCCTCGACTGTGGGCACTGACAGTGGACCTCGAGCCCCCGCCCAAGCATCTGTTCACAATTGCAGATGACTTGCAACCAACTCGTCCTCTTCAAAATCATTCAAACCTAAAAAGATTCTGTAAGCATTCAGCCTTATCAGGGGTAATTTTCTACCTGGTCATCTCAAATTTGGTGATGTTAATCTTGTGATTTGTAACCTGTCCAGGCTTGCATGAAACCATGAAACTATAGAGTTTCAATCAAACTGAAGATGCCCATCAGAACAGCTTGAAAAGGTAGTCCAGGCAATGGACATTCTGGAGCTTCAGGGGAGCTCAATTCCACGAAATTCTATCTATTCTTTTCTGCAAAGATGCACGATGACAAAGGATTTGAGAGCTGGTAGGCATATCCATTCCTTTCTTGTCAAGATAGCTTTGGATTCAGATGCTTTTTGGGTTGACCACCTCATTCGCTTGTATGCTTTATGTGGGAGCTTGTTGGAGGCCGACCGAGTGTTCAGCAAAGCATCAAAACCAAGTGTGTATACCTGGAATGCAATTATTTCAGCACATGTCAAGCATGGGAAAACTGAAATAGCTCTGGACTTGTATAACAACATGAAGAAGGAGGGTGTCACACCTGATAAAGTCACATTTCTTCTTGCCTTGAAAGTAACCAGCACTATGAGATCTTTATGTCAAGGCCGAATAATACATGATCAAATCATTAAGATTGGGCTGGAATTGGATATAGTTATAAGCAACACCCTTGTCAATGCATATGCAAAGTGCAAGAGTCTTGAGGATGCAGGGAAAGTGTTTGAGACTTTGCCTATTCGAGATGTGGTCTCCTGGACTGCAATGATCGCTGGGTATGTTCAGCATGGGTTTGAACTTTCTGCTCTTGAAATATATGATGATATGAAGAGAGAAGGCATAAAACCAAGCCGGGCAACATTCTTGTCTGTTCTAAAAGCCTGTGGTAGCATGGAAAGAATAGAGCAGGGCAGGTTGATGCATGATGAGATAATCAGAAGCGGACTTGATATGGATACTGCCATTGGGAACACCCTTGTCGACATGTTTGCAAAATGTAAGAGCCTAAATGAAGCACGAAAAGTTTTTGACAAGTTGGACGATGAAGATGCTGTATCATGGGGTGCCATGATTGCAGGATATGCCACGCATGGGCAATGTATTTCTGCTCTTGAACTTTTTGAGAAGATGCAGCATGTAAACACTCGACCAAGTAAAGATACATTGTCATGCATCTTAAAAGCATGTTTGAAAGCTTGTGGCAGCATGCTACACATTGAGCAGGGTAGGCTGATACATGACCTGATAATAAAGAATGAGTTGAAATCAGATATAGCTGTTGGAAGCACACTTGTTGACATGTATGCAAAGTGTGGAAGATTAGATGAGGCATGTGGACTGTTTGTTGAGCTGCCAAGTCAAGATGTGGTATCATGGGGTGCAATAATTGCAGGCTATGCCCAGCATGGCCAAGGTTTAGTTGCTCTTGAACTTTATGAAAGAATGCATAATGAGGGCATAAAGCCAAGCAATTTTATATTTTCAAGCGTCTTGAAAGCATGCGCAAGCAGTGCAGCCATATCTCAAGGAAGGCATTTTCATGATCAGATTGTAAGGCATGAACTGGAAATGGATATGGTCATTGGGAATACATTGATAGATATGTATGTCAAATGTGGAAATGTGGAGGAGGCACAGAAAGTGTTTGAAGAGTTGCCTTGTAAGGATGAGGTATCATGGGGTACAATAATCTTAGGGTGTGCTCAGCATGAGCATGGTTATTTAGCTCTGGAACTTCTTGAGCAAATGCAGGAACAGGCCATAAAGCCAGGAAAAGTGACTGTTTCATGCATTTTGAAAGCATGTGGCAGCACAAGATCAATCAAGCATGGGAGATGGATTCATGACCAGGTCATGCTAACTCATGTGGATACAGACCCAGTAGTTGGAAACAACCTTGTGGATATGTATGTCAATTGTGGTAGCATAGACGAGGCAGGCAAAGTGTTTGAAAAATTATCTAGCCCAGATGTGGTAACTTGGGGTGCCATGATTGCAGGTTACGCTATGCATGGCAACTGGAAGATGGCTAGGCAATATTTTGAGGACATGCAGCATCATGGTTTAAGGCCAGATGATATCATATTTACTAGCATTCTTACTGCCTACAGCCATGCTGGGTTACTAGAGGAAGGCCAAAAATACTTCAGATCTATGAAAGAAGATTATGGAATCGCACCCAGTGCTGAGCATTGTAGCTGCATTGTTAACCTTCTCAGCCGCGCTGGATGCTTGACTGATGCTGAAGTTTTTCTTCAAACAGTGCCAACAAAACCAGAAGTTATGATGTGGAGGTCTTTGCTCACTAGCTGCAGAACATTCTGTAACATTGTCATGGGAAGAAGATGCTTCGAAGAAATTACTCGCTTGGATCCCAGTGATGCATCTGGGTACTTGCTCATGTCAGATATCTATGTTGATGCCCAGTTGTGGGCAGAAGTCTACAAAATGGAAGAACTGAGAAAACTTGCGGGGGCCCAAAAAATGCCTGGGCAGGCCTGCATTGAGATGAAAAACAGGGTGCATGAGTTTATAGTTGGAGGCCAATTGCATCCTGAATCAAATGATATTTTTTCTAAGGTGAATAGATTGAGCAGGCTCATGAAAGGGGAAGGAAGTGTGGTGCCACTTTTAGACTTGGTGGAGTCATGGGGAGATAAAAGGCAAGAACTTGCCCTGTTTAAACCATCTAATACAGATTCCATAACAATTCAGGCTTCAAACCACCTCTCCCCTTACAGTACGTATAATGATATTTGTAATCTTGAGAGAATGTCTTTCAACAAGGGATATTTAGTGTGTTTATCACTTTGGGGCATGCCTTTGTGGATACTGTTGTGGTCAGCTTTTGTAAATAATAAATTTTGGATTTGTGAATCAATCAAAGTCAGGATAGGCTTATTGCACTGTTTTTTTGTCTTAATTCATTGAAAGGTAAATTTTATCTACATAGAAACTGTATAATAAGAGAAATTCCTCTCTTAAGGGCTTGCATTTGAGTGAGCGAGCGAGAGGTTTTTCAATGCCCTTAAGGGCCAAAACAGCCCATAAGACCAATGCTGATACAATGTGTGTGACTGCTTGTGCTCGTTCTATAGTGCTAGCCTTTAGCATGGATGACTCTGCCCTTCATCTCCAGGAGTGAGAGAAACTCAGTTTGATGGTTTACTTATGAAGATTTTTTAACTAAGGTGGCATGCTTTTATACATGAACTTGCACCTGCTCTTCGGCATTGATGACTTGAGTGGGGTTTTTATAGCCTGTAGTCAACCTCCCATTTTGCATTTTTTTCTATTATATTAGCAGACATGCAGATTTTTCTTTGTTCAAGTTGCAGCAAGCTAGTTTATATATCTAGGTGCAATTTGCCCAACCAACTATTGTGTGCAAGAGATTGAATGGTCCCTTGCCGTGGAGGTGCATGTCTTACTTTGGAGGTTACCTCAAGCCGGATGAACAGACATGGTATAGGACAGAGAACGGTTGTTTCTTTTGCCACACTGTGGGACACACGGGAAGAAAGATTGCACTAAGTTTTAGGCTGAAAAGTCTGCCAAGGCATCTACTTCCATAGTAGAGATCGTAGCATCCCCATCCACACCTCCACCATCCGCCTCTAATGCCGTTTAGCTATTTCTTGCTTTGAATTGAGTGCCACAAGTGGTATTTGATGATAAGCAGGAGGGTGAGGTTGAGGGACAGAAGAAGGCTCTCATCTGTGGATATGGCACTGCAAGGGGACATCACTTCATTGTCCTCTTTGACATGACAATTCTGAGGATGCCATCTCTTCGCAATTGGCAAAACAAATGAGGTGTACCTTGGTTCCTTATCATCTATATGTGGACGGGGTTACACCTGGTCCACGTACACATCTCTCTCAGAAAGCTCAGCAATTTGAGTTTCAGGTTTAAAAAGCAACATTCCAGCGGGATTTCGTTGTTTCCCCTCTTTTAGGCCCAAGCTTGGGGGTGGCTCAGAGTAGTGAGCCTATGGTTGGGAAGTGAGTCACCTTTGCTTTCCTCATGGATCGGGTATATGTGTGTGAGTGCTTTGGATGCAAGATATGTTACAATTGGTATCAGAGCTTGGGTAAGCTGTGAAGTGGTGACAAAGGACCCTCACCCCCCCCCACATGACCAGGTGATTCTCTGAATCGAGTAAGCTGTCGTCCCTGTCGCTTGTGAGTTACAAGCATTGTTGGATCATTTACTCTTACCAGCCCCTATGATTGAAAAAATAGGTGCTCCACATTGGCCACCCCTACATTGCCACCTTTCTCTCGAGAACCATTGCAATTGGCATGCGGGAGGGGCGGACTAGGTGTTAACCAACGGAAGCTGTGAAGGATCTTGGCCCCTTAGCTTCATCATGGTTGTGCTTTAATTTGGCAGGCTTCGATCGCCATGGCATGTTGCCTTGCAAAGAGGGAGGGTGGAGAGGAAGAGGGAGGGGGCTATGTTGGGCACATATGAGAAGGGACAAATTCTAGGTTCCAAGGGCACGGAGTTCCATGCTTGAATGGTGTAAACATCAAAATTCATGAGAAGGCACTATAAAAGTTGTAACCATTATGAAAAAAGGTGGCCATGACCAAGCTTAATAGTTAGTATCATAAGTTTTAAGCGCTCAAGTGTGAATAAGGGCCAGTTATATATGAGACATTTTTCTCATAATGCAAAGACATAATCCTTCTTTGTGCTAATTGAGCTCTTGCTTTCTCCTTACTCTTTGATTTTATGCATGTGTGTGAGAGAGTTGAGAGGAGATACTTAACTGCTCTTGGCACATGTGCCTTTTTATGCTTTGAGAGAGTGAGAGAGGTGTGTCCTTACAAGGAGGTGCACCAGACCTCTTGTTGACAACAACAAGAGAGGCTTGGACGATTGAAGCTAGCTACCACTGATGAAGCTTGGAGGTCATGGAGATCTTGAACTTGGAAGCAAAATATCCCCACCATGACGTATCCCCAGAACAGTTATTGCCCATTTCCATTTCTTACTGAATGAGAAAGAGTTGCCGAGGGGGTAGAAATAGGCCATAACATTTATGGCACCACCTACTAGGGATACATTCTTACTTCTTCCATTTTCTTTGAGGACTTAGCTCCTTTCTTGCATGTTTATATTTAACATTTTTTAGTTTTGGGTGAAGGTATGTGTGGATACGGTTATTGATGTGTGGTGAAATTGTGATTGAGTTGTAAGTACTTAGGAAGCCTCGAGGAAAGCAAATTAAACATCTTTCATTTGGTTTTTGTTGTTTTAAGCATCCTTGCTTACAAAAACGTAAAAATCATAAAAAGTAATGTTGCTTGAGTCTTGCTGAATGCCCATCACCTTAGCTTGGGTAAGATGGCTCAAACTACACGTTTTGAGGAGGGAAAATAGGTTTGGAAATCATTTCTAAAGCCAAAATTGGGTTTTTAAACGATAGTTGAGTTTATCACCCCCGTGAATAAGTTTGAGAAATTTAGCAGTGAAAAAGTCTCCAAAATCATGCCGAGATTTTAGGGATTACTATGCTAAAAATAGAAAATCTTATCCTCGAAATCTTATCCAAAAAGATTCTTGGCATGAAAGCCCAGAGAGAAATTCATGCATGACTATCCTAAAAATATTCATGCCTATGTCTAACCTGAGAAAATCACACCAAAATTATTTCATATATTGGGATTGTTAAGGTGATTGGGTGTTAGCAACTCACTGTTATAGTTCACTAGTCATGAATTTGTACTCAAAAGGTCAAGTCCATTTGGCATTAAAAAAAACTATAGTTTTTCACACTGTGACTATCTAGAGAGCCACGTGTGTTTGCATGGAGAGGTCTGAATTCAGTTGAAACCAGTAGTGAAGAGTCCATGGAGGATACTCAAATGGTTGAAGAGCGCATGCAGG
This sequence comes from Cibotium barometz, assembly GCF_041138505.1. Lineage (NCBI taxonomy): Eukaryota > Viridiplantae > Streptophyta > Polypodiopsida > Cyatheales > Cibotiaceae > Cibotium > Cibotium barometz. The sequence continues at coordinate 43,122,600 of NC_141060.1, forward strand.
AGAGGATTGTAGCTTCCCCCACAATATTCAGTGGTTTTTTGAAAATTACTAAAGGATTGTTCAGATTAAAACCTACAATATCAATGAGTCCATGAGAGATTATGTCTCACGTCTCAAACATTTGGAATCTTGATGTAAGCTTCAAGAGAGGTTGACTGATGAACAATTATTGTTGCACTTCCAAAAAGGAGTATGAGATCCAAGAATGCATTACTATCTGCTCTTGTCTAGACCAGCTACATTGGATGTGCATCGCAAGATGCCATAGAATTTGAAGATAACATATTAGAACTATCCCAACCTAAAGAAGATAAGACTCCATCTTTGGTTGTGCCATCTTAGTTGTTGTCAAGTCTCGTCATGACTCGCACACTAGGGAAAGGCAAGTAAAAACATGACAATCAACCAAATAACCTTGGCCATCCTAGAGAAAGTCAAGATGAAGGAGGCGATGGAGCCTCCAAATAATGCACATCTCTATCTAAGGAGAGATCTAATCAAATGTTCGATATGTAGACTGTTAGGGCTTTCTTATGTAATTCTTAGACCTTAGTCAAAGGACTTGGTGGTTAGTTACGTGTGGATGTACCTTTTGGGATCTGAACCGAGTGGTTATTCCCTGACAGTTGCATCTAGGGAATGGCGATGATTCTGATCGCTAATGAAGGAAAGAGAAGTTCTGCTATGTCTTTGCTCAGCGTTTATCATGTCTTTCTTGATGTTTGTGCAATCATATGCTGTTGTGATAAATCAGAGTCTGTGCTCTGAATGGTGTTGAGTGAGTATTGTTTGTTAATGTCTTATATAGAACCTTTTAGAGGCCACGTATACACTGGTGATCCTGCGAGTTCGAATGCCCTGAGAGGATATGACATATTAGAGGACCGCTAGCCTTGGATGTCTGAAGATAATTCGGGGAATTCAAGACGATATTATACAAGGTTAAGGGCCAGAGATGCTGATGCTGCTTTAACAAGCAGGAATGATGACGAAGAAGGTGATGATTATGATTCAGATTATGAAGTTCCTCCATGGACAAGTGGACCTTTGGAAACTGTTTTGGAAGAAGATGTAGAGGAGGAAACATTGGATCAAGAAGCAGAGGATATTGATGATGAGGAAGAAGTACATAATCAGTTTGTGGATGCTGTTCCAGGAGAAGGGATTCCGACAGGTTCGGTACAATTTGAATCTGATTTGGGCATTCCAATTTTAAATAGTGATTCAAATGTTAATGTAGAAGCAGGAAGTGTTGGGGATGCTCAAAATCCACCAGTATTCTCAAGCACTTTCAGGACATTTCTTGGAGGAACCTTGTTGAACAGAGCTATCAGGGGAAGTAGTAGGAGAAGGTTGCAGTTTCAAACATTACCAGTCTTAGCAAGGAGGCCAGTTAGAGGGGCAGCAATGAATCCTCAAAATCCACCAGCATAGAATCCAAAGGTGAGATCAGCAAAGTTCAGGGGAAAACCCAAGGAGGACCTTGACTGCCATGTAGCCCAATTCCAAACAAGGTGGGAGGCTAAGGTGGGAGGCTAGTGGCTATGACACACTTTATGGGGGAGAGGTGAAGAAGAGGCAGTTTGCTGCTACCCTAGAAGGCTCAGCAATGGATTGGTTTAGCCAGTATGGTTTGGGACATTTTGGAAACTTTGATGCTTTGAGAGAGTTTTCTTGCCAGGTTCAAAAGGGAGAAAACAGCCAATGATATCATAAATAAAATTAAAGATCTTCAACAAAAAGAAATGCTAGTAGAGGACTATGCTCAGAAGTTCAGGGTTCTCTCTAGAAGATTGGAAGGAGAAGATAGGCTTTCCAATGAAATGCTAGCTTCCTATTTCCTGAATGGATTAAGGAAGACAATCAGATCAGCAGTGGCTAATGTAGACATTGTTGCAGGTTTTGATGCTTTGGTGCAAGCAGCAGTAAGAGTGGAAAAGAGGTGAGGTGTTACCAAGAAGAAGAAAAAGAAAAAGAGGTCTGATTTAGACCTGGACTCTGACTCTGATGAAGACACAGACTCAGAGAGCTCTGATGATAATTCAGAATATAATAGTGACTCAGATTCAGATGATGAATCAACTAGCTAGAAAAGGAAAAAGAAGAAGAAATCTTCTAAGTCCAAAGATAAGGGCAAAAAGAAGAAGAAAGGATTGGATGATGAACAACTGTTAAAGAGGCTTAAAGCATTGAAGTATGCCTCAGCATTAACAAATGACAGACTAGTGTGTCAGATATGCTCAAAGGAAGGACATGTACAAAGGTCAAAGCAGCAGCAGCAGGAAGAAACTTCATCTAATCAAGTCTTCCCTGCTCAAGATAGAGGACCAAATAGACAGTCCAGATCACAGCCTAGACAAACATGGCAATCAGATTTTAGAGGAGAATTGAAGTGCACTTATTGTGACAAAGAGGGCCATAGACAGGGCCCAGCTTGTGAGTTATGGTGCAAGCATAAGACAGAGAGGGGTATCCCAATTGTAAGGAACCCTGTAGCAGATCAAAATCAGAGAGGAAAGATGCAGCAAAACCAACAAATAACACAGTTAAATGCAGTGATAGTAACAGAGAACTAGTTTCAGAGCAACTCTGATATGGTTGAGAATGTTGCTTGTGATTGTTTTGGATGTGTAGTCCATGCAAATGATAAGGATGGGAAACAACAGGTTCCTGCCTTGGCAGTGACAAGAGCTGCAAAGTTGAATCAAGGTCCAATTCAATGGGTGGATCAGGAGAAAGTTAGAAGCAAGGTTCAGAGGAAGTTGGACAAGAAGAAGCCAGCTTTGGAAGAACTATTGTCAGAACAAATAGAAGAGGTTTGTGAAGAACAAGAACAGGACAAAGGAGAAGAGGAAATTTCTATGGTTGACTCACTCTATGAAGCTCTGTTACATTCAGAAATTCAGATTTCTCTTGACCAATTGCTGACATTAGTACCAGGGTTCAGAGATTTCCTGTATCAAAGAATTCTTCAGAGAAAAGGTGTCAATTCACCTCAAAGTAATTTTTCAATGAGCAATATTGTTCAGGTGGAAGATGTTGATTTCAAAGTTCCTGCCATATCAGTCAAATATCAGGGCCAGTCCATACATGGAGTTCTTTTGGATGGTGGATCAGGAGTTAACACACTTCCTGAGTTAGTTTATATTCAATTTGGGAGCCAAGAGTTGCATCCAGCACCTTTTCAGGTTAAAATGGCTGATCAGAGGATATTACAACCTTTAGGTTTGTTAAAAAACCAGGAGATCTTCATTGCAGGATTGAAGTTTAAGGTCAACTTTGTAGTACTCAGAAGAATGCAATCAGGGAACTTGGCCTACCCAATGCTCCTTGGAAGACCCTGGTTCAGGCAGGCTAAGTTAAAGGAAGATTGGGGAGCTAATATGGTGATCTTGAAACAGGGGAACCAGAAACAGACTTTACCCATGACATCTACTATAACTATGCCAAAGGAGCAAAGAGCTTTGTGGGCACAAGGCATACACCTGGCAGATGAAGTAGAAGATGATGAGGAAGAGGAATATTTGAAGGCCAATCCAGCAGTTGTCCCAGTGTTTGATATAAATGTGATGACTATTTTGGGAGATTATGAGGATTGTTTTGCTGTAGCTGCAGAAGGGGAGACAGACCAGCAATAAGAATCAGAGTTTGTGTGGATTATAGAAAGCTCAATGCAGCCACCATCACAGATCCTTTTCCATTACCTTTTGCAGATACTCTGCTAGATTCAGTTGCAGGGCATCAAATGTATAGTTTTCTGGATGGGTTCTTAGGATATAATCAAATCAGGATGCACCCTGATGATGAACACAAAACAGCCTTCATTACAGAGTGGGGAGCATTTGTGTTCACAGTAATGAGCTTTGGATTAAAAAATGGACCACCAGCTTTCTCAGAGGTGGCAAGCAGAGTGTTTGAGCCCTATTTGTCTTCTTTTATGAGGGTATTTATGGATGATTTCAGTGTGTTTGGATCCAAAGAGATGCATTTGGAGCACTTGAGGAAAGGTTTTGAGAGATGCAGGAAGTATGGTATGTCATTGAATCCATACAAATGTGCAATTGCAGTTAAAAGAGGAGTCTTGTTGGGCCATGTAATTTCAGAGGAAGGTATACAGGTGGATCCAAGAAAAATTCAGAGCATCATAAAGTCCAAGAGCCCAGTGAATCTGAAGGAAACATCTAGGTTTGTGGGTCAGATCAAGTGGCACAGTAGACATTTAAGATATTTGTCAGATGTATGTGCACCCTTGTCACATTTAACCAAGAAAGGAGTAGAATTCAGGTGGTCAGAGGCCCAGGAAAAGGTATTTCAGACTTTAAAGAAGATGATGGTGATAGCTCCAATTTTGCAGCCTCTTGATTGGTCTTTACCATTTCATGTATTTGTTGATGCCTCAAACATTGCAGTAGGAGCTGTTCTTATGCAGGCAAAAATCAAGAATTGGTTCAGACCTGTCTACTATGCAAGTAGAATGCTAACTTCAGCTGAGAGGAATTACTCAGTTACAGAGAGAGAAGCTTTGGGCATGGTGTTCTCTTTACAGAAATTTAGACATTATCTCTTGGCTAACAAAGTCTTCTTCCATGTTGACCATCGAGCTCTGTTATTTCTTGTGAAGAAATCACAGTTGACAGGAAGGTTAGCAAGATGGATGTTGTTGTTGCAAGAATTTGACTTTGTGATAGTACATACTCCAGGGAATCAGCATGCTGTGGCTGATTATTTAAGCAGACTTGAAAGTAAGGAGGATGCTGCAGGAGTTGATGATTATTTCCCTGACTCTGATCTGTTTGTTGTTCAGAGCTGGAGCTCTGACTCCTTTTATGATCAAATGTTGCTGTTTCTCACTGATGGATTGCTACCAGAAGAGATGAGTGTGGATCAGAAAAGGAAGTTTGTGCTAAAAAGCAAGCCATTCTTAGTCATTGCAGGAGCATTGTATAGAAAGGGGATAGATCAGATAATAAGAAGATTTGTTCCTGATTTTGAACAAGCAGTAGTGGTACAAGAGGCACATGCAGGGTTGTTTGGAGGTCACTTCTCAGGGGAGATAACAGGAAAGAAGATTTTACAATCAGGTCTGTGGTGGCCAATAGTTTTGAAGGATGCTCACACATATGCCAAGGAATGTTTGGTTTGTCAGCAAGTGGGCCAACCCAATTCTAAAGATAGGATGTCAGACCACCATGTGCTACCTCTAGATCCATTTCAGAAATGGGGATTAGATTTTGTGGGTCCTATCAAGCCAAAGAGCAAGACAGGTAAGAGTTACATTCTGGTGGCTACAGACTACTGTACTAAATGGGTGAAAGCAGTGGCTCTTAGAGACAATAAAGCAGCTAGTGTGGCCAAATTCATGTATAGTAACATCATGACAAGGTTTGGATGTCCCATTGAGCTTGTCAGTGAGATCAGGGAACACACTTCTTGAATGATGTTATCAGAGAGCTGACTCAAACCCATATGATTTTGCATAAGAAGTCCACTCCCTATCATCCTCAGGTAAATGGACAGGCTGAGAGTTCAAACAAAATCCTGCTTAAAATTATTAAGAAGATTGTTCAGGACAACAAGTCTGATTGGGATATGAAATTGGACTCAGCTTTATGGTCATTTCGAATAGCCTTTAAAGTAACCACTGGAATGACTCCTTTTAGGCTTGTTTATGGGTTAGAAGCAGTAGTACCCATGGATGTATACATAGACATAACCATATGAGCACGGAGTGCCCTCATTTGTGACCTAAACCATTGCTCTATTGTACATATTGTCAACACTTCGAAACATCTGTGTGTAGATATGGTGCCTAACCGCTAGCCAAACACAAGGACAAGGTCATGCATGGGGAATATATAGAGCACATGACATACCCTTACCAGAACCAATGTTACCACTACAACCACCTCGATTAAAGATAACACCAATCAATTAGGATTTTGTTGAAGAACCTCTAAGATCATCCAACAGGAGACACAAATTGTTATGGCTCACCCTAACCCTCCTGAAACACATCCAAAAAGAGATTACTTGTGTGGTGAACCGCAGCTGTCGCCTCGTGAGGATCTTTCCAATGGCCGAGCTCGTAACCCTTGAGGTCTCCAAGCTCTACAATTCCTTGAGAAGAAATTCCACCACGTCTCCCATGAGCGTTGTCACATTGCCGCGTTGCACTATGGGTCCTCGTCCCTCCTCTCACCTCACTTCACTCACACACACTCACTAGCATGTATCAGGGAGAGAGATTAGCAAGAGGATTAGCAAGAGCAAGACTCAATTGCACAATGGGTATTATGAGAGAAATTCACTTATATACATGGCCATAAGTGTTCACACTCACTTGAACTGTGGCCGACCGGGCACTTTAGGCTTATAAGAGGCCTAATGCTATTACAATGACTACTCTCATAATATATCCATGAAGTACATCACGTAGGACTTCATCCTATCTTGCTACCACACACTCTTGAAGCGGGAATGGCCATAAATACTCCGTCACACCATTACGGGCGCCCGTCCAAGTTGTAGCTTTGGACACTATTGCTTCATATCTTGAATGTATGACCCTTTGGTGTATCTATCATGACTCCTTGATGTAAGATAATGGTGATAGCTCTTGTTAATCCTAGAATTGGATTAACATCCCCCCCTTCCTGATGGCGATCGCGTCCTCGTGATCGCGTTGATGAAGACCTTTGTGTGGGGAGAATGAACAAGCTTTGTTGATGGCGTTGATGTTGAGTGACGTTCAATGGTCTTTGTTCCTCCGGAAGAAATAAGAAAAGCTAGTTAATGAATGAAGAGGTTAGTGGTGTATTGGGAATTCCTAACGGGATGGGGGGTGGGGTTTTTTGCGAATGATTGCATTTTTATATTTGTGTGAGCCTTTTTTTTGGGGTCAATTTATTTTTGGCAATCATCAGCAAGGTTACATGTGATTTGTGTTAGTGGGGACACTAAGAGATGTTAATAATGGGAGAGAAGAAAGGGAAGGATCCGGAGGAACGTAGACTTAATCATCAGAACGAGATGGTGATTCTCAGTTCCTCATTTGATTCATTGAAGCGACATTCATCATTTGAAGAAATTGTCTTTTGATGATATCCCTTTGTGTGGCAAGATTACTGTCAAATGTTGTTGAGTAGAATCTATTCCTGCTTTCTTCTACCCAAGTGCTTTTTATGTTTTTATGTATATTTAAGTGCTCTTATAAAGTAGATTTACATGAAGTAAAAGAATTGAGTCATATAGACTCTTATTGAGCTGCTCTGTGTTGAAGTAGCCACTTGTTGGGTAAGGATTGAAAGAATTACGTCGACTTGCAAGGCTAATATAGATATCTTCACTAAGGATTGAAGATCATTGATTTTTGAAGATGGTGCCGTCGTTTGGAGAGGTTGTAATTTGAAGAGAAATTCCAAGTGATGGGTTGTACCATTAACTAGGCTTTCACCCACCATGGTCCCCCCCATCCACGGATGTACCTGGAAGTTGTTGATGGTGAGGATTTGGTGCAAATGTTCTCTAGTGCATGAGTATGGATATGTGCTCATGGAGTATATGCTACATTAATTTAGCCAAAAGAATAGTAAGTAATAAGCTTAACAAATATATAGTGGTTATTGCGTGATATGGCTTAATCTGTGATGGTGCTTAAATCGTGAAAGTGCAGGTTCTTAAGCCGTGAGACTATAATTCATGAGAAACCTGAACTCGTGAGATTGTAGGATTTTTGGCCGTGAAGGGTTATTTCATGAAATGGCCTAATTCGGTGAAGTTGCAGGTTTCATGTAGGATTTTTGGCCGTGAAGGGTTATTTCATGAAATGGCCTAATTCAGTGAAGTTGCAGGTTTCGACCCCCCGAGGGTTTTTTTAAAAAAAATTTTATGGATCATCTAGGTCATGACTTGCAAATAACAGCATCGTATGCACTTATTTCTCACATCCAAAGGGGTGACAAGAGCATTGTTATTTTGTTCTTGATGCGCCCATATGTCTCCGTTTGTAGATGTGGGTATTGATTCTTGAATTTGTTGCTCAAATGTTGTCGAGGCAGTAGGGAAGACTGCTGATTGTTTGCTTGAATAGACAAGCACTTGTGTTGGTGCTGAGTGGTTGAGTGATTTGCTTGTCGTTGCTTGGGTCTCCATTCTTGTCGAACTTTAGGTGAAGTTGTTGGGGTTGAAGTCGGTGGTGAGGTTTTTTTCACATTGTTCGATTTTGGCAACCATATGATGGAATTACTATCATAGTCTCCTTGTTGTTGAAGCACATGCACAGGCACCCATCTTTGATGAACACTGTAAATTGGTGGCCGATGTGCTTGGTGTTGAGGCTTAGGGGACTTTGTGATACACTTGGGGACCCAAGCTTTGGTATTTCTTTGGTAGTACCCTTGTGCGTGCAAAAGTGTTTTTGGTATCCACACGTGATGACTTGGTGGAGATTTTTAAGGAAATTGTATATGCTTTTGTGGACTCTGTCGTGGAGTATTTTTCTTTTTCCTTGGCCTCTGCATTGAGGAAGAGGTTTTGACTGTCGAGGCACCCAAATGTGATTGGCACCTTCATAGTATCCTTGAGCTACAAGTACCTGCGTCTCCACCCACATTTTGATACTATTAAGATATCGTGATTATGCTATTAGGATATCGTGATTATGGTAGTCTTGGTGGAGTTTTCTTTTGGGTTGATGTGGAAGGTTTGGGGCTCTCCTTGACTTGGTTGGCGCTGAGGCTGCAAGTTTGAGACTCATGGGCATTGTTGATGATGATAAGGTTAGAGTCTCTTGTGGAGTGGTTGTCGATGACGAGGCCTTTGAGCATGTGGTTGTCTCCTTTGGTGACGTTTGTCGATGAAGATGCATAGGCTCCGGGGTCTTTCCTTTGATTTCCTTGTTAGAGATAGATGGTTTGGCTATGGGAACTTCTTCAGGAATAGCTACTAACTAATTGCGAGGTTTTGGCATTGAACTTCGTAGGTGAGGATGGGGTTGAAGGAGTAGATGCTTTATCGGAGTTGATCGTTGACCCAGATGGTAGGTCATTGTGTAGAGGGGCTTTTGTGGAAGAGGCTTGTATCCTTTTGCGTTCAGCATCATAGAAATCTATTAAAGTTGTATCCTCTTCCTTGCAGTATGGTATTGTCAACTTTTTGTCTTTGACCATCATGATGACTCTATCGCTAGCAAAGCACAGTGGTGCTTGTGTAACAATAGTCCATTTATACACCAAGATCAAATCTGCTTCTAATGCATACTCAACCACAAAAAACTTGCAAGTGAGGGGGTTAGTTTCAATATACATTGTATGTTCAAAGTACCCCAAACATGGCATCTTCAAGTCTTGTGTAAAGTTTATTCTTTTAGGATGTGTCGTGAGTGTTGGTTGACCTAACAAATTCCATAGCTCGAGGGTCACGAGATTGTGTTCTCGTGTTGGATAAAGTTGTGCTTGAGCTGTGGTGATTTTATTTGTGATTTTCGATCCAACCAGAATCCTAGGGATCTTTTCAGTAAGATATGTTGGAAGTTTTAGCTTTTGCAAGGTTTCTTCCTCCCGTAATAGCAATTTTACATTGCTTGCAGGAGTGTTCAAGGTGACTGTTTGCATGGATTCATCTATTGAATACAACGATTCACCTATCCAAGTTCTACCAAGGACGACATCATACTCAAGGGAATCTAGGGTAACATGGAATGTAAATTTCATATCGCTATCGATTGTTTGAGTAGTGTATCTAAAGTAACCTGGAACTTTAGTGTTTTGACGATTGGCTTCTCTTGCAAGACTATTACTTATAGGGATGAGTTTAGGTTGTCCCAATGACACCCAAGTGTCTATTGTAACAATGTTATGACTAGCTCGAGGGCTAAATGATCTTCCAAAGGAACCATGGGCGTTTTAGTTATTGTTTCAGCTTAAGATCCTGTTTTTGTTTCATATTCCCATTCACTTTCATCCTCTGTTTGGGTCTCAGCTTTTTCAAGAGTACCCAATACGTACACTAGCACACTTGGACCTTTGACAATTCTTAATGAGGGATGTTTGGAAACTTGCGAATCTTCACAGTCCTGTTTTATGGAGTTCGTTATGTCCTTGTATAACTCAGGTTGAGCCCTTAAAGGTGTAATTGCTGATGTGATCCAGGCTTTATCATGAGAGAAGAGCATTCCTCCAAATGAGGTTTTGAGAGACTGTTTTAGTCTTGTAAGGGAATTATCGAATTCCTCACGTGCTTTCTCAAGCGTTTAGTTCGTACAATCTGTCCCAAATGACTCTTCTCTAGAGAGTATGCCTTCCTCTTAAAAGGGAAAGGAGTACTCCTCTAGGATTTGTATCTTGGTTGCTGTTTTAGGTTTGGCATTATGAGGCTCAATCACAACTACTGACCCTATAAGACATTCAACCAAGCTAAGCATGCTCTCCTGAGCTTGCTTTTTGCATTCTGCATATGTCATGTGATCATTATTATCCATTTGGGGTGGTTGGGTGGGTTCTAGTTTCTTGATTGGTCTATGTGGTGCACTGAGCGAAGAGTAAGAACTTGTTTCATCCTCACTTAGTGATGTACTAGAACTTGTTTCATTCTCTAACTTCCTTTGGTTTTTTAGTTTTTCATTATGTTTACCCATGCGACGAGATCGAATTTTCTTTTGGGTTTTTGTATCAGTGTCATACATATGGGTGTTAAGGTTTGTGTGGTGGTCTTTGAGATGATGCTTCTGCATCTTGTATAGCTTTTGGCTCTTTTGTGTTTATGTACCCTTTTGGGTTTGTCCTCTACAGACTCCTTTTCCCTGTCTTTTAATTCGACCTTAGTTTTGACAGTTTGTTGTCCTTTGTCTTTCTTGGGTTTAGAAGGTTTTGTTTTCTCTTTTGGGTTCTGTTTTAAAGCATGTTCTTCTACCCATGTTGAGGTATTGTCTTTTGCATTCTTTTTTACTGTTTCTCGTGCCATCGTGGAAAATTGCTCGTTTTGTACACTTAAGATGTTAAGAGTTGTATTTTGTGAGACAAGTTGCATTGAAGCAACTCGTCTTGGGCAATCTTGGAACATGTGATCAATGCCACATCGTTCACACATTGGTCGCCACAAGGTGTCACTGACTATGGACATGGAAGTATTCCAGACTGTGCAGTCTGTCACCTTGTAAGGTCCACGATAATAGAAACACTGAAGTGTTCGATTAACTGCTTCCTGAGTAGTTTCTACCCTTTGGACTGTTTCTGTTTTGTTTCTGTTTGGTGCATGGAAGATGGAGGTTTTGAGTCCATTATGGATGAAGTGGGACACTTTTTAGTATCATGGTCAAAGGTTTTACAATATATGCAGTATAGAAGAACAGGTCCCTCTTGTATGCACGATGAGGATTGGGATGATCATAGTGATTGTACTCAACACAAGGCATTTTGTTCCTCACCTTAAGAGGCATTAAGGATGTCTGGTTTTGAAGGTGTTTATCCTCTCTTAGAGATATTGGCTATAAGGTTTTAAGCAAGGCTACATAAAATTTTGGGAATGTCAATTCCGAGATCGATCTTTCTTTTGCCATTGCTTCACTTGGTTTAGATGAGGAACACCTCGTAGCATGATCATCTTCTAGCATGTTGTCATCTAAACGTATTACTTCTTTACAACATTAATCGAGTGTTTCCGGATTGGATACAATGATCAAGTTGTGTAAGCTATTATTCTTTAAGCCCATCATGAAACATCTCTTCAATTGAACATCGTTTAATTTTTCCCTTGACTCACAACGTGAGTCCAAGAGTTTTATCCGTAGGATAAAATCTCTAATGGATTCATTTGGTTGACATTCAATTGAATAGAGTTCTGCTACTGCACTCCACTGATCACCTTGTCTGGAAAAGCCCTGTAAAGGCTAATTTCAAGGTTTTGAAGCTGGTCTTGATCGCTGGCATCAATGCGATGAACCATCGACTAGCTTTTCCCTCTAAGCATAAGTTCAACGCATGTACCTTAGTGGGGCAGTTTTGATTTCCAAAGGCTTCACATCTTTGTTCAAACATTTGAATGAATTGAACAGGGTCTGTTGTTTCGTCATATTTGCCCATAATTTTGGAAATTTGTACGGTCGTATTTCTGTATGTCACTGAGGCCGTAAGTGAGTGCTCTTGTTGGAAGAGACTCATTGAGTCCTTGGGCCACCCCCTTCCTAGACTAGTCAGTATGTCCAAGGTGTGGGCATCTAGGAAAGGGTCGGTACTTATAGGATTTGCGGGAATGTTAGGCAAGGGGCCAAAGCTCGGTGGAATCGAAGCGATAAGGGGTGTAAAACAACCCGATGACACGCTTGTTATAGGCATGGCTAATAGTATTGGGAGGTGAATTCGCGACATAGATCTCAATGACTCGAAGATGTCAGCCATTGGATTTAGTCCTTGTGTGATCCCTGGCACTCCCTCTATCGTGGCCATGTCGTCGGAGTGCCTAAATGCTCCTTAATGAGCAATCACAATTTGTTTTTTTGTTTTGTTTTGGTAATTTGATTTTTTTAACGTCTAACTTTTCACGGTCGGAACTTTCACGCGCCGAACTTTTTCACGGCCTGAACTTTCACGGCTGGACTTTTTGATAGCCTGAACTTTCACGATCGGACTTTTTCGTCGAAATTTCTTTCACGGTCGTTTTTTTTAAAGTCTAGTGGGAAATACGAATTTTCCTTTTTGGGGGAGAATATTTTTTGAATTTAAAATGAAAGGGGTATGGGTATTTTCCCAAAAAGGTAAGTGGGAATCAAAAAAGTCAACCTTTTAATGACACCCCTTACACCCTTCATAAATGACCCCCAAAATGGACAATTAGACAACTCATGAGCATCTACTCATTGAATGCTCATTAGCCTTAATGAGTTATGTAAAAAATTAATTAAGAATTAATCTAAGATTAATCCTTACACTAATCTTTCTCTCTTTTATACTAATAAAGGACTCTAATTAACCACTAATCTCTAACTAATTCACACAATTGAGCACATCATTGGATAGAGCAAGGGAATGCTAATCTTTGTGCATCAACAATTGTATAAATTAATCTAAAATAGGAGATTAATTAGACTCTTAGTTATGATCTCCTCTTTTAAGGTAAAATTAAGCAAAGAGAGCCACATTTTTCCAATTGATGAAAAAATTGATGTGATTAGGTGTTTTGATGCATCTAGATGCTCTCAAAATACTCAAAAACACCAATTTCGACTACTCATATGATTAATTTAGACCCTAATCAACATATTTTCTAAAATTTTTGGCCTCTTAAACAAGATTAATTACCCTTAATAATAAAAACTAGTCCATTAAGAGAAATTAATCAAATTCAAGGATTTTTTAATGGTTTTAAGAAATTTTTTGAAAGATTAAGCTACTCCTAATGCTTGCTAACACTCTAATCCAAACAATTTCAATAAACAAACACATAATTAAACTAAAATTAATGATCTTAGTTCTATGTTTAACACTAAAGAGAGCTAACATTCACTTACTAAAAATTGTATTCTATTGCATAAACCACAAAAGCAACAACAAAAACAACAAATTAATCTAAAAATTGCATTCTATGTTTAACACTAAAGAGAGCTAACATTCACTAAAAATTGCATTCTATTGCATAAACCACAAAAGCAACAACAAAAACAACAAATTAATCTAAAAATTAAGCAAAAAGCATTCTTTTCAATTAATCAAGATAATGGGCAATGGGTTATACATAGATTAGAGGCAAAACAATGGAAAAAGCCAAGGGATGGCTCCCTGGCAGAGCGGCGCCAAAAATGTTATGGCTCACCCTAACCCTCCTTGAAACACATCCAAAAATAGAATATCTGGTGAACCGCAACTGTCGTGAGGATCTTTCCAATGGCTGAGCATGAACCCTTGAGGTCTCCAAGCTCTACGACTCCTTGAGAAGCAATTCCATCCCGTCTCCCGCGAGAGTTGTCACACTGCCGCATTGCACTACGGGTCCTTGTTCCTTCTCTCACCTCACTTCACTCACACACACTCACTAGCATGCATTAGGGAGAGAGATTAGCAAGAGGATTAGTAAGAGCAAGACTCAATTGCACAATGGGAGAGTATGGTGTATTATGAGAGAAATTCACTTATATACATGGCCATAAGTGTTCACACTTACTTAAACTATGGCCGACCGGGCACTTGAGGCTCATAAGAGGCCTAATGCTATTACAATGACTACTCTCATAATATATCCATGAAGTACATCACTTAGGACTTCATCCTATCTTGCTACCACACGCTCTTGAAGTGGGAATTGCCATAAATACTCTGTCACACCATTACTGGCACCTGTCCAAGTTGTAGCTTTGGACACTATTGCTTCATATCTTGAATGTATGACCCTTTGGTGTATCTACCATGACTCCTTGATGTAAGATAATCATGGTAGCTCTTGTTAATCCTAGAATTGGATTAACACAAATGCATAAAAATAAAATAGAATATGAAAAGAAGCTAGAGATAGGAAAGTTAAATGTGATGTAGCCTAAACTGAAGCACATAGAAGAAGACTTGGAAGTCCTCAACCAGAATACTGCAAAGCAAGTGGATGCACTATAAAAGACTAAATAAACTCCAAAGTAGCAAAATAGAACACTTAGAGGGTGAACTTAACAAAGCTTATTCACAAGCTCTTTGCTCCCTTCTTAGTGAAATCTAGAAAGGTAAAGAGCATGTGGATCTGACAATATTAATACTCAGTCACCAACAAGTGATGGCCCATCTCGCCAACATTCTAAATGAAGAAAGAGTGGAAGCTGAGGCCAAGGATGAAGTCACTCAAGGAGCCCAGCTGTAGCTCGAGGAGGTAACAAAATAATCAAAAATATCAAATAAAAAGTATGCTGCTCTACTTCAAGCTAGAGCAACAAGATGATAACCCTTATACTTATACTTATCCACCACTGAATCACCCTCTCAGATTCTCCCTCCCCTAAGGAGAGTAAAGTCACATCTGCTAACTCAGCATCTTCTTCTTTTGACTTTGATTTTTACATTGAAACTCTCTCTCTCTTGGTGGAAAGTCCAATAGTAAGTGCACCCATTGAGGTAAATCCACCATCCCTTGCTATATTTCATGTGGATTACATCGACAAAGGTGTCTTGGAAGATCTTACTATTATAGATTATGAAGATATGATCAGAATAGGAAATCCAAATTCGTAATGAAAATTTCTCTTTAAAGTATTGATGCAAATCATTCCTTTCACTCCCACAAAGTTTCAATCCCACAATGAGGATCTAGAGGCATACAATGAACACCCTAGAAAGTACTTTACATGCTATATCCTATGAGGGCACCAATGTCAAAGTGGGAAGAGATTATGCCGATGGCAAAGGAAGGCACCTTATGGGAGAATGTATAGCAAACACAAAGCTAGCCAACCCACACTTATTACGACACTTGCAAGAAATTAGAATGGTCACATTTATGATAGTATATATCTATCGTGGGTGGAAGAAACAAAATCCAGTCTATGCATGGGGAGGATACACAAAGATAAAAACAAATGATGAAAACCCCCAAATATGGAAGATTTTAGAATACAGAACTTGAGTAGAAAAAAGAGTTCTTGGCAATCTAGGAGTACAACCAAATCCATAGATGGGTGCCAGTAAAGCTCTCGATGGACCCAATATATATGCCAATCCAACAAAGGTACACATTGACAACATTCAATAGAACAAAAAAGATTCACATATCTGTTGTAACTTTTTGCTATTTCAGCTCACCATATTTGATGCAATAGAAAGAAAAAGGCAATATCTACTACTTTGGATTAGACCATGGAGAAAGATACCCGATCTAACAATTGTTGCATCATGCAGATTCATGAAATTGATCACGGTAAATACTCTACTTCGACATGAACATAGGTCCAAATGAAGAGAAAATAATGTACTACTACAATTCTTCTTTGATGCTTTCCAAAGTACATGCAAAAAAAGCACCCTTCGAAGACATGGTAGATATAGCTTTCTTGACCCCACACCCATAATGTACTACTATCATTGTCTTTGATGTTTGCCAAAGTACATGCACATCACTTTTGAACACATGATAGATACAACTTTCTGGACCCCACACCCATACTTTAGGGCAAGCTTCAATCACGCCAAAATCATTACAAATATAAGATTGGAGACAAGGCTTTTAGGCCATAATAGAGTTCTGAGGACGGAACCTGCATCAAGTGGGGGAGGGGGATGTTAATCCATTTTGGGGTTAAGAAATGTGCTCTCTATCACATACGAGAGTTAGTAATAAGTGTCATGAAAAGGCACTATAAAAGTTATAATCATTATGAGGAAATCTAGCCACCAAGCTTAAATAGTTAGTTCCATAAGTTTTGGGTACCCATGTGTGAATAAACGCTAGTTGTATATAAGACATTTTCTCATAATGTAAGGACACAATCCCCTTTTTGTGCTAATTGTGGTTTTGCTTTCTCCTTGCTCTTTTCTCTTGCATATGTGAGAGGGAGGGAGAGTTGAGAGGAGATACTTGACAGCTCTTGGCACATGTGCCTCTTGTGTATGAGAGAGAGTGAGAGTTCAGAGGAGATACTTGACTATGCTTAGCACATGTGCCTCTTTATGCTTTGTGTGAGAGAGGTGTGTCCTTTTGTAAAGGAGGTGGAACAAACCTCTTGTTGACTAGAAGAGAGAGGCTTCGGAGATTGGAGCATTGGTGAAGCTTGGAGGAGGTCATGGAGATCCCAAGCTTGGAAGTAAGGTAAGTATTCCCACAATGGTTGTTTTCCATCTCCATTTCTTATTAAATGAGAAATAATTCCTAAGGGGAAAAAAACAGCCAATAATAGATGCATCAATGTAAATTTTATCTTCCTAGGGCATATGGCCGTATATACATAAGCTTAAAATTTATCTTCCTAAGACATATGGACATGTGTATACATAATCTTAAAATTTATCTTCCAAGTTCATGGAATCTCATGGCTAGATGGATCCTTCTCCACCTCTGGTCATTTTATGGTTCAGATAATGTCAAGTTTTGGCTAAGTTATGAGGTTAAGAAAACCTCACAAAAGTTAGCTTGTAGACAAGCCAATCAAGAGGGAAAAAATATATTAGAGATTTGCACAAGGAGAAACAAGGAAAATTTTCATGGCATTAGGGGAAGGTTGAGATATTCTAGGGTCCCTTTAAGAGTACAACTGATTAAAAAGAGGATTAGTAAAGGGTCTAATGGGAGGATGCCAACTTGGAAAAAATGTTGGGTGGTCCCTTACATTAAAAAGGTGTGGTCAAAGATTTGGGTCCTATAAAATGTCACTTTTAAATGCCAAAATATCACTTTTGAAATCTATTAGTGTCACTTTTGAAAGAAACTAAATGTCACTTTTACACATATCACTTTCCAGGTTTTAAAATCTCCTTTCTTGTATATCTCACTTTCCCCCTTTTACATATGCATAACTGACCTTTCATTCTTTGAGCACCTCCTCCTTTCCTCCTCCCTCCCTCCCTCCCTCCCTCCCTCCTTCCTCCCTCCCTCCCTTTTAACACCTCCCTCTCTTCTCCCTCCCTCCCTCCCTTCCTCTTCCCTCGCTTTGAGCACCTCTCTCCATCTTCCCTCATACCTCCTCCCAAAACTTCCCTCCCTACCTCTCCTTCTCTCCCTCCCCCTTAGCCTCCCGAGCTCCACTCCACCTCTTCCAAGCTCCACTATCCAACTCCTCCCCTATTCACATGTGTTTTCCTCATAACAACACCTATTCTCTCAAGCTCCTTCCTGCCATCTTCCACCTCTCTTTCTCATCTTCCACCACATCTAAATTCTAGTTCAACCTTTTTTATCACATACAAGGCTGTGTAGGACCCTTCATCTACCCCTTCTAGATCTACAACACCCATGCATTGTCATAGAAGCTTATACAATGGTTCCTCCTAGTAGAATAAGACCAAGAGCCATCATTAAGTCCATGAGCTTAAGCAATGTGCACGACAATGATGGACAATAGATTTGTACTCTATACTGTAGGATAATGTGGATTACCATGTAAGTGTCTAGGAAAGGGGTTCATAAGATTCTAAGAAGGTTTATCTCATCTCCTAGCCACCATTAGAAAGGTAGAATCCTTGATTTTCAAATCAGTAAAGATGGCAACAAATGTCTAGTGAAACATGTCTATCCACCATCACTACTGAAGTTGGAGCTAATACAATGTACAAAATTTGGAGCAAACTGTAAGCACAAACTTGTTGGCTAATTGCATGCTTCCTTGCGTTGTTATTGGTTGTTTATCCACATGTTCAACATGTCTATCCACCATCACTACTAAAGTTGGAGACAATACAATGTACAAAATTTGGAGAAAACTATAAGCACAAACTTGTTGGCTGATTGCATGCTTCCTTGAGCTATTATTGGTTGTTTTGATGTCTTTTATGTTGGCTTTTGTATGTATGTTGCAGATATTTTCCCCTCAAATTGTGTTGAGTGGCGTCCCCTAGAATGCTTGACAGGGTCTTTCAAAGAACTTCATGTAGACCTTGGAGAGATCTTATATGTAGGAGAGAAAGCATCTATGCTTATTAGTGATTGGGTTTTCTTCTACAATGCCTCCTACATTGTCCCATCATCTCAACATGGCTATGGGAGACTTGAACCTCTCTCTCTCTTCCATCCCTAAATAGCCAAGAATGGCCTCTTCCTGATAACTTTACCATTGAAAGCTTTTGATGAAGGCTGTATGTCGACGTCCATGCCTCCACGAAGTGCATATATGGCTCACATAGAGCCAATGTGGCTTGGTTCATGACACTTCATGTTTTTATTTTTATTTTCCTTAAGTGTGGAGTGCATAGGACACCCACTATGTATGTTTGCAGGAGAGTGCCAACGAGGCACTTGATATGTTTCTTCCCAAAGGTGGTTGAACATCAAGGGGATTGGATTAAATGGTCAATGGTCAAGGAGAAGATCATTGTGAGGTTTCACATAGGTAAGAAAAATCTCACAATGGTGTTCCCATACAGACAATGGAAGCCCTTAGATTTTGATACCATCACTAAACAAGAAGTTGAGGTTCCAGTAATGATGCATGAAAATGACATGCACCACATTATAGTAAACGATGATTGGAACTTGTCAAACATGACAGAGTACTTGGTTTTGCATTTTGGGCTAGATGGTATTTTCACTTTTGTGGTGGTGGACGGTAGGGAGGTACGATGCAAGGCAAAGAAATTGGCAGCTTGCATTGACATAGAGCCTTCCCGTGTTATCTCAATCAAGCATGAATAAGGATGTACAAGATCTCCCGATGAATTTGTAAAATTTTTCTATACATAAAATTTTGTGCCTCTTTTGTGCATGTATTTTTTTTCGTGTGAAATTGTAAGATTCTTATGTTTGTCCATGTTAAACTGGTTTATTTGTGTGCATAAAGTTTTGTTTAATTACATGGGCTTAAAGTGTTTTTATTATCTAGGTTCTATGCATGGTACACTTAAAAAATAGTTTTATGCGTGTGAACTTTTTTTTTTTGGTTAAGTTAAAGTTGAGCACATTAAATGCCCATATAAGGCATTGTATTCATAGTAGTTTCATTGTCTTTCAAGTTTTGAAAAGTCTTTTTCCTAGCTCACTCCAATGTTCATAGGAAACCTGTAAGCAGTGATAATAAACTCGCCAAATATTTGGAGCTCACTTGCAAAAGTAAAATTTACATTTTTTGAAAGATTACATAATTTGGAAAATAAAGTTAATTTACCTACATAATAAGAAAGCCAAGGTTTTTTGACATTACTAAATGTAGGCATGAAGGTTTTACATGGTGCAAATATTTGACAGAAGGTTTTCAAAGGTTAAGTTATCTAGGTATGAAGTTATTTGACAGAAGGTTTTCAAAGGTTATCTAGGTATGAAGTTATACATGGTACAAATATTTTGACAAAAAGTTCTCAAAGGTTAAGTTATCTAGGTATAAAGGTTATACATGGTGCAAATAATTCAGTGGAAGGTTTTCTAAGGTTAACTCCTCCTCTTTAAGAGTTGAAGTTGGGGCCTAATAGGAGAAGGTCAAGTGTAAGTTTAGGTGCACATTACCACTATATAATAATATATACCTTGGATACCATAATATTATAGTCCTCTTGCTAAAATTAAGGGCATTACTTGTATTCTTTGATATTTTGCTTACCATTTGAGCATGCCTGGCACTTGCAATTGGTCCGATCTCCATTGGTGATTATTTTGATGTTTTAATTTTCTTACTTTCCATTTGAGCATACATGCATATGAAATCGATTCGGTCGTGATTATTGTGAGTTTTATCTTTTATGCTTTGATTTTTTATTTTCTTGCTTGCCATTTGAGAATACATGGCATATGCACTCAGTATGGTGGTCATTATTGTGAGTTTTAACTTTTATGCTTTGATTTTTTTTCTTCTTACTTGCCATTTGAGCATACATGGCACATGCAATTGGTCAACGGTGATGATATTTATTTCTTGGTAATAAATGTAATACTTAATTAGTTTTTCTTGCTTGCCATTTGAGCATACATGATGGCACATGCAATCAATCACTGATGTTGATATTTATTTCTTGGTAATAAATGTAATGCTTAATTAGTTTTCTAAGTTTGTATTAAAATTTTTAGTTTTGAATTTAATTTATTGCATTGTTGTTATTTCAATGTTGTGCCCCTCACTCTTGGGCATGCTATGTTGCACTTATCAAGTTTTTAAACTTCCCAAATGCATAGTTAATCTACTCTTGCATCTTCCCCCTTTTAGCATGAGCAAGTCATGGGGCCTTGGAGCACATCTTGCCCATTGCCTATGAGTAGCCCAATCAGAGAGAGAGAGAGAGAGAGAGAGAGAGAGAGAGAGAGAGAGAGAGAGAGAGGCCTCATAAAATAACTTTAACTTTCTCTTGTATCATAACACGAAATGTAAATAGGATGTCTTTTATTTTCTCGTGTATTATCAATAGAAATGTAAAAGAGCTTTTTTTTTGTAAACATGTAGGATAGTGTAAGATTTCTCCTCAGCCTAAATAATGAATAAGCTTTACTTCAATCCCCTGTAATCATTCTCTATTTCGGATTACAAGAAAATATTGTTTTTTTTGTTTTTGCCTAGAGAGATAAAAAATTCTAGAGAGAGATAATTCAATATTGAGATATTTTTGGATATAAAAACTTTACAAATATCAAAAATATATTTTTCTAAAATAGAAATTTAAAATAAAATCTTTAAGGTGCATTAGGAATCAATTAAAAAATGATTTAAAAGACCTTAGTCTAAGGGTCAAGGTTTTCAGAAATTTTTAGATTATGGTCCAATTAAGGTTCCTATGGGGGCCAATAAGATTAATCCAAGTGTTGGAATGAGATAAATCCAATGAATAAAAGAAAATATCAAAAAATGAGTAAATGCTCACATAAGATGAAGAGTTGACTAAGTACAAGGTTTATTAGTTAAAAATTATGAGATATTACTAAAAAAATGAGATATTTAGGAGTAATGATGAATTTTTGACACCTTGGTAAGGAGGGGGGACCTTTGAGGTAGGCGTCTCCTTCACATGTGTGGGAGGATTTTTAATTCAAAAATATTAAGATATTTTTCTCTCTCCTCTCTCTTGAATCAAACTAGATCAAAATGGGAGCCAAACTGGTCCAAATCTTATCCAAATTCAGCCAAATTGAACCTAAAAAATTATAGAACTTAGTTGGACTCAATTAGTGGCCTCCCTCACCTATAAATAGACCCTCATTCTTTTGTATTCTCATATATGAGCTAGACCATGCCAGTATTACATTAAAATAAGCATATTTTTTATTATCCCTTAAAAATCCTCTACTTTTGGAGAGATTGGAGCTTCTTTCTCTCTTAAAAATCCTCTACTTTTGGAGAGATTGGAGCTTCTTTCTCTCTTCAATAATCCTTGGAGCTTTCCTCTCAACACACCCAACCAATTGATTGGTTGGGGGCTTCCTTCTAAGATAAAGAAGCAAGCAAAATCAAGAGGTAAGATGTAATTTCATGGTTTTCTTTACTCAAGCTTGAGAAGGTTCAAATGAATTGTTTTTCAATGCAAATTAAGCTTTCTATAAGAATTCTAATGATTAATCATAAAAACTTTATATTTATGCTTAATTATGTATATCTCTCTCTCTCCAAAAGAACGGTCATTCCTATGACTAATTCTTATTCAAATGGATGCTTCTCATTGATAAATTCTTAATTCAAAAATCAAACTCTATGCTAGTTAAGCTAGAGGTTAGAAAATGACTTTTTTATGCTTTTGCTAATAAAATTATGGTAAACTTATGATCTAATTCCATAAATTGGATTTAGGTCCAATGATTAGTGAATCTATCATATATGTATTATAAAGTCTTATTCTTTTCAAAAATATTAAAAATTATCAGTAATAGCAGAGCGGAGTTATGGTAAAAAATTTAGAAATTAATACATAACTCATTTTTATGCATAATGTGAAAAGAGGACTTCCTACCATATTAAAAGATTAGTCATCCCATGCTAAAAGAATGATTTTCATCACATTCATGGAAAACGAGTTTTTAGTATTTATGCGTAAATAATTAATTAGAGAAAAGAGAAATTTTTGGTATTTCTACTTTTATGCAAAAAGAGGAATTCCCTTGATAATGGAGATCCATGTAATTAAATGGAAAAAGAGAAAATTTGATATATTAAAATAATAAATATTTTTATTTAAATTTAAAGAAGAATTTTAGATGAATTTATTTTTATGCATTAGAAAATTTAAATGATAAAAGAGGAATTCCCATGACATTTGGAATTCAATCATTTAAATGGTAAAAGTGAAATTTTTGGCATATTTGAATTAATAGATATTTTTATTTAATTTAAAAAGAAATTTTAGATAAATTTATTTTATGATAAAAGAGAATATGATAATTGGAATCCAATCATTAAATGAGAAAAAGAGAATTTTAAGTTTATTCAAAAAAATGGATATTGGTATTTAGTTAAAAGAAGAATTTTTATGGTATTTAAGTAGATAAAGATTTGAATTAATTTTTGGTGAGACAAAAGAGGAATTTTTACCATAATTCCACCTAGAGAATTAGAGTTGATAAATTAAAGTGGTAGAAATAATATCTTTAGATATTTATGTGAATAATTTATCAAATTGATATTTTCCAAAATTAGATTAATTGGAACAAGAGTATTTTCATAAAAATCCAATATTCTCATATAAAACTAATTCTTAATCTATAATGGTTAAGAAGGAATGAAATTCATAAAGTTGAAATTTTCTTATGGTTAGAAGCTCAGTAGATGTTTATCTAAAGAAAATCCTTATTAGAACTAAACTGAATGATTTTGGTTAGACCACGGCTATGAGAGGGACGGTCAGTAAACTACTTGTCCATCTCTCGATCTAAATCAAGCAAAAACCACGTGATGACCGATTCCAGTTATTAATACAAAGAATAGACTACCGTTGAATTAACTAGTTTTCCCTTGATCGAAATCACCAAGAATCTAGTTGGACAGTCAGTCAAATGTTGGGTAGATTACCCTGATGAGAGATCAAGGATTCTCATTATGAAATTCTGGATTAAGGAAAAAGGGTTTTGTGGAACCAATCTCAAACCGAGAATTTTACTTGCATAGAACCTCTGTTTTCTTTTAAAGGACTGTTTTATGCCAGAATGCTGGAGGAAGCATTTGGTATGTGTTTAAACTAAGAAGAGGCTCGTTGTTGCAACAGCCTGGCGGGGAGTCGTCGAGGGACGTCACTCGCGGCAAAGCCTGCCGAGGTCTTGACCAGCCTCGGTACGATTAAAATGGTGCGCTTCCGGTACGATGGGTGAGGACCGACAAAGGGGTCCTTGAGTGAAGTGCTAGGACACCTAAGTAGGATCCTAGAGGGTTCTGACCAGGTGATGCACGGGCTCGTGCTTTTGCTAGGACACCCATGCGTGCATTGAGGAAGATTTAGATGGACTGAAAAGGATGACTTTTGTGAATCGAATTTTGATATTGGATCTCGTTGGTTGACCAGCTGGTCTTCAACGGAGAGTCCAGATGACATATTTTGTAATACAATGGACTCAAAATTTTGGAGGATGATGATCAGTAATATTATGATTTTCATTGAAGGATTGTTTTAAAGACAACCGAATCTGTTAATGGCAATTTCATATTGGGTGTGTACGTGGTATGCCTATCTTAATTTTTGCATGAAACGTCGGCTAGGGGGCTTGGGAATTCTTTTCCTCTGGTACCCAGGCAAAACATAACCAAATCTTTATAAAGGAATCCCACCAATACAGTGGTTGGGCGGTTGGCTAACCCAGATCGAGGGATTCCTGTGATACCATTAAGTTATGATTAGTTACGTTAGTTAGATTAAGTCCCGAGAAGACCCTTGTTATGTGGGAGGGAATTACCGACTGTGCCTCGTTAAAGGAGAAAAAAAGCGATAATTCTATGGACCAAGTGTTCTCGTTAAAGGAGAAAAAAAGCGATGATTAAAGGATTGTTTTAAAGCTAGTTGATGCTAAGAAAAAGGCAATTTCATATTGGGTGTGTAAGTGGTGTGACTAGTTTTATGTTTGCATGAACTTCCGGCTAGGGGGCCTTGGAACTCTTTTCCTTGGTACCCGGGACAAAACCTAACCAAATTCTTAATTGGATCCCATCACTACAGTGGTTGGGCGGTTGGCTAACCCATGGGACTGGATGGGGTTAGGCTGGACTGATGGATCCGTAAATCGAGATTTAATTTCTATTATTACGATAGATGAAGTAAATCCCAGATAGAAATTGTTCTATGGATAGGAATCAACGGTTGTGCCTCTTGATGGGGAAAAAAGCGTTGATCCCAATGATCCAAGTGCAAGTTTCTTCCTTGATTTGACCAAGTACCGTTAAAGGTGCAGTCAGATCAGTTTGATCAGTAATGATCTTGACTACGTTAGAGTAAAGAGTTATCCTGGTGGAATCGCCCGTGCTTTCCGGGTAAAGGAAGTTTTTTCGGTTTCGATTTTGGACAAACCGACGGATTAGTCTCTTGTCCGGATATCCGTGGGCGAGGCCCCGAGTGTGAGACCCCTACCCACGCACGATGTGCTACTTCCGCTGCTAGTACCCCGAATCCGTTGCGCGGTGGAGACCAGGATCTTACAGTTGGTATCAGAGCGAAATTGAAAGCTAATAAAGATAATTAAATTCTTATCTGAAATTGGTAATAAGAATTCAGAAACAGCATTTTCATAATGTATTTTCATTCCGCAAGCTTCTTTAATGAAGAAATTTTAATCAAAGAAATTGTTTTTATAGATGGAAGTTCCTCATTTATCTGGTATTCCCGACCTCACCCAGTCTCAAGATATGATTGCATTTGCCTTCGAGCATCTCATCTCTTCCGCTTCAACTCAAACAAGCCGAGCAAGACTCGCAATTTCGCGGATTTATATTTTCCTACCCCAGCGGAGAGAATACAACATAAGTGGTTTGCAGGGCAATATGTCCACGCCCCTTGCGATCGTCGTACAATGCTGTGGCAGAATCTCTCATTGACTATGATCCTGTTAAAGCTGAAAATGTGCGTGGTGTCATTCTATATCATTCGACACCTCGAAATTTCAGACTTTCATGTCGAATTTATAGACTCCTTAGTCGATTTATCCCTAAGGATAAAATAATAACCCTCTTCGCAGTTAGAGAACTTATGTAACAGGGCATGACTATGGCCCAATACGGTCCTCTTATATGTCTTCCGAGGAGATTTTGAACTCAGAGCCGAGTTGCTCTATGTTCATATTGCAACTTTTATATAAATAAAGAAACGTTTTCCGGTGACAAAATTCCTGTTGGATGAATGATTGTTTATGGGCGGACGATCTGCTCTACTGATTTTTTTTAAAAAAAATCTGTTATCGGACATATGTCATAGATCTCCATTAAGATCTTGTCTTGTATAAGAAATTGTTTTCCGAACTCTTAAGTGTTAGGATCTCGTGAATAATATCAAAATAAAAATTTAATGATATATAAATTTTGGCAGAATCATGAGACGAGGAAACCGTGGTCGTCAGCCAGACCCTGTCTCTCAAGATGACGAGCTTGACCTTGATGTTTGCAAGGCTTTTCATAGGACTCAACCAGGACCCTTCAAAGGAGAAGGTGAGAACCTGGGCGAGGCTGTGGAGAAATGGGTGGAAGCCTTGGAAGAGTATTTTGACGTCACAGGATACAATCATCAGAGCAATTGGCTAATAAAGATCAACTGAGAAGCCAAATATGTCAAAAATTTATCAAGAAACACAAAAAGGTTGTAATTGTGTGATATAATTCATACAATTTGATATTCAAACTGAAAATTTCGTAATTTAGTAATTGGGTTTTCAGATGGAAGTACCGCAATTGTATGGAACCCTGACTTGCTTGAGGCCTAGACATGATGGTATCTATCTTATAGTTCCAAGTATCATGACTACCCGTATATACCGAGAGTATAACTGCAGCTCTTTACTGACAGTATATACGAGTAAATCTAAGACTTGAAATTATAAGCGTTAATGCTATTTAGATGATGATTTCGAATGTGGTTGATATGATTTTTAATTCTGTTTGGGAACTGATGATGTGATTTGGATTCTGATAGAAAAATGATGATCCCTGAAAATGGGTTGAAATGTAATAAGCTGAGCGAAACCACAATGTGGATGATTGGGACGAGTCCCTGTAATGATAAGTGATGAAAATGATTCAGCAAATCACTATGAGATTAGTGGATTGTGCTGTCAAATTGCTACTGTTAATACTTGAGATGGTAGATCAAGTTAAGGGATGACAAATTGAGAACTTGCTTAACTAAAATTCCCGTGGAGGAATGTTCAGAAGGAAATTTTTCGGTCTAATGGACCATTATCGTGTTAAAGATATGAATGATATGATCTGAATGAATTGTTATTTAATGATGAGTTCTATATAAGGTATATTTATCCCCATATTCTGTTGGGTTGACCGGAATATATGGAACCCCAGAATAAATTGCATCTTAAGCAAAAGAGTTGTCCTCTACTTGCGAGATGAGGACATCTTGCACCTTTTAAGTGGGGTAGAATGTAAGATTCCTCCCCCAGCCTTAGAGGTATACAGGAGTAAGAATCTTCCTTTTTGATCTTATAATTATTCCCTCTAAAATAAAAGAAAGATTCTGTTTAAAAAGGGAAGACACTTTCCCCAGAATACATTCTCAGGAGCCCACCTATTTTAAGGATTCAGAACGATGAGTTCAGAAGTGAGAACCGATGTTTTGGATACCAAGGTTTTGGTCATCAGTTAAAAAGACTGCCCGACTCCTACCATGGAAAGGACACAGGGAAGTCTAGAACCCAAATTCAGAGACCAATTCCTTCATACCAATCTAATCAGGGTTCGTCTCGGACAAGATTGCTTAACTCCATTAACTATTTCTGACCCATTGATTAGGGTCGAGATGACCAGTCAAATGCTTGGCGACTTAGAGCAACAGATGCAGGCAATTCATAAAGATATAAACGCTGCCCAGGATTGACAGAGACAACATACAGATAAGAAGAGGACAGTCAGAGAAATCAAAGAAGCAGTTATAGTCTTCAATTGAATACGGACCAAAAGAATTTCTTTATCTCTAGGGGAGTATAAGTAGTTATCCCCCAGATATTGTGGACCAAAGGAAGTAAGTGACTTAACCTACGAACTTCTTTTATCTCCTCATCTCAAAGTTCTTAATGCCTTCTATAGAAATATGTGCCAAACCCAAATCATGGAAAGACGGTAAAACTTCAATGGCAAGATACCGTTGGCTTCTAGGTTACGCTAACTCCTTCCTTTATATAAGTCGTAACTTTTACTTATCGCTCACAGTAATCTTACTTCCATCAATCTCCTTCTTCTTAATCTCCTTCATGGCTTGGCAACAGGAATTAGTTTTATCCATGATGATTTCTCACCTTCAAGACGCAAGCGAGTCTGTGAAGAAGGATTTTATAGAACTGTATGAGCGCTCACTTTTTCCTCACCTAGGAACTTCTGTAGCTCAAACCAAATGGCGGACCTATCAAGACATAACTAGGGTAACACCATGGGGTCAGCAGCACTTTCGTAACAATGTCAGAAGATATGCCTTTACCCCGTTTTCGGCTTGCCTCTCGGAGGTCCTTTTGTTAGATCACCTCATACCACTGAGATAGGTGCGGCAATAACCAACAGAATCATTCCCATAGATGAGTTACCTTATACGTGCGCAGCTTGTGAGTGCTGCTTTTGTGATCATATGATGGACGGGCTTATGGAAGTGTAAAGAGTTCTTCTATCTTTATTGTATATGTTCCAAGAATAAATAAAGTTTAAATCTTGTTCTTGTCTTGACCCTTACTCTCTTTTAGACTTTTTTAATTGGTGATTAATATCAATTAAAAATTTTCTCTCAGTCTCATACTTGTGCATCTTGCGAAATTACCCCCAGTTTGCGAGATGAGGGCATCTCGCATTTTTCAAGTGGGAGAGAATGTAAGATTCCTCCCCAGCCTCTCAAAATGTCCAGCATCTTCCCCTGTAATCAATCCCTCTTCAGAAATATAAAAGACTTGTTTCTAACTGTTTTAACCTAGAGAGAGAATATTTAGATTTTTAATATTTTTGGATAGAAAATTATCTCATCTTATTAAAATAAGTTCCCCTGAAACAGAAATTCAAAAAGAACTTTCCAATGTGCAATTGGAATTAATTGGAAATGGGTATAAAGGACCTTAGCCTAAGGGTCTAGATTTTCAGAAATGGGTATAAAGGACCTTAGCCTAAGGGTCTAGATCTTCAGAAATTTTTAGATTATGGTCCAATTAAGGTTCCTATGGGCCAATAGCATCAATCCATGTGTAGGGAGGACATAAATCCAATTTGTAAAAGAAGATACCCAAAAAATGAGTAAATGCTCACATAAGATGAAGAGTTGAAAATGTACAAGGTTTATTAGTAAAAAACTATGAGCAATATTAAAAATATGAGATATTTTGGGTATAATGATTCCATTTTGACACATATGTAAGGAAGGGGAGTTCTTTAAAGGAGGTGCATATTTCACATAAGATGAAGAGTTGAAAATGTACAAGGTTTATTAGTAAAAAACTATGAGCAATATTAAAAATATGAGATATTTTGGGTATAATGATTCCATTTTGACACATATGTAAGGAAGGGGAGTTCTTTAAAGGAGATGAATATTTCACATGCTTGAATGAGTTTTAAACTCATAAAAATTGAGATATTTCATCTCTCCTCTCTCCTCATTCAAGTCTAGTTCCAAAAAGTTAGCTTAACTGACCTAAAAATGGTCAAATATTGACCAAACTGATTTAGAAAATTCTAGAATCAGTTTGTTTGGTTAGGAGCTCAATTTTTTCCTATAAATAGAAGCCTCTCTCTTGTTGAAAAATATATAGTGTTTATGCATCGTTACTCTACTCCACCTAAGCCAAGAACTATGAATTCATTAATAATTCACTAGTTTTTGGAGCTTCCCTCTTTCTTCAATCCCCATTGGTGGCTCCATCAACATACTTAACCAATTGATTGGTTGGGGGCCTCTATCGTGAACAAAGAATCAAGTAATTTGTAAGGTAAATGGTGAATTTTGATTCTTTTCTATAATTTCTCAATGTTTCTCTCTTCTCAACCCCTCTCAAGCTTGAGAAGCTTAATTGGAATGGTTTTTTGAATGCTATTGAAGTTAATTGATGAATGGTAGTGAAGAGTTACATAATTTGATAAATGCTATTGAAGTAAATTGATTAATGATAGTTAAGAATTACATAAATTTCCATTTATGCTTAATTCTAATGGTTTTTATGTAATTTCTCTCTCTCACTCAAGAAATGGTCATACTCATGATCCATTCTCAATCCAAATGAAGCTTTTCATAAAGCTTTTCCTTAATCTAAGATTAATCTATGCTTGAGGCCAAATTAATGGCTTTTTTCTATGCTTTTAGTTTATGTATTTCATGAATATTGATGATTCAATACATTATGGATTAATGATCCAATTAGGGATCATTCTATTTATTTCCTTAATGATAAGCTTTATCCCTTAGAAAATTTGAGATTTATCAGTCATAGCAGCGGAGCTATGGCAAAATTTTTATAAAAATTATGCATAAAACAATTTCATTCAAAGCATGAAAAGAGGACTTCCTACCATATTCTAGGAATTATCATCCTAGATTAATTGAATATATTCATTGTAATCATAGAGAAATTGATTTTTATATTATGCATAATTGATTTTCATGCATAGAGGTATGCAGAAAAGATTATTATTTCAATGTAAAAGTGTTACTTTTATCATATTTGAATTTCATGCATAGAGGTATGGATAAAAGATGATTATTTTATTATAAAAGTGTTACTTTTATCATAATTGGATTTCATGCATAGAGGTATGCATAAAAGTTGATTATTTTATTATAAAAGTGTTACTTTTATCATATTTGGATTTCATGCATGGAGGTATACATAAAAGTTGATTATTTTATTATAAAAGTGTTACTTTTATCATATTTGGATTTCATGCATGGAGGTATGCATAAAAGATGATTACTTTATTATAAAAGTGTTACTTTTAGCATAATTGAATTTCATGCATAGAGGTATGCATAAAAGATGATTATTTTATTACAAAAGTGTTACTTTTAGCATAATTAAATTTCATGCATATGCATAAAAGATGATTATTTTATTATAAAAGTGTTACTTTTATCATATTTGGATTTCATGCATAGAGGTATGCATAAAAGTTGATTATTTTATTATAAAAGTGTTACTTTTATCATAATTGGATTTCATGCATAGAGGTATGCATAAAAGTTGATTATTTTATTATAAAAGTGTTACTTTTATCATATTTGGATTTCATGCATAGAGGTATGCATAAAAGTTGATTATTTTATTATAAAAGTGTTACTTTTATCATATTTGGATTTCATGCATAGAGGTATGCATAAAAGATATTCTTTTTATACTAAAAGTGTGATTTTCATCATAAATGGATTTTATGCATAACTTAGATGCATAAGAGAAATTCTTTTATTCTAAAAGTGTAATTCCTACCAAATTGAATTTATGCATAAGAAGATGCATAAAAGATTGATTTTTATTTCGAAAGTGTTAGTCTCCTTAAATGGAATTTATGCATAAATAAATGTGTAGAGAAATCTTATATCAAATATAAGAATTCTCTTAAAAAAGATATGAAATGTGATAAGATGTGATAAGAGGTGTATGAGATGTGATAAGATTTGATAAGATGCGTATGGGAAGTGATAGGATGTGATAAGAGGTGTATGAGATGTGAAAAGATGTGATAAGATGTGTATGAGATGTGATAGAATGTGTTAAGATGAGTTAGGATGTGTTAAGATGTATATGGGATGTGTTAGGATGAGAATGGATGTAATATGGTTGTATGAATGTGATGTGGATGTATACATGTAGATGTATATGTATGAATGTGAATGTGGATGTGGATGTGGATGTATGGATGTAGATACAGATGTGTATGTATGTATGTGGATGTGTATGTATGAATGAGGATGTGAAAATGGATGTATGTATGTAGATGTGGATGTGGATGTGGATGTATGGATGTAGATACGGATGTGTATGTATGTATGTGGATGTGTATGTATGAATGAGGATGTGAAAATGGATGTATGTATGTAGATGTGGATGTATGGATGTGAATGTGAATGAAGAGGTGGATGTGGATGTATGGATGTAGATACGGATGTGGATGTATGTATGTGAATGTGGATGTATGAATGAGGATGTGGATGTGTGTGAATGTGGATGTATGAATGAGGATGTGAAAATGGATGTATGCATGTGAATGTGGATGTATGAATATGAATGTGGATGTGTGGATGTGGAAATGGAGGTATGGATGTATGAATGTGGATGTGGATGTATGCATGTAGATGCGTATGTATGAATGTGAAATTGGATGTATGATGTGGACGTACGAACATGGATATGTATGTAGAATAATGAATATGAAGGTGTATGTGAGATAATGTGTAGTCTATATGAGTGAATGGATGAGAACGAGTACACATTGAATGGAATGTGGAATAAGTAATGTGGTCCAAGAGTGGATAATATGGAAAGACAAGAGTTCGTTATAGAAACTGTATTTTGTGACTGTTTGTAAATGACTGTTTTATGTCAAGAATGCTGGAGAAGCATTTTGACCGTCTTGAGGATTAAGGTCATGAAGACCGAACTGATAAAGTTGCAACTGCTGACGGAGAGTCAATGGAGGACGTCTCGCGTAGCAAGGTCGATCGAGGTCTTGACCAGCCCTTAAATGGTGAGCTTCCGGTACGGTGGATGAGGGACCAAGGAAGCGGCCTATGAGTGAAGCGCTAGGTCACCTGCGAAGGATCCTAGAGGGTGCTGACCATACGGTGCTCGGGTTCTGGGTCGTCGAAGATACCCACACGTGCGTCGTGGAAGATATTGGAACAAGGAGTAAGAGTTGTTTTTCTGAAACCGGGCATGGATCTGGTTGATTGACCTTGCTGGTCCTCAACGGATGAGTCCATGGCTCTTTTATATGGATCTGTGGGTTGATCTTGCTGATCTTCCACGGAGATTCCATTCTATCATATGAATATATTGCCGGTTACTATGAGCTAGGAACTATGGAAAAGGCCCCTGAGAGAACAGGTGGTGAGCGTTCTGGTTGCCAATGATGCCATAAGTACACCGATGAAAGAATGACTGGAAATAAGGATTCAACCAGAGACTTTGAGGATTGTCATCAGTGACCTAATGGTTTTATTAAAGGATTGTTTTAAAGCTAGTTGATGCTAAGAAAAAGGCAATTTCATATTGGGTGTGTAAGTGGTGTGACTAGTTTTATGTTTGCATGAACTTCCGGCTAGGGGGCCTTGGAACTCTTTTCCTTGGTACCCGGGACAAAACCTAACCAAATTCTTAATTGGATCCCATCACTACAGTGGTTGGGCGGTTGGCTAACCCATGGGACTGGATGGGGTTAGGCTGGACTGATGGATCCGTAAATCGAGATTTAATTTCTATTATTACGATAGATGAAGTAAATCCCAGATAGAAATTGTTCTATGGATAGGAATCAACGGCTGTGCCTCTTGATGGGGAAAAAAGCGTTGATCCCAATGATCCAAGTGCAAGTTTCTTCCTTGATTTGACCAAGTACCGTTAAAGGTGCAGTCAGATCAGTTTGATCAGTAATGATCTTGACTACGTTAGAGTAAAGAGTTATCAAGGTGGAATCGCCCGTGCTTTTTGGGTAAAGAAATTTTTTTCGGTTTCGGTTTTGGACAAACCGACGGATTAGTCTCTTGTCCGGATATCCGTGGTGGGCGAGGCTCCGAGTGTGAGACCCCTACCCGCGCACGATGTGCTACTTTCGCTGCTAGTACCCCGGATCCGTTGTGCGGTGGAGACCGGGATCTTACAGTTGGTATCAGAGCGAAATTGAAAGCTAATAAAGATAATTAAATTCTTATCTGAAATTGGTAATAAGAATTCAGAAACAGCATTTTCATAATGTATTTTCATTCCGCAAGCTTCTTTAATGAAGAAATTTTAATCAAAGAAATTATTTTTATAGATGGAAGTTCCTCATTTATCTGGTATTCCCGACCTCACCCAGTCTCAAGATATGATTGCATTTGCCTTCGAGCATCTCATCTCTTCCGCTTCAACTCAAACAAGCCGAGCAAGACTCGCACGCCATTTCGCGGATTTATATTTTCCTACCCCAGCGGAGAGAATACAACATAAGTGGTTTGCAGGGCAATATGTCCATGCCCCTTGCGACCGCCGTACAATGCTGTGGTGGCAGAATCTCTCATTGACTATGATCTTGTTAAAGCTGAAAATGGTGCGTGGTGTCATTCTATATCATTCGACGCCTCGAAATTTCAGACTTTCATGTCGAATTTATAGACTCCTTAGTCGATTTATCCTTAAGGAGAAAATAATAACCCCCTTCGCAGTTAGAGAACTTATGTAACAGGGCATGACTATGGCCCAGTACGGTCCTCTTATATGTCTTCCGAGGAGATTTTGAACTCAGAGCCGAGTTGCTCTATGTTCATGTTGCAACTTTTATATAAATAAAGAAACGTTTTCCGATGACAAAATTCCTGTTGGATAAATGATTGTTTATGGCGGACGATCTGCTCTGCTGATTTTTTTTAAAGAAATCTGTTATCAGACATATGTCATAGATCTCCATTAAGATCTTGTCTTGTATAAGAAATTGTTTTCCGAACTCTTAAGTGTTAGGATCTCGTGAATAATATTAAAATAAAAATTTAATGATATATAAATTTTGGCAGAATCATGAGACGAGGAAACCGTGGTTGTCAGCCAGACCCTGTCTCTCAAGATGACGAGCTTGACCTTGATGTTCGCAAGGCTTTTCATAGGACTCAACCAGGACCCTTCAAAGGAGAAGGGGAGAACCTGGGCGAGGCTGTGGAGAAATGGGTGGAAGCCTTGGAAGAGTATTTTGACATCACAGGATACAATCATCAGATCAATTGGCTAATAAAGATCAACTGAGAAGCCAAATATGTCAAAAATTTATCAAGAAACACAAAAAGGTTGTAATTGTGTGATATAATTCATACAATTTGATATTCAAACTGAAAATTTCGTAATTTAGTAATTGGGTTTTCAGATGGAAGTACCGCAATTGTATGGAACCCTGACTTGCTTGAGGCCTAGACATGATGGTATCTATCTTATAGTTCCAAGTATCATGACTACCCGTATATACCGAGAGTATAACTGCAGCTCTTTACTGACAGTATATACGAGTAAATCTAAGACTTGAAATTATAAGCATTAATGCTATCCAGATGATGATTTCGAATGTGGTTGATATGATTTTTAATTCTGTTTGGGAACTGATGAATTGATTTGGATTCTGATTGAAAAATGATGATCCCTGAAAATGGGTTGAAATGTAATAAGCTGAGCGAAACCACAATGTGGATGATTGGGAGGACGAGTCCCTGTAATGATAAGTGATGAAAATGATTCAGCAAATCACTATGAGATTAGTGGATTGTGCTGTCAAATTGCTACTGTTAATACTTGAGACGGTAGATCAAGTTAAGGGATGACAAATTGAGAACTTGCTTAACTAAAATTCCCGTGGAGGAATGTTCAGAAGGAAATTTTTTGGTCTAATGGACCATTATCGTGTTAAAGATATGAATGATATGATCTGAATGAATTGTTATTTAATGATGAGTTCTATATAAGGGATATTTATCCCCATATTCTGTTGGGTTGACCGGAATATAAGGAACCCCAGAATAAATTGGATCTTAAGCAAAAGAGTTGTCCTCTACTTGCGAGATGAGGACATCTTGCACCTTTTAAGTGGGGTAGAATGTAAGATTCCTCCCCCAGCCTTAGAGGTATACAGGAGTAAGAATCTTCCTTTTTGATCTTATAATTATTCCCTCTCTAAAATAAAAGAAAGATTCTGTTTAAAAAGGGAAGACACTTTCCCCAGAATACCTTCTCAGGAGCCCACCTGTTTTAAGGATTCAGAACGATGAGTTCAGAAGTGAGAACCAATGTTTTGGATACCAAGGTTTTGGTCATCAGTTAAAAAGACTGCCCGAGTCCTACCATGGAAAGGACACAGGGAAGTCTAGAACCCAAATTCAGAGACCAATTCCTTCATACCAATCTAATCAGGGTCCGTCTTGGACAAGATTGCTTAACTCCATTAACTAGGTCCGACCCATTGATTAGGGTCGAGATGACCAGTCAAATGCTTGGCGACTTAGAGCAACAGATGCAGGCAATTCATAAAGATATAAACGCTGCCCAGGATTGACAGAGACAACATACGGATAAGAAGAGGACAGTCAGAGAAATCAAAGAAGCAGTTATAGTCTTCAATTGAATACGGACCAAAAGAATTTCTTTATCTCTAGGGGAGTATAAGTAGTTATCCCCCAGATATTGTGGACCAAAGGAAGTAAGTGACTTAACCTACGAACTTCTTTTATCTCCTC
Source organism: Cibotium barometz (assembly GCF_041138505.1). Taxonomy (NCBI): domain Eukaryota; kingdom Viridiplantae; phylum Streptophyta; class Polypodiopsida; order Cyatheales; family Cibotiaceae; genus Cibotium; species Cibotium barometz. The sequence continues at coordinate 43,158,746 of NC_141060.1, forward strand.
ATCTCAAAGTTCTTAACGCCTTCTATAGAAATATGTGCCAAACCCAAATCATGGAAAGACGGTAAAACTTCAGTGGCAAGATACCGTTGGCTTCTAGGTTACGCTAACTCCTTCCTTTATATAAGTCGTAACTTTTACTTATCGCTCACAGTAATCTTACTTCCATCGATCTCCTTCTTCTTAATCTCCTTCATGGCTTGGCAACAGGAATTAGTTTTATCCATGATGATTTCTCACCTTCAAGACGCAAGCGGGTCTGTGAAGAAGGATTTTATAGAACTGTATGAGCGCTCACTTTTTCCTCACCTAGGAACTTCTGTAGCTCAAACCAAATGGCGGACCTATCAAGACATAACTAGGGTAACACCATGGGGTCAGCAGCACTTTCGTAACAATGTCCGCTTGGCCATGGTTATTGAAGCTTTGGGTTTGGGTCCCTGATACTATTGCGTCATGAGATCAAGACATCTTGGGTTTTTTGAGCGGGTCTTCTTACTGGCGGGTCTTCTTCCTCATCAGAAGATATGCCTTTACCCCGTTTTTGGCTTGCCTCTCGGAGGTCCTTTTGTTAGATCACCTCATACCACTGAGATAGCTGCGGCAATAACCAACAGAATCATTCCCATAGATGAGTTACCTTATACGTGCGCAGCTTGTGAGTGCTGCTTTTGTGATCATATGATGGACGGGCTTATGGAAGTGTAAAGAGTTCTTCTATCTTTACTGTATATGTTCCAAGAATGAATAAAGTTTAAATCTTGTTCTTGTCTTGACCCTTACTCTCTTTTAGACTTTTTTAATTGGTGATCAATATTAATTAAAAATTTTCTCTCAGTCTCATACTTGTGCATCTTGCGAAATTACCCCCAGTTTGCGAGATGAGGGCATCTCGCGTTTTTCAAGTGGGAGAGAATGTAAGATTCCTCCCCAGCCTCTCAAAATGTCCAGCATCTTCCCCTGTAATCAATCCCTCTTCAGAAATATAAAAGACTTGTTTCTAGCTGTTTTAACCTAGAGAGAGAAAATATTCTAGAGAGAGAATATTCAGATTTTTAATATTTTTGGATAGAAAATTATCTCATCTTATTAAAATAAGTTCCCCTGAAACAGAAATTCAAAAAGAACTTTCCAATGTGCAATTGGAATTAATTGGAAATGGGTATAAAGGACCTCAGCCTAAGGGTCTAGATTTTCAGAAATTTTTGGATTATGGTCTAATTAAGGTTCCTATGGGCCAATAGCATCAATCCATGTGTAGGGAGAACATAAATCCAATTTGTAAAAGAAGATACCCAAAAAATGAGTAAATGCTCACATAAGATGAAGAGTTGAAAATGTACAAGGTTTATTAGTAAAAAACTATGAGCAATATTAAAAATATGAGATATTTTGGGTATAATGATTCCATTTTGACACATATGTAAGGAAGGGGAGTTCTTTAAAGGAGGTGCATATTTCACATAAGATGAAGAGTTGAAAATGTACAAGGTTTATTAGTAAGAAAACTATGAGCAATATTAAAAATATGAGATATTTTGGGTATAATGATTCCATTTTGACACATATGTAAGGAAGGGGAGTTCTTTAAAGGAGGTGCATATTTCACATGCTTGAATGAGTTTTAAACTCATAAAAATTGAGATATTTAATCTCTCCTCTCTCCTCATTCAAGTCTAGTTCTAAAAAGTTAGCTTAACTGACCTAAAAATGGTCAAATATTGACCAAACTGATTTAGAAAATTCTAGAATCAGTTTGTTTGGTTAGGAGCTCAATTTTTCCTATAAATAGAAGCCTCCCCCTTGTTGAAAAATATATAGTGTTTATGCATCGTTACTCTACTCCACCTAAGCCAAGAACTATGAATTCATTAATAATTCACTAGTTTTTGGAGCTTCCCTCTTTCTTCAATCCCCATTGGTGACTCCATCAACATACTTAACCAATTGATTGGTTGGGGACCTCTAACGTGAACAAAGAATCAAGTAATTTGTAAGGTAAATGGTGAATTTTGATTCTTTTCTATAATTTCTCAATGTTTCTCTCTTCTCAACCCCTCTCAAGCTTGAGAAGCTTAATTGGAATGGTTTTTTGAATGCTATTGAAGTTAATTGATGAATGGTAGTGAAGAGTTACATAATTTGATAAATGCTATTGAAGTAAATTGATTAATGATAGTTAAGAATTACATAAATTTCCATTTATGCTTAATTCTAATGGTTTTTATGTAATTTCTCTCTCTCACTCAAGAAATGGTCATACTCATGACCCATTCTCAATCCAAATGAAGCTTTTCATAAAGCTTTTCCTTAATCCAAGATTAATCTATGCTTGAGGCCAAATTAATGGCTTTTTTCTATGCTTTTAGTTTATGTATTTCATGAATATTGATGATTCAATACATTATGGATTAATGATCCAATTAGGGATCATTCTATTTATTTCCTTAATGATAAGCTTTATCCCTTAGAAAATTTGAGATTTATCAGTCATAGCAGCGGAGCTATGGCAAAATTTTTATAAAAATTATGCATAAAATAATTTCATTCAAAGCATGAAAAGAGGACTTCCTACCATATTCTAGGAATTATCATCCTAGATTAATTGAAGATATTCATTGTAATCATAGAGAAATTATTTTTTATATTATGCATAATTGATTTTCATGCATAGAGGTATGCATAAAAGATTATTATTTTAATGTAAAAGTGTTACTTTTATCATATTTGAATTTCATGCATAGAGGTATGCATAAAAGATGATTATTTTATTATAAAAGTGTTACTTTTATCATAATTGGATTTCATGCATAGAGGTATGCATAAAAGTTGATTATTTTATTATAAAAGTGTTACTTTTATCATATTTGAATTTCATGCATAGAGGTATGCATAAAAGTTGATTATTTTATTATAAAAGTGTTACTTTTATCATATTTGGATTTCATGCATAGAGGTATGCATAAAAGTTGATTATTTTATTATAAAAGTGTTACTTTTATCATATTTGGATTTCATGCATAGAGGTATGCATAAAAGATGATTACTTTATTATAAAAGTGTTACTTTTAGCAAAATTGAATTTCATGCATAGAGGTATGCATAAAAGATGATTATTTTATTACAAAAGTGTTACTTTTAGCATAATTAAATTTCATGCATAGATGTATGGATAAAAGATGATTATTTTATTATAAAAGTGTTACTTTTATCATATTTGGATTTCATGCATAGAGGTATGCATAAAAGTTGATTATTTTATTATAAAAGTGTTACTTTTATCATAATTGGATTTCATGCATAGAGGTATGCATAAAAGTTGATTATTTTATTATAAAAGTGTTACTTTTATCATATTTGGATTTCATGCATAGAGGTATGCATAAAAGTTGATTATTTTATTATAAAAGTAATACTTTTATCATATTTGGATTTCATGCATAGAGGTATGCATAAAAGATATTCTTTTTATACTAAAAGTGTGATTTTCATCATAAATGGATTTTATGCATAACTTAGATGCATAAGAGAAATTCTTTTATTCTAAAAGTGTAATTCCTACCAAATTGAATTTATGCATAAGAAGATGCATAAAAGATTGATTTTTATTTTGAAAGTGTTAGTCTCCTTAAATGTAATTTATGCATTAATAAATGTGTAGAGAAATCTTATATCAAATATAAGAATTCTCTTAAAAAAGATATGAAATGTGATAAGATGTGATAAGAGGTGTATGAGATGTGATAAGATTTGATAAGATGCGTATGGAAAGTGATAGGATGTGATAAGAGGTGTATGAGATGTGAAAAGATGTGTATGAGATGTGATAGAATGTGTTAAGATGAGTTAGGATGTGTTAAGATGTATATGGGATGTGTTAGGACGAGAATGGATGTAATATGGTTGTATGAATGTGATGTGGATGTATACATGTAGATGTATATGTATGAATGTGAATGTGGATGTGGATGTGAATGTATGGATGTAGATACGGATGTGTATGTATGTATGTGGATGTGTATGTATGAATGAGGATGTGAAAATGGATGTATGTATGTAGATGTGGATGTATGGATGTGAATGTGAATGAAGAGGTGGATGTGGATGTATGGATGTAGATACGGATGTGGATGTATGTATGTGAATGTGGATGTATGAATGAGGATGTGGATGTGTGTGAATGTGGATGTATGAATGAGGATGTGAAAATGGATGTATGCATGTGAATGTGGATGTATGAATATGAATGTGGATGTGTGGATGTGGAAATGGAGGTATGGATGTATGAATGTGGATGTGGATGTATGCATGTAGATGCGTATGTATGAATGTGAAATTGGATGTATGATGTGGACGTACGAACATGGATATGTATGTAGAATAATGAATATGAAGGTGTATGTGAGATAATGTGTAGTCTATATGAGTGAATGGATGAGAACGAGTACACATTGAATGGAATGTGGAATAAGTAATGTGGTCCAAGAGTGGATAATATGGAAAGACAAGAGTTCGTTATAGAAACTGTATTTTGTGACTGTTTGTAAATGACTGTTTTATGTCAAGTATGCTGGAGAAGAATTTTGACCGTCTTGAGGATTAAGGTCATGAAGACCGAACTGATAAAGTTGCAACTGCTGATGGAGAGTCAATGGAGGACGTCTCGCGTAGCAAGGTCGATCGAGGTCTTGACCAGCCCTTAAATGGTGAGCTTCCGGTACGGTGGATGAGGGACCAAGGAAGCGGCCTATGAGTGAAGCGCTAGGTCACCTGCGAAGGATCCTAGAGGGTGCTGACCATACGGTGCTCGGGCTCTGGGTCGTCGAAGATACCCACACGTGCGTCGTGGAAGATATTGGAACAAGGAGTAAGAGTTGTTTTTCTGAAACCGAGAATGGATCTGGTTGATTGACCTTGCTGGTCCTCAACGGCGGATGAGTCCATGGCTCTTTTATATGGATCTGTGGGTTGATCTTGCTGATCTTCCATGGAGATTCCATTCTATCATATGAATATATTGCTGGTTACTATGAGCTAGGAACTATGGAAAAGGCCCCTGAGAGAACAGGTGGTGAGCGTTCTGGTTGCCAATGATGCCATAAGTACACCGATGAAAGAATGACTGGAAATAAGGATTCAACCAGAGACTTTGAGGATTGTCATCAGTGACATAATGGTTTTATTAAAGGATTGTTTTAAAGCTAGTTGATGCTAAGAAAAAGGCAATTTCATATTGGGTGTGTAAGTGGTGTGACTAGTTTTATGTTTGCATGAACTTCCGGCTAGTTGATGCTAAGAAAAAGGCAATTTCATATTGGGTGTGTAAGTGGTGTGACTAGTTTTATGTTTGCATGAACTTCCGGCTAGGGGGCCTTGGAACTCTTTTCCTTGGTACGCGGGACAAAACCTAACCAAATTCTTAATTGGATCCCATCACTACAGTGGTTGGGCGGTTGGCTAACCCATGGGACTGGATGGGGTTAGGCTGCTGGACTGATGGATCCATAAATCGAGATTTAATTTCTATTATTACGATAGATGAAGTAAATCCCAGATAGAAATTGTTCTATGGATAGGAATCAACGGCTGTGCCTCTTGATGGGGAAAAAAGCGTTGATCCCAATGATCCAAGTGTAAGTTTCTTCCTTGATTTGACCAAGTACCGTTAAAGGTGCAGTCAGATCAGTTTGATCAGTAATGATCTTGACTACGTTAGAGTAAAGAGTTATCCTGGTGGAATCGCCCGTGCTTTCCGGGTAAAGGAAGTTTTTTCGGTTTCGGTTTTGGACAAACCGACGGATTAGTCTCTTGTCCGGATATCCGTGGGCGAGGCTCCGAGTGTGAGACCCCTACCCGCGCACGATGTGCTACTTTCGCTGCTAGTACCCCGAATCCGTTGTGCGGTGGAGACCGGGATCTTACAGTTGGTATCAGAGCGAAATTGAAAGCTAATAAAGATAATTAAATTCTTATCTGGAATTGGTAATAAGAATTCAGAAACAACATTTTCATAATGTATTTTCATTCCGCAAGCTTCTTTAATGAAGAAATTTTAATCAAAGAAATTGTTTTTATAGATGGAAGTTCTTGATTTATCTGGTATTCCCGACCTCACCCAGTCTCAAGATATGATTGCATTTGCCTTCAAGCATCTCATCTCTTCCGCTTCAACTCAAACAAGCCGAGCAAGACTCGCACGCCATTTCGCGGATTTATATTTTCCTACCCCAGCGGAGAGAATACAACATAAGTGGTTTGCAGGGCAATATGTCCACGCCCCTTGCGACCGCTGTACAATGCTGTGGCAGAATCTCTCATTGACTATGATCCTGTTAAAGCTGAAAATGGTGCGTGGTGTCATTCTATATCATTCGACGCCTCGAAATTTCAGACTTTCATGTCGAATTTATAGACTCCTTAGTCGATTTATCCCTAAGGAGAAAATAATAACCCCCTTTGCAGTTAGAGAACTTATGTAACAGGGCATGACTATGGCCCAGTACGGTCCTCTTATATGTCTTCCGAGGAGATTTTGAACTCAGAGCCGAGTTGCTCTATGTTCATATTGCAACTTTTATATAAATAAAGAAACGTTTTTCGGTGACAAAATTCCTGTTGGATAAATGATTGTTTATGGCGGACGATCTGCTCTGCTGATTTTTTTTTTAAAGAAATCTGTTATCGGACATATGTCATAGATCTCCATTAAGATCTTTTCTTGTATAAGAAATTGTTTTCCGAACTCTTAAGTCTTAGGATCTCGTGAATAATATTAAAATAAAAATTTAATGATATATAAATTTTGACAGAATCATGAGACGAGGAAACCGTGGTCGTCAGCCAGACCCTGTCTCTCAAGATGACGAGCTTGACCTTGATGTTCGCAAGGCTTTTCATAGGACTCAACCAGGACCCTTCAAAGGAGAAGGGGAGAACCTGGGCGAGGCTGTGGAGAAATGGGTGGAAGCCTTGGAAGAGTATTTTGACGTCACAGGATACAATCATCAGAGCAATTGGCTAATAAAGATCAACTGAGAAGCCAAATATGTCAAAAATTTATCAAGAAACACAAAAAGGTTGTAATTGTGTGATATAATTCATACAATTTGATATTCAAACTGAAAATTTTGTAATTTAGTAATTGGGTTTTCAGATGGAAGTACCGCAATTGTATGGAACCCTGACTTGCTTGAGGCCTAGACATGATGGTATCTATCTTATAGTTCCAAGTATCATGACTACCCGTATATACCGAGAGTATAACTGCAGCTCTTTACTGACAGTATATACGAGTAAATCTAAGACTTGAAATTATAAGCATTAATGCTATCCAGATGATGATTTCGAATGTGGTTGATATGATTTTTAATTCTGTTTGGGAACTGATGAATTGATTTGGATTCTGATTGAAAAATGATGATCCCTGAAAATGGGTTGAAATGTAATAAGCTGAGCGAAACCACAATGTGGATGATTGGGAGGACGAGTCCCTGTAATGATAAGTGATGAAAATGATTCAGCAAATCACTATGAGATTAGTGGATTGTGCTGTCAAATTGCTACTGTTAATACTTGAGACGGTAGATCAAGTTAAGGGATGACAAATTGAGAACTTGCTTAACTAAAATTCCCGTGGAGGAATGTTCAGAAGGAAATTTTTTGGTCTAATGGACCATTATCGTGTTAAAGATATGAATGATATGATCTGAATGAATTGTTATTTAATGATGAGTTCTATATAAGGGATATTTATCCCCATATTCTGTTGGGTTGACCGGAATATAAGGAACCCCAGAATAAATTGGATCTTAAGCAAAAGAGTTGTCCTCTACTTGCGAGATGAGGACATCTTGCACCTTTTAAGTGGGGTAGAATGTAAGATTCCTCCCCCAGCCTTAGAGGTATACAGGAGTAAGAATCTTCCTTTTTGATCTTATAATTATTCCCTCTCTAAAATAAAAGAAAGATTCTGTTTAAAAAGGGAAGACACTTTCCCCAGAATACCTTCTCAGGAGCCCACCTGTTTCAAGGATTCAGAACGATGAGTTCAGAAGTGAGAACCGATGTTTTGGATACGAAGGTTTTGGTCATCAGTTAAAAAGACTGCCCGAGTCCTACCATGGAAAGGACACAGGGAAGTCTAGAACCCAAATTCAGAGACCAATTCCTTCATACCAATCTAATCAGGGTCCGTCTCGGACAAGATTGCTTAACTCCATTAACTAGGTCCGACCCATTGATTAGGGTCGAGATGACCAGTCAAATGCTTGGCGACTTAGAGCAACAGATGCAGGCAATTCATAAAGATATAAACGCTGCCCAGGATTGACAGAGACAACATACGGATAAGAAGAGGACAGTCAGAGAAATCAAAGAAGCAGTTATAGTCTTCAATTGAATACGGACCAAAAGAATTTCTTTATCTCTAGGGGAGTATAAGTAGTTATCCCCCAGATATTGTGGACCAAAGGAAGTAAGTGACTTAACCTACGAACTTCTTTTATCTCCTCATCTCAAAGTTCTTAACGCCTTCTATAGAAATATGTGCCAAACCCAAATCATGGAAAGACGGTAAAACTTCAGTGGCAAGATACCGTTGGCTTCTAGGTTACGCTAACTCCTTCCTTTATATAAGTCGTAACTTTTACTTATCGCTCACAGTAATCTTACTTCCATCGATCTCCTTCTTCTTAATCTCCTTCATGGCTTGGCAACAGGAATTAGTTTTATCCATGATGATTTCTCACCTTCAAGACGCAAGCGAGTCTGTGAAGAAGGATTTTATAGAGCTGTATGAGCGCTCACTTTTTCCTCACCTAGGAACTTCTGTAGCTCAAACCAAATGGTAGACCTATCAAGACATAACTAGGGTAACACCATGGGGTCAGCAGCACTTTCATAACAATGTCCGCTTGGCCATGGTTATTGAAGCTTTGGGTTTGGGTCCCCGATACTATTGCATCATGAGATCAAGACATCTTGGGTTTTCTGAGCGGGTCTTCTTACTGGCGGGTCTTCTTCCTCATCAGAAGATATGCCTTTACCCCGTTTTCGGCTTGCCTCTCGGAGGTCCTTTTGTTAGGTCACCTCATACCACTGAGATAGCTGCGGCAATAACCGACAGAATCATTCCCATAGATGAGTTACCTTTTAAATGCGCAGCTTGTGAGTGCTGCTTTTGTGATCATATGATGGACGGGCTTATGGAAGTGTAAAGAGTTCTTCTATCTTTACTGTATATGTTCCAAGAATGAATAAAGTTTAAATCTTGTTCTTGTCTTGACCCTTACTCTCTTTTAGACTTTTTTAATTGGTGATCAATATTAATTAAAATTTTTCTCTCAGTCTCATACTTGTGCATCTTGCGAAATTACCCCCAGTTTGCGAGATGAGGACATCTCGCGTTTTTCAAGTGGGAGAGAATGTAAGATTCCTCCCCAGCCTCTCAAAATGTCCAGCATCTTCCCCTGTAATCAATCCCTCTTCAGAAATATAAAAGACTTGTTTCTAACTGTTTTAACCTAGAGAGAGAAAATATTCTAAAGAGAGAATATTCAGATTTTTAATATTTTTGGATAGAAAATTATCTCATCTTATTAAAATAAGTTCCCCTGAAACAGAAATTCAAAAAGAACTTTCCAATGTGCAATTGGAATTAATTGGAAATGGGTATAAAGGACCTTAGCCTAAGGGTCTAGATTTTCAGAAATTTTTGGATTATGGTCTAATTAAGGTTCCTATGGGCCAATAGCATCAATCCATGTGTAGGGAGGACATAAATCCAATTTGTAAAAGAAGATACCCAAAAAATGAGTAAATGCTCACATAAGATGAAGAGTTGAAAATGTACAAGGTTTATTAGTAAAAAACTATGAGCAATATTAAAAATATGAGATATTTTGGGTATAATGATTCCATTTTGACACATATGTAAGGAAGGGGAGTTCTTTAAAGGAGGTGCATATTTCACATAAGATGAAGAGTTGAAAATGTACAAGGTTTGTTAGTAAAAAACTATGAGCAATATTAAAAATATGAGATATTTTGGGTATAATGATTCCATTTTGACACATATGTAAGGAAGGGGAGTTCTTTAAAGGAGGTGCATATTTCACATGCTTGAATGAGTTTTAAACTCATAAAAATTGAGATATTTCATCTCTCCTCTCTCCTCATTCAAGTCTAGTTCCAAAAAGTTAGCTTAACTGACCTAAAAATGGTCAAATATTGACCAAACTGATTTAGAAAATTCTAGAATCAGTTTTTTTGGTTAGGAGCTCAATTTTTCCTATAAATAGAAGCCTCCCCCTTGTTGAAAAATATATAGTGTTTATGCATCGTTACTCTACTCCACCTAAGCCAAGAACTATGAATTCATTAATAATTCACTAGTTTTTGGAGCTTCCCTCTTTCTTCAATCCCCATTGGTGGCTCCATCAACATACTTAACCAATTGATTGGTTGGGGACCTCTACTGTGAACAAAGAATCAAGTAATTTGTAAGGTAAATGGTGAATTTTGATTCTTTTCTATAATTTCTCAATGTTTCTCTCTTCTCAACCCCTCTCAAGCTTGAGAAGCTTAATTGGAATGGTTTTTTGAATGCTATTGAAGTTAATTGATGAATGGTAGTGAAGAGTTACATAATTTGATAAATGCTATTGAAGTAAATTGATTAATGATAGTTAAGAATTACATAAATTTCCATTTATGCTTAATTCTAATGGTTTTTATGTAATTTCTCTCTCTCACTCAAGAAATGGTCATACTCATGACCCATTCTCAATCCAAATGAAGCTTTTCATAAAGCTTTTCCTTAATCCAAGATTAATCTATGCTTGAGGCCAAATTAATGGCTTTTTTCTATGCTTTTAGTTTATGTATTTCATGAATATTGATGATTCAATACATTATGGATTAATGATCCAATTAGGGATCATTCTATTTATTTCCTTAATGATAAGCTTTATCCCTTAGAAAATTTGAGATTTATCAGTCATAGCAGCGGAGCTATGGCAAAATTTTTATAAAAATTATGCATAAAATAATTTCATTCAAAGCATGAAAAGAGGACTTCCTACCATATTCTAGGAATTATCATCCTAGATTAATTGAAGATATTCATTGTAATCATAGAGAAATTGATTTTTATATTATGCATAATTGATTTTCATGCATAGAGGTATGCATAAAAGATTATTATTTTAATGTAAAAGTGTTACTTTTATCATATTTGAATTTCATGCATATAGAGGTATGCATAAAAGATGATTATTTTACTATAAAAGTGTTACTTTTATCATAATTGGATTTCATGCATAGAGGTATGCATAAAAGTTGATTATTTTATTATAAAAGTGTTACTTTTATCATATTTAGATTTCATGCATAGAGGTATGCATAAAAGTTGATTATTTTATTATAAAAGTGTTACTTCTATCATATTTGGATTTCATGCATAGAGGTATGCATAAAAGTTGATTATTTTATTATAAAAGTTTTACTTTTATCATATTTGGATTTCATGCATAGAGGTATGCATAAAAGATGATTACTTTATTATAAAAGTGTTACTTTTAGCATAATTGAATTTCATGCATAGAGGTATGCATAAAAGATGATTATTTTATTACAAAAGTGTTACTTTTAGCATAATTAAATTTCATGCATAGATGTATGCATAAAAGATGATTATTTTATTATAAAAGTGTAACTTTTATCATATTTGGATTTCATGCATAGAGGTATGCATAAAAGTTGATTATTTTATTATAAAAGTGTTACTTTTATCATAATTGGATTTCATGCATAGAGGTATGCATAAAAGCTGATTATTTTATTATAAAAGTGTTACTTTTATCATATTTGGATTTCATGCATAGAGGTATGCATAAAAGATATTCTTTTTATACTAAAAGTGTGATTTTCATCATAAATGGATTTTATGCATAACTTAGATGCATAAGAGAAATTCTTTTATTCTAAAAGTGTAATTCCTACCAAATTGAATTTATGCATAAGAAGATGCATAAAAGATTGATTTTTATTTCGAAAGTGTTAGTCTCCTTAAATGAAATTTATGCATAAATAAATGTGTAGAGAAATCTTATATCAAATATAAGAATTCTCTTAAAAAAGATATGAAATGTGATAAGATGTGATAAGAGGTGTATGAGATGTGATAAGATTTGATAAGATGTGTATGGGAAGTGATAGGATGTGATAAGAGGTGTATGAGATGTGAAAAGATGTGATAAGATGTGTATGAGATGTGATAGAATGTGTTAAGATGAGTTAGGATGTGTTAAGATGTATATGGGATGTGTTAGGACGAGAATGGATGTAATATGGTTGTATGAATGTGATGTGGATGTATACATGTAGATGTATATGTATGAATGTGAATGTGGATGTGGATGTGGATGTATGGATGTAGATACGGATGTGTATGTATGTATGTGGATGTGTATGTATGAATGAGGATGTGAAAATGGATGTATGTATGTAGATGTGGATGTATGGATGTGAATGTGAATGAAGAGGTGGATGTGGATGTATGGATGTAGATACGGATGTGGATGTATGTATGTGAATGTGGATGTATGAATGAGGATGTGGATGTGTGTGAATGTGGATGTATGAATGAGGATGTGAAAATGGATGTATGCATGTGAATGTGGATGTATGAATATGAATGTGGATGTGTGGATGTGGAAATGGAGGTATGGATGTATGAATGTGGATGTGGATGTATGCATGTAGATGCGTATGTATGAATGTGAAATTGGATGTATGACGTGGACGTACGAACATGGATATGTATGTAGAATAATGAATATGAAGGTGTATGTGAGATAATGTGTAGTCTATATGAGTGAATGGATGAGAACGAGTACACATTGAATGGAATGTGGAATAAGTAATGTGGTCCAAGAGTGGATAATATGGAAAGACAAGAGTTCGTTATAGAAACTGTATTTTGTGACTGTTTGTAAATGACTGTTTTATGTCAAGAATGCTGGAGAAGAATTTTGACCGTCTTGAGGATTAAGGTCATGAAGACCGAACTGATAAAGTTGCAACTGCTGATGGAGAGTCAATGGAGGACGTCTCGCGTAGCAAGGTCGATCGAGGTCTTGACCAGCCCTTAAATGGTGAGCTTCCGGTACGGTGGATGAGGGACCAAGGAAGCGGCCTATGAGTGAAGCGCTAGGTCACCTGCGAAGGATCCTAGAGGGTGCTGACCATACGGTGCTCGGGCTCTGGGTCGTCGAAGATACCCACACGTGCGTCGTGGAAGATATTGGAACAAGGAGTAAGAGTTGTTTTTCTGAAACCGGGAATGGATCTGGTTGATTGACCTTGCTGGTCCTCAAACGGATGAGTCCATGGCTCTTTTATATGGATCTGTGTGTTGATCTTGCTGATCTTCCACGGAGATTCCATTCTATCATATGAATATATTGCCGGTTACTATGAGCTAGGAACTATGGAAAAGGCCCCTGAGAGAATGGTGAGCATTCTGGTTGCCAATGATGCCATAAGTACACCGATGAAAGAATGACTGGAAATAAGGATTCAACCAGAGACTTTGAGGATTGTCATCAGTGACATAATGGTTTTATTAAAGGATGGTTTTAAAGCTAGTTGATGCTAAGAAAAAGGCAATTTCATATTGGGTGTGTAAGTGGTGTGACTAGTTTTATGTTTGCATGAACTTCCGGCTAGGGGGCCTTGGAACTCTTTTCCTTGGTACGCGGGACAAAACCTAACCAAATTCTTAATTGGATCCCATCACTACAGTGGTTGGGCGGTTGGCTAACCCATGGGACTGGATGGGGTTAGGCTGGACTGATGGATCCGTAAATCGAGATTTAATTTCTATTATTACGATAGATGAAGTAAATCCCAGATAGAAATTGTTCTATGGATAGGAATCAACGGCTGTGCCTCTTGATGGGGAAAAAAGCGTTGATCCCAATGGTCCAAGTGCAAGTTTCTTCCTTGATTTGACCAAGTACCGTTAAAGGTGCAGTCAGATCAGTTTGATCAGTAATGATCTTGACTACATTAGAGTAAAGAGTTATCCTGGTGGAATCGCCCGTGCTTTCCGGGTAAAGGAAGTTTTTTCGATTTCGGTTTTGGACAAACCGACGGATTAGTCTCTTGTCCGGATATCCGTGGGCGAGGCTCCGAGTGTGAGACGCCTACCCGCGCACGATGTGCTACTTCCGCTGCTAGTACCCCGAATCCATTTTGCGGTGGAGACCGGGATCTTACAGTTGGTATCAGAGCGAAATTGAAAGCTAATAAAGATAATTAAATTCTTATCTGGAATTGGTAATAAGAATTCAGAAACAGCATTTTCATAATGTATTTTCATTCCGCAAGCTTCTTTAATGAAGAAATTTTAATCAAAGAAATTGTTTTTATAGATGGAAGTTCCTCATTTATCTGGTATTCCCGACCTCACCCAGTCTCAAGATATGATTGCATTTGCCTTCGAGCATCTCATCTCTTCCGCTTCAACTCAAACAAGCCGAGCAAGACTCGCACGCCATTTCGCGAATTTATATTTTCCTACCCCAGCGGAGAGAATACAACATAAGTGGTTTGCAGGGCAATATGTCCACGCCCCTTGCGACCGCCGTACAATGCTGTGGCAGAATCTCTCATTGACTATGATCCTGTTAAAGCTAAAAATGGTGCGTGGTGTCATTCTATATCATTCGACGCCTCGAAATTTCAGACTTTCATGTCGAATTTATAGACTCCTTAGTCGATTTATCCCTAAGGAGAAAATAATAACCCCCTTCGCAGTTAGAGAACTTATGTAACAGGGCATGACTATGGCCCAGTACGGTCCTCTTATATGTCTTCCGAGGAGATTTTGAACTCAAAGCCGAGTTGCTCTATGTTCATATTACAACTTTTATATAAATAAAGAAACGTTTTTCGGTGACAAAATTCCTGTTGGATAAATGATTGTTTATGGGCGGACGATCTGCTCTGCTGATTTTTTTTTTAAAGAAATCTGTTATCGGACATATGTCATAGATCTCCATTAAGATCTTTTCTTGTATAAGAAATTGTTTTCCGAACTCTTAAGTCTTAGGATCTCGTGAATAATATCAAAATAAAAATTTAATGATATATAAATTTTGGCAGAATCATGAGACGAGGAAACCGTGGTCGTCAGCCAAACCCTGTCTCTCAAGATGACGAGCTTGACCTTGATGTTCGCAAGGCTTTTCATAGGACTCAACCAGGACCCTTCAAAGGAGAAGGGGAGAACCTAGGCGAGGCTCTGGAGAAATGGGTGGAAGCCTTGGAAGAGTATTTTGACGTCACAGGATACAATCATCAGAGCAATTGGCTAATAAAGATCAACTGAGAAGCCAAATATGTCAAAAATTTATCAAGAAACACAAAAAGGTTGTAATTGTGTGATATAATTCATACAATTTGATATTCAAACTGAAAATTTCGTAATTTAGTAATTGGGTTTTCAGATGGAAGTACCGCAATTGTATGGAACCCTGACTTGCTTGAGGCCTAGACATGATGGTATCTATCTTATAGTTCCAAGTATCATGACTACTCGTATATACCGAGAGTATAACTGTAGCTCTTTACTGACAGTATATACGAGTAAATCTAAGACTTGAAATTATAAGCGTTAATGCTATCCAGATGATGATTTCGAATGTGGTTTATATGATTTTTAATTCTGTTTGGGAACTGATGAATTGATTTGGATTCTGATTGAAAAATGATGATCCCTGAAAATGGGTTGAAATGTAATAAGCTGAGCGAAACCACAATGTGGATGATTGGGACGAGTCCCTGTAATGATAAGTGATGAAAATGATTCAGCAAATCACTATGAGATTAGTGGATTGTGCTGTCAAATTGCTACTGTTAATACTTGAGACGGTAGATCAAGTTAAGGGATGACAAATTGAGAACTTGCTTAACTAAAATTCCCATGGAGGAATGTTCAGAAGGAAATTTTTCGGTCTAATGGACCATTATCGTGTTAAAGATATGAATGATATGATCTGAATGAATTGTTATTTAATGATGAGTTCTATATAAGGGATATTTATCCCCATATTCTGTTGGGTTGACCGGAATATAAGGAACCCCAGAATAAATTGGATCTTAAGCAAAAGAGTTGTCCTCTACTTGCGAGATGAGGACATCTTGCACCTTTTAAGTGGGGTAGAATGTAAGATTCCTCCCCCAGCCTTAGAGGTATACAGGAGTAAGAATCTTCCTTTTTGATCTTATAATTATTCCCTCTCTAAAATAAAAGAAAGATTCTGTTTAAAAAGGAAAGACACTTTCCCCAGAATACCTTCTCAGGAGCCCACCTGTTTTAAGGATTCAGAACGATGAGTTCAGAAGTGAGAACCGATGTTTTGGATACCAAGGTTTTGGTCATCAGTTAAAAAGACTGCCCGAGTCCTACCATGGAAAGGACACAGGGAAGTCTAGAACCCAAATTCAGAGACCAATTCCTTCATACCAATCTAATCAGGGTCCGTCTCGGACAAGATTGCTTAACTCCATTAACTAGGTCCGACCCATTGATTAGGGTCGAGATGACCAGTCAAATGCTTGGCGACTTAGAGCAACAGATGCAGGCAATTCATAAAGATATAAACGCTGCCCAGGATTCACAGAGACAACATACGGATAAGAAGAGGACAGTCAGAGAAATCAAAGAAGCAGTTATAGTCTTCAATTGAATACGAACCAAAAGAATTTCTTTATCTCTAGGGGAGTATAAGTAGTTATCCCCCAGATATTGTGGACCAAAGGAAGTAAGTGACTTAACCTATGAACTTCTTTTATCTCCTCATCTCAAAGTTCTTAATGCCTTCTATAGAAATATGTGCCAAACCCAAATCATGGAAAGACGGTAAAACTTCAGTGGCAAGATACCGTTGGCTTCTAGGTTACGCTAACTCCTTCCTTTATATAAGTCGTAACTTTTACTTATCGCTCACAGTAATCTTACTTCCATCGATCTCCTTCTTCTTAATCTCCTTCATGGCTTGGCAACAGGAATTAGTTTTATCCATGATGATTTCTCACCTTCAAGACGCAAGCGAGTCTGTGAAGAAGGATTTTATAGAACTGTATGAGCGCTCACTTTTTCCTCACCTAGGAACTTCTGTAGCTCAAACCAAATGGCGGACCTATCAAAACATAACTAGGGTAACACCATGGGGTCAGGAGCACTTTCGTAACAATGTCCGCTTGGCCATGGTTATTGAAGCTTTGGGTTTGGGTCCCCGATACTACTGCGTCATGAGATCAAGACATCTTGGGTTTTTCTGAGCGGGTCTTCTTACTGGCGGGTCTTCTTCCTCATCATAAGATATGCCTTTACCCCGTTTTCGGCTTGCCTCTCGGAGGTTCTTTTGTTAGATCACCTCATACCACTGAGATAGCTGCGGCAATAACCAACAGAATCATTCCCATAGATGAGTTACCTTCTACGTGCGCAGCTGGTGAGTGCTGCTTTTGTGATCATATGATGGACGGGCTTATGGAAGTGTAAAGAGTTCTTCTATCTTTACTGTATATGTTCCACGAATGAATAAAGTTTAAATCTTGTTCTTGTCTTGACCCTTACTCTCTTTTAGACTTTTTTAATTGGTGATTAATATTAATTAAAAATTTTCTCTCAGTCTCATACTTGTGCATCTTGCGAAATTACCCCCAGTTTGCGAGATGAGGGCATCTCGCGTTTTTCAAGTGGGAGAGAATGTAAGATTCCTCCCCAGCCTCTCAAAATGTCCAGCATCTTCCCCTGTAATCAATCCCTCTTCAGAAATATAAAAGACTTGTTTCTAACTGTTTTAACCTAGAGAGAGAAAATATTCTAGAGAGAGAATATTCAGATTTTTAATATTTTTGGATAGAAAATTATCTCATCTTATTAAAATAAGTTCCCCTGAAACAGAAATTCAAAAAGAACTTTCCAATGTGCAATTGAAATTAATTGGAAATGGGTATAAAGGACCTCAGCCTAAGGGTCTAGATTTTCAGAAATTTTTGGATTATGGTCTAATAATGTTCCTATGGGCCAATAGCATCAATCCATGTGTAGGGAGGAAATAAATCCAATTTGTAAAAGAAGATACCCAAAAAATGAGTAAATGCTCACATAAGATGAAGAGTTGAAAATGTACAAGGTTTATTAGTAAAAAACTATGAGCAATATTAAAAATATGAGATATTTTGGGTATAATGATTCCATTTTGACACATATGTAAGGAAGGGGAGTTCTTTAAAGGAGGTGCATATTTCACATAAGATGAAGAGTTGAAAATGTACAAGGTTTATTAGTAAAAAACTATGAGCAATATTAAAAATATGAGATATTTTGGGTATAATGATTCCATTTTGACACATATGTAAGGAAGGGGAGTTCTTTAAAGGAGGTGCATATTTCACATGCTTGAATGAGTTTTAAACTCATAAAAATTGAGATAGATTGTTTTCTATAATTTCTCAATGTTTCTCTCTTCTCAACCCCTCTAAGGCTTGAGAAGCTTAATGGAATGGTTTTTTGAATGCTATTGAAGTTAATTGATGAATGGTAGTGAAGAGTTACATAATTTGATAAATGCTATTGAAGTAAATTGATTAATGATAGTTAAGAATTACATAAATTTTTATTTATGCTTAATTCTAATGGTTTTTATGTAATTTCTCTCTCTCACTCAAGAAATGGTCATACTCATGACCCATTCTCAATCCAAATGAAGCTTTTCATAAAGCTTTTCCTTAATCCAAGATTAATCTATGCTTGAGGCCAAATTAATGGCTTTTTTCTATGCTTTTAGTTTATGTATTTCATGAATATTGATGATTCAATACATTATGGATTAATGATCCAATTAGGGATCATTCTATTTATTTCCTTAATGATAAGCTTTATCCCTTAGAAAATTTGAGATTTATCAGTCATAGCAGCGGAGCTATGGCAAAATTTTTATAAAAATTATGCATAAAATAATTTCATTCAAAGCATGAAAAGAGGACTTCCTACCATATTCTAGGAATTATCATCCTAGATTAATTGAAGATATTCATTGTAATCATAGAGAAATTGATTTTTATATTATGCATAATTGATTTTCATGCATAGAGGTATGCATAAAAGATTATTATTTTAATGTAAAAGTATTACTTTTATCATATTTGAATTTCATGCATAGAGGTATGCATAAAAGATGATTATTTTATTATAAAAGTGTTACTTTTATCATAATTGAATTTCATGCATAGAGGTATGCATAAAAGTTGATTATTTTATTATAAAAGTGTTACTTTTATCATATTTGGATTTCATGCATAGAGGTATGCATAAAAGTTGATTATTTTATTATAAAAGTGTTACTTTTATCATATTTGGATTTCATGCATAGAGGTATGCATAAAAGATGATTACTTTATTATAAAAGTGTTACTTTTAGCATAATTGAATTTCATGCATAGAGGTATGCATAAAAGATGATTATTTTATTACAAAAGTGTTACTTTTAGCATAATTAAATTTCATGCATAGATGTATGCATAAAAGATGATTATTTTATTATAAAAGTGTAACTTTTATCATATTTGGATTTCATGCATAGAGGTATGCATAAAAGTTGATTATTTTATTATAAAAGTGTTACTTTTATCATAATTGGATTTCATGCATAGAGGTATGCATAAAAGTTGATTATTTTATTATAAAAGTGTTACTTTTATCATATTTGGATTTCATGCATAGAGGTATGCATAAAAGTTGATTATTTTATTATAAAAGTAATACGTTTATCATATTTGGATTTCATGCATAGAGGTATGCATAAAAGATATTCTTTTTATACTAAAAGTGTGATTTTCATCATAAATGGATTTTATGCATAACTTAGATGCATAAGAGAAATTCTTTTATTCTAAAAGTGTAATTCCTACCAAATTTAATTTTTGCATAAGAAGATGCATAAAAGATTGATTTTTATTTCGAAAGTGTTAGTCTCCTTAAATGGAATTTATGCATAAATAAATGTGTAGAGAAATCTTATATCAAATATAAGAATTCTCTTAAAAAAGATATGAAATGTGATAAGATGTGATAAGAGGTGTATGAGATGTGATAAGATTTGATAAGATGCGTATGAGAAGTGATAGGATGTGATAAGAGGTGTATGAGATGTGAAAAGATGTGATAAGATGTGTATGATATGTGATAGAATGAGTTAAGATGAGTTAGGATGTGTTAAGATGCATATGGGATGTGTTAGGACGAGAATGGATGTAATGTGGTTGTATGAATGTGATGTGGATGTATACATGTAGATGTATATGTATGAATGTGAATGTGGATGTGGATGTGGATGTGGATGTATGGATGTAGATACGGATGTGTATGTATGTATGTGGATGTGTATGTATGAATGAGGATGTGAAAATGGATGTATGTATGTAGATGTGGATGTATGGATGTGAATGTGAATGAAGAGGTGGATGTGGATGTATGGATGTAGATACGGATGTGGATGTATGTATGTGAATGTGGATGTATGAATGAGGATGTGGATGTGTGTGAATGTGGATGTATGAATGAGGATGTGAAAATGGATGTATGCATGTGAATGTGGATGTATGAATATGAATGTGGATGTGTGGATGTGGAAATGGAGGTATGGATGTATGAATGTGGATGTGGATGTATGCATGTAGATGCGTATGTATGAATGTGAAATTGGATGTATGATGTGGACGTACGAACATGGATATGTATGTAGAATAATGAATATGAAGGTGTATGTGAGATAATGTGTAGTCTATATGAGTGAATGGATGAGAACGAGTACACATTGAATGGAATGTGGAATAAGTAATGTGGTCCAAGAGTGGATAATATGGAAAGACAAGAGTTCGTTATAGAAACTGTATTTTGTGACTGTTTGTAAATGACTGTTTTATGTCAAGAATGCTGGAGAAGCATTTTGACCGTCTTGAGGATTAAGGTCATGAAGACCGAACTGATAAAGTTGCAACTGCTGATGGAGAGTCAATGGAGGACGTCTCGCGTAGCAAGGTCGATCAAGGTCTTGACCAGCCCTTAAATGGTGAGCTTCCGGTACGGTGGATGAGGGACCAAGGAAGCAGCCTATGAGTGAAGCGCTAGGTCACCTGCGAAGGATCCTACAGGGTGCTGACCATACGGTGCTCGGGCTCTGGGTCGTCGAAGATACCCACACGTGCGTCGTGGAAGATATTGGAACACGGAGTAAGAGTTGTTTTTCTGAAACCGGGCATGGATCTGGTTGATTGACCTTGCTGGTCCTCAACGGATGAGTCCATGGCTCTTTTATATGGATCTGTGGGTTGATCTTGCTGATCTTCCACGGAGATTCCATTCTATCATATGAATATATTGCCGGTTACTATGAGCTAGGAACTATGGAAAAGGCCCCT
The DNA here is from genome assembly GCF_041138505.1 of Cibotium barometz. Taxonomy (NCBI): domain Eukaryota; kingdom Viridiplantae; phylum Streptophyta; class Polypodiopsida; order Cyatheales; family Cibotiaceae; genus Cibotium; species Cibotium barometz. The sequence continues at coordinate 43,180,238 of NC_141060.1, forward strand.
GAGAGCACAGGTGGTGAGCGTTCTGGTTGCCAATGATGCCATAAGTACACCGATGAAAGAATGACTGGAAATAAGGATTCAACCAGAGACTTTGAGGATTGTCATCAGTGACATAATGGTTTTATTAAAGGATTGTTTTAAAGCTAGTTGATGCTAAGAAAAAGGCAATTTCATATTGGGTGTGTAAGTGGTGTGACTAGTTTTATGTTTGCATGAACTTCCGGCTAGGGGGCCTTGGAACTCTTTTCCTTGGTACCAGGGACAAAACCTAACCAAATTCTCAATTGGATCCCATCACTACAGTGGTTGGGCGGTTGGCTAACCCATGGGACTGGATGGGGTTAGGCTGGACTGATGGATCTGTAAATCGAGATTTAATTTCTATTATTACGATAGATGAAGTAAATCCCAGATAGAAATTGTTCTATGGCGGCTGTGCCTCTTGATGGGAAAAAAAGCGTTGATCCCAATGATCCAAGTGCAAGTTTCTTCCTTGATTTGACCAAGTACCGTTAAAGGTGCAGTCAGATCAGTTTGATCAGTAATGATCTTGACTACGTTAGAGTAAAGAGTTATCCTGGTGGAATCGCCCGTGCTTTCCGGGTAAAGGAAGTTTTTTTGGTTTCGGTTTTGGACAAACCGACGGATTAGTCTCTTGTCCGGATATCCGTGGGCGAGGCTCCGAGTGTGAGACCCCTACCCGCGCACGATGTGCTACTTCCGCTGCTAGTACCCCGAATCCGTTGTGCGGTGGAGACCGGGATCTTACAGTTGGTATCAGAGCGAAATTGAAAGCTAATAAAGATAATTAAATTATTATCTGAAATTGGTAATAAGAATTCAGAAACAGCATTTTCATAATGTATTTTCATTCCGCAAGCTTCTTTAATGAAGAAATTTTAATCAAAGAAATTGTTTTTATAGATGGAAGTTCCTCATTTATCTGGTATTCCCGACCTCACCCAGTCTCAAGATATGATTGCATTTGCCTTCGAGCATCTCATCTCTTCCGCTTCAACTCAAACAAGCCGAGCAAGACTCGCACGCCATTTCGCGGATTTATATTTTCCTACCCCAGCGGAGAGAATACAACATAAGTGGTTTGCAGGGCAATATGTCCACGCCCCTTGCGACCGCCGTACAATGCTGTGGCAGAATCTCTCATTGACTATGATCCTGTTAAAGCTGAAAATGGTGCGTGGTGTCATTCTATATCATTCGACGCCTCAAAATTTCAGACTTTCATGTCGAATTTATAGACTCCTTAGTCGATTTATCCCTAAGAAGAAAATAATAACCCCCTTCGCAGTTAGAGAACTTATGTAACAGGGCATGACTATGGCCCAGTACGGTCCTCTTATATGTCTTCCGAGGACATTTTGAACTCAGAGCCGAGTTGCTCTATGTTCATATTGCAACTTTTATATAAATAAAGAAACGTTTTCCGGTGACAAAATTCCTGTTGGATAAATGATTGTTTATGGCGGACGATCTGCTCTGCTGATTTTTTTTTAAAAGAAATCTGTTATCGGACATATGTCATAGATCTCCATTAAGATCTTGTCTTGTATAAGAAATTGTTTTCCGAACTCTTAAGTCTTAGGATCTCGTGAATAATATCAAAATAAAAATTTAATGATATATAAATTTTGGCAGAATCATGAGACGAGGAAGCCGTGGTCGTCAGCCAGACCTTGTCTCTCAAGATGACGAGCTTGACCTTGATGTTCGCAAGGCTTTTCATAGGACTCAACCAGGACCCTTCAAAGGAGAAGGGGAGAACCTGGGCGAGGCTGTGGAGAAATGGGTGGAAGCCTTGGAAGAGTATTTTGACGTCACAGGATACAATCATCAGAGCAATTGGCTAATAAAGATCAACTGAGAAGCCAAATATGTCAAAAATTTATCAAGAAACACAAAAAGGTTGTAATTGTGTGATATAATTCATACAATTTGATATTCAAACTGAAAATTTCGTAATTTAGTAATTGGGTTTTCAGATGGAAGTACCGCAATTGTATGGAACCCTGACTTGCTTGAGGCCTAGACATGATGGTATCTATCTTATAGTTCCAAGTATCATGACTACCCGTATATACCGAGAGTATAACTGCAGCTCTTTACTGACAGTATATACGAGTAAATCTAAGACTTGAAATTATAAGCGTTAATGCTATCCAGATGATGATTTCGAATGTGGTTGATATGATTTTTAATTCTGTTTAGGAACTGATGAATTGATTTGGATTCTGATTGAAAAATGATGATCCTTGAAAAATGGGTTGAAATGTAATAAGCTGAGCGAAACCACAATGTGGATGATTGGGACGAGTCCCTGTAATGATAAGTGATGAAAATGATTCAGCAAATCACTATGAGATTAGTGGATTGTGCTGTCAAATTGCTACTGTTAATACTTGAGACGGTAGATCAAGTTAAGGGATGACAAATTGAGAACTTGCTTAACTAAAATTCCCGTGGAGGAATGTTCAGAAGGAAATTTTTCGATCTAATGGACCATTATCGTGTTAAAGATATGAATGGTATGATCTGAATGAATTGTTATTTAATGATGAGTTCTATATAAGGGATATTTATCCCCATATTCTGTTGGGTTGACCGGAATATAAGGAACCCCAGAATAAATTGGATCTTAAGCAAAAGAGTTGTCCTCTACTTGCGAGATGAGGACATCTTGCACCTTTTAAGTGGGGTAGAATGTAAGATTCCTCCCCCAGCCTTAGAGGTATACAGGAGTAAGAATCTTCCTTTTTGATCTTATAATTATTCCCTCTCTAAAATAAAAGAAAGATTCTGTTTAAAAAGGGAAGACACTTTCCCCAGAATACCTTCTCAGGAGCCCACCTGTTTTAAGGATTCAGAACGATGAGTTCAGAAGTGAGAACCGATGTTTTGGATACCAAGGTTTTGGTCATCAATTAAAAAGAATGCCCGACTCCTACCATGGAAAGGACACAGGGAAGTCTAGAACCCAAATTCAGAGACCAATTCCTTCATACCAATCTAATCAGGGTCCGTCTCTCAGACAAGATTGCTTAAGTCCATTAACTAGGTCCGACCCGTTGATTAGGGTCGAGATGACCAGTCAAATGCTTGGCGATTTAGAGCAACAGATGCAGGCAATTCATAAAGATATAAACGCTGCCCAGGATTGACAGAGACAACATACGGATAAGAAGAGGACAGTCAGAGAAATCAAAGAAGCAGTTATAGTCTTCAATTGAATACGGACCAAAAGAATTTCTTTATCTCTAGGGGAGTATAAGTAGTTATCCCCCAGATATTGTGGACCAAAGGAAGTAAGTGACTTAACCTACGAACTTCTTTTATCTCCTTATCTCAAAGTTCTTAACGCCTTCTATAGAAATATGTGCCAAACCCAAATCATGGAAAGACGGTAAAACTTCAGTGGCAAGATACCGTTGGCTTCTAGGTTACGCTAACTCCTTCCTTTATATAAGTCGTAACTTTTACTTATCGCTCACAGTAATCTTACTTCCATCAATCTCCTTCTTCTTAATCTCCTTCATGGCTTGGCAACAGGAATTAGTTTTATCCATGATGATTTCTCACCTTCAAGACGCAAGCGAGTCTGTGAAGAAGGATTTTATAGAACTGTATGAGCGCTCACTTTTTCCTCACCTAGGAACTTCTGTAGCTCAAACCAAATGGCGGACCTATCAAAACATAACTAGGGTAACACCATGGGGTCAGCAGCACTTTCGTAACAATGTCCGCTTGGCCATGGTTATTGAAGCTTTGGGTTTGGGTCCCCGATACTACTGCGTCATGAGATCAAGACATCTTGGGTTTTCTGAGCGGGTCTTCTTACTGGCGGGTCTTCTTCCTCATCAGAAGATATGCCTTTACCCCGTTTTCGGCTTGTCTCTCGGAGGTCCTTTTGTTAGATCACCTCATACCACTGAGATAGCTGCGGCAATAACCAACAGAATCATTCCCATAGATGAGTTACCTTATACGTGCACAGCTGGTGGGTGCTGCTTTTGAGATCATATGATGGACGGGCTTATGGAAGTGTAAAGAGTTCTTCTATCTTTACTGTATATGTTCCACGAATGAATAAAGTTTAAATCTTGTTCTTGTCTTGACCCTTACTCTCTTTTAGACTTTTTTAATTGGTGATTAATATTAATTAAAAATTTTCTCTCAGTCTCATACTTGTGTATCTTGCAAAATTACCCCCAGTTTGCGAGATGAGGGCATCTCGCGTTTTTCAAGTGGGAGAGAATGTAAGATTCCTCCCCAGCCTCTCAAAATGTCCAGCATCTTCCCCTGTAATCAATCCCTCTTCAGAAATATAAAAGACTTGTTTCTAGCTGTTTTAACCTAGAGAGAGAAAATATTCTAGAGAGAGAATATTTAGATTTTTAATATTTTTGGATAGAAAATTATCTCATCTTATTAAAATAAGTTCCCCTGAAACAGAAATTCAAAAAGAACTTTCCAATGTGCAATTGGAATTAATTGGAAATGGGTATAAAGGACCTCAGCCTAAGGGTCTAGATTTTCAGAAATTTTTGGATTATGGTCTAATTAAGGTTCCTATGGGCCAATAGCATCAATCCATGTGTAGGGAGGACATAAATCCAATTTGTAAAAGAAGATACCCAAAAAATGAGTAAATGCTCACATAGGATGAAGAGTTGAAAATGTACAAGGTTTATTAGTAAAAAACTATGAGCAATATTAAAAATATGAGATATTTTGGGTATAATGATTCCATTTTGACACATATGTAAGGAAGGGGAGTTCTTTAAAGGAGGTGCATATTTCACATAAGATGAAGAGTTGAAAATGTACAAGGTTTATTAGTAAAAAACTATGAGCAATATTAAAAATATGAGATATTTTGGGTATAATGATTCCATTTTGACACATATGTAAGGAAGGGGAGTTCTTTAAAGGAGGTGCATATTTCACATGCTTGAATGAGTTTTAAACTCATAAAAATTGAGATATTTCATCTCTCCTCTCTCCTCATTCAAGTCTAGTTCCAAAAAGTTAGCTTAACTGACCTAAAAATGGTCAAATATTGACCAAACTGATTTAGAAAATTCTAGAATCAGTTTGTTTGGTTAGGAGCTCAATTTTTCCTATAAATAGAAGCCTCCCCCTTGTTGAAAAATATATAGTGTTTATGCATCGTTACTCTACTCCACCTAAGCCAAGAACTATGAATTCATTAATAATTCACTAGTTTTTGGAGCTTCCCTCTTTCTTCAATCCCCATTGGTGGCTCCATCAACATACTTAACCAATTGATTGGTTGGGGGCCTCTACCGTGAACAAAGAATCAAGTAATTTGTAAGGTAAATGGTGAATTTTGATTCTTTTCTATAATTTCTCAATGTTTCTCTCTTCTCAACCCCTCTCAAGCTTGAGAAGCTTAATTGGAATGGTTTTTTGAATGCTATTGAAGTTAATTGATGAATGGTAGTGAAGAGTTACATAATCTGATAAATGCTATTGAAGTAAATTGATTAATAATAGTTAAGAATTACATAAATTTCCATTTATACTTAATTCTAATGGTTTTTATGTAATTTCTCTCTCTCACTCAAGAAATGGTCATACTCATGACCCATTCTCAATCCAAATGAAGCTTTTCATAAAGCTTTTCCTTAATCCAAGATTAATCTATGCTTGAGGCCAAATTAATGGCTTTTTTCTATGCTTTTAGTTTATGTATTTCATGAATATTGATGATTCAATACATTATGGATTAATGATCCAATTAGGGATCATTCTATTTATTTCCTTAATGATAAGCTTTATCCCTTAGAAAATTTGAGATTTATCAGTCATAGCAGCGAAGCTATGGTAAAATTTTTATAAAATTATGCATAAAATAATTTCATTCAAAGCATGAAAAGAGGACTTCCTACCATATTCTAGGAATTATCATCCTAGATTAATTGAAGATATTCATTGTAATCATAGAGAAATTGATTTTTATATTATGCATAATTGATTTTCATGCATAGAGGTATGCATAAAAGATTATTATTTTAATGTAAAAGTGTTACTTTTATCATATTTGAATTTCATGCATAGAGGTATGCATAAAAGATGATTATTTTATTATAAAAGTGTTACTTTTATCATAATTGGATTTCATGCATAGAGGTATGCATAAAAGTTGATTATTTTATTATAAAAGTGTTACTTTTATCATATTTGGATTTCATGCATAGAGGTATGCATAAAAGTTGATTATTTTATTATAAAAGTGTTACTTTTATCATATTTGGATTTCATGCATAGAGGTATGCATAAAAGTTGATTATTTTATTATAAAAGTGTTACTTTTATCATATTTGGATTTCATGCATAGAGGTATGCATAAAAGATGATTACTTTATTATAAAAGTGTTACTTTTAGCATAATTAAATTTCATGCATAGAGGTATGCATAAAAGATGATTATTTTATTACAAAAGTGTTACTTTTAGCATAATTAAATTTCATGCATAGATGTATGCATAAAAGATGATTATTTTATTATAAAAGTGTTACTTTTATCATATTTGGATTTCATGCATAGAGGTATGCATAAAAGTTGATTATTTTATTATAAAAGTGTTACTTTTATCATAATTGGATTTCATGCATAGAGGTATGCATAAAAGTTGATTATTTTATTATAAAAGTGTTACTTTTATCATATTTGGATTTCATGCATAGAGGTATGCATAAAAGATATTCTTTTTATACTAAAAGTGTGATTTTCATCATAAATGGATTTTATGCATAACTTAGATGCATAAGAGAAATTCTTTTATTCTAAAAGTGTAATTCCTACCAAATTGAATTTATGCATAAGAAGATGCATAAAAGATTGAATTTTATTTCGAAAGTGTTAGTCTCCTTAAATGGAATTTATGCATAAATAAATGTGTAGAGAAATCTTATATCAAATATAAGAATTCTCTTAAAAAAGATATGAAATGTGATAAGATGTGATAAGAGGTGTATGAGATGTGATAAGATTTGATAAGATGCGTATGGGAAGTGATAGGATGTGATAAGAGGTGTATGAGATGTGATAAGATGTGTATGAGATGTGATAGAATGTGTTAAGATGAGTTAGGATGTGTTAAGATGTATATGGGATGTGTTAGGACGAGAATGGATGTAATATGGTTGTATGAATGTGATGTGGATGTATACATGTAGATGTATATGTATGAATGTGAATGTGGATGTGGATGTGGATGTGGATGTATGGATGTAGATACGGATGTGTATGTATGTATGTGGATGTGTATGTATGAATGAGGATGTGAAAATGGATGTATGTATGTAGATGTGGATGTATGGATGTGAATGTGAATGAAGAGGTGGATGTGGATGTATGGATGTAGATACGGATGTGGATGTATGTATGTGAATGTGGATGTATGAATGAGGATGTGGATGTGTGTGAATGTGGATGTATGAATGAGGATGTGAAAATGGATGTATGCATGTGAATGTGGATGTATGAATATGAATGTGGATGTGTGGATGTGGAAATGGAGGTATGGATGTATGAATGTGGATGTGGATGTATGCATGTAGATGCGTATGTATGAATGTGAAATTGGATGTATGATGTGGACGTACGAACATGGATATGTATGTAGAATAATGAATATGAAGGTGTATGTGAGATAATGTGTAGTCTATATGAGTGAATGGATGAGAACGAGTACACATTGAATGGAATGTGGAATAAGTAATGTGGTCCAAGAGTGGATAATATGGAAAGACAAGAGTTCGCTATAGAAACTGTATTTTGTGACTATTTGTAAATGACTGTTTTATGTCAAGAATGCTGGAGAAGCATTTTGACCGTCTTGAGGATTAAGGTCATGAAGACCGAACTGATAAAGTTGCAACTGCTGATGGAGAGTCAATGGAGGACGTCTCGCGTAGCAAGGTCAATCGAGGTCTTGACCAGCCCTTAAATGGTGAGCTTCCGGTACGGTGGATGAGGGACCAAGGAAGCGGCCTATGAGTGAAGCGCTAGGTCACCTGCGAAGGATCCTACAGGGTGCTGACCATACGGTGCTCGGGCTCTGGGTCGTCGAAGATACCCACACGTGCGTCGTGGAAGATATTGGAACAAGGAGTAAGAGTTGTTTTTCTGAAACCGGGCATGGATCTGGTTGATTGACCTTGCTGGTCCTCAACGGATGAGTCCATGGCTCTTTTATATGGATCTGTGGGTTGATCTTGCTGATCTTCCACGGAGATTCCATTCTATCATATGAATATATTGCCAGTTAGTATGAGCTAGGAACTATGGAAAAGGCCCCTGAGAGAACAGGTGGTGAGCGTTTTGGTTGCCAATGATGCCATAAGTACACCGATGAAAGAATGACTGGAAATAAGGATTCAACCAGAGACTTTGAGGATTGTCATCAAGGACATAATGGTTTTATTAAAGGATTGTTTTAAAGCTAGTTGATGCTAAGAAAAAGGAAATTTCATATTGGGTGTGTAAGTGGTGTGACTAGTTTTATGTTTGCATGAACTTCCGGCTAGGGGGCCTTGGAACTCTTTTCCTTGGTACCCGGGACAAAACCTAACCAAATTCTTAATTGGATCCCATCACTACAGTGGTTGGGCAGTTGGCTAACCCATGAGACTGGATGGGGTTAGGCTGGACTGATGGATCCGTAAATCGAGATTTAATTTCTATTATTACGATAGATGAAGTAAATCCCAGATAGAAATTGTTCTATGGATAGGAATCAACGGCTGTGCCTCTTGATGGGGAAAAAAGCGTTGATCCCAATGATCCAAGTGCAAGTTTCTTCCTTGATTTGACCAAGTACCGTTAAAGGTGCAGTCAGATTAGTTTGATCAGTAAAGAGTTATCCTGGTGGAATCGCCTGTGCTTTCCGGGTAAAGGAAGTTTTTTTGGTTTCGGTTTTGGACAAACCGACGGATTAGTCTCTTGTCCGGATATCCGTGGGCGAGGCTCCGAGTGTGAGACCCCTACCCGCGCACGATGTGCTACTTCCGCTGCTAGTACCCCGAATCCGTTGTGCGGTGGAGACCGGGATCTTACAGTTGGTATCAGAGCGAAATTGAAAGCTAATAAAGATAATTAAATTCTTATCTGAAATTGGTAATAAGAATTCAGAAACACCATTTTCATAATGTATTTTCATTCCGCAAGCTTCTTTAATGAAGAAATTTTAATCAAAGAAATTGTTTTTATAGATCGAAGTTCCTCATTTATTTGGTATTCCCGACCTCACCCAGTCTCAAGATATGATTGCATTTGCCTTCGAGCATCTCATCTCTTCCGCTTCAACTCAAACAAGCCAAGCAAGACTAGCACGCCACTTCGCGGATTTATATTTTCCTACCCCAGCGGAGAGAATGCAACATAAGTGGTTTGCAGGGCAATATGTCCACGCCCCTTGCGACCGCCGTACAATGCTGTGGCAGAATCTCTCATTGACTATGATCTTGTTAAAGCTGAAAATGGTGCGTGGTGTCATTCTATATCATTCGACGCCTCGAAATTTCAGACTTTCATGTCGAATTTATAGACTCCTTAGTCGATTTATCCCTAAGGAGAAAATGATAACCCCCTTCGCAGTTAGAGAACTTATGTAACAGGGCATGACTATGGCCCAGTACGGTCCTCTTATATCTCTTCCGAGGAGATTTTGAACTCAGAGCCGAGTTGCTCTATGTTCATATTGCAACTTTTATATAAATAAAGAAACATTTTCCGGTGACAAAATTCCTGTTGGATAAATGATTGTTTATGGCGGACGATCTGCTCTACTGATTTTTTTAAAAAAGAAATCTGTTATCGGACATATGTCATAGATCTCCATTAAGATCTTGTCTTGTATAAGAAATTGTTTTTTGAACTCTTAAGTCTTAGGATCTCGTGAATAATATCAAAATAAAAATTTAATGATATATAAATTTTGGCAGAATCATGAGACGAGGAAACCGTGGTCGTCAGCCAGACCCTGTCTCTCAAGATGACGAGCTTGACCTTGATGTTCGCAAGGCTTTTCATAGGACTCAACCAGGACCCTTCAAAGGAGAAGGGGAGAACCTGGGCGAGGCTCTGGAGAAATGGGTGGAAGCCTTGGAAGAGTATTTTGACGTCACAGGATACAATCATCAGAGCAATTGGCTAATAAAGATCAACTGAGAAGCCAAATATGTCAAAAATTTATCAAGAAACACAAAAAGGTTGTAATTATGTGATATAATTCATACAATTTGATATTCAAACTGAAAATTTCGTAATTTAGTAATTGGGTTTTCAGATGGAAGTACCGCAATTGTATGGAACCCTGACTTGCTTGAGACCTAGACATGATGGTATCTATCTTATAGTTCCAAGTATCATGACTACCCGTATATACCGAGAGTATAATTGCAGCTCTTTACTGACAGTATATACGAGTAAATCTAAGACTTGAAATTATAAGCGTTAATGCTATCCAGATGATGATTTCGAATGTGGTTGATATGATTTTTAATTCTGTTTGGGAACTGATAAATTGATTTGGATTCTGATTGAAAAATGATGATCCCTGAAAATGGGTTGAAATGTAATAAGCTGAGCGAAACCACAATGTGGATGATTGGGACGAGTCCCTGTAATGATAAGTGATGAAAATGATTCAGCAAATCACTATGAGATTAGTGGATTGTGCTGTCAAATTGCTACTGTTAATACTTGAGACGGTAGATCAAGTTAAGGGATGACAAATTGAGAACTTGCTTAACTAAAATTCCCGTGGAGGAATGTTCAGAAGGAAATTTTTCGGTCTAATGGACCATTATCGTGTTAAAGATATGAATGATATGATCTGAATGAATTGTTATTTAATGATGAGTTCTATATAAGGGATATTTATCCCTATATTCTGTTGGGTTGACCGGAATATAAGGAACCCCAGAATAAATTGGATCTTAAGCAAAAGAGTTGTCCTCTACTTGCGAGATGAGGACATCTTGCACCTTTTAAGTGGGGTAGAATGTAATATTCCTCCCCCAGCCTTAGAGGTATACAGGAGTAAGAATCTTCTTTTTTGATCTTATAATTATTCCCTCTCTAAAATAAAAGAAAGATTCTGTTTAAAAAGGGAAGACACTTTTCCCAGAATACCTTCTCAGGAGCCCACCTGTTTTAAGGATTCAGAACGATGAGTTCAGAAGTGAGAACCGATGTTTTGGATACCAAGGTTTTGGTCATCAGTTCAAAAGACTGCTCGACTCCTACCATGGAAAGGACACAGGGAAGTCTAGAACCCAAATTCAGAGACCAATTCCTTCATACCAATCTAATCAGGGTCTCGGACAAGATTGCTTAACTCCATTAACTAGGTCCGACCCATTGATTAGGGTCGAGATGACCAGTCAAATGCTTGGCGACTTAGAGCAACAGATGCAGGTAATTCATAAAGATATAAACGCTGCCCAGGATTGACAGAGACAACATACGGATAAGAAGAGGATAGTCAGAGAAATCAAAGAAGCAGTTATAGTCTTCAATTGAATACGGACCAAAAGAATTTCTTTATCTCTAGGGGAGTATAAGTAGTTATCTCCAAATATTGTGGACCAAAGGAAGTAAGTGACTTAACCTACGAACTTCTTTTATCTTCTCATCTCAAAGTTCTTAACACCTTCTATAGAAATATGTGCCAAACCCAAATCATGGAAAGACGGTAAAACTTCAGTGGCAAGATACCGTTGGCTTCTAGGTTACGCTAACTCCTTCCTTTATATAAGTCGTAACTTTTACTTATCGCTCATAGTAATCTTACTTCCATCGATCTCCTTCTTCTTAATCTCCTTCATGGCTTGGCAACAGGAATTAGTTTTATCCATGATGATTTCTCACCTTCAAGATGCAAGCGAGTCTGTGAAGAAAGATTTTATAGAACTGTATGAGCGCTCACTTTTTCCTCACCTAGGAACTTCTGTAGCTCAAACCAAATGGCGGACCTATCAAGACATAACTAGGGTAACACCATGGGGTCAACAGCACTTTCGTAACAATGTCTGCTTGGCCATGGTTATTGAAGCTTTGGGTTTGGGTCCCCGATACTACTGCGTCATGAGATCAAGACATCTTGGGTTTTCTGAGCAGGTCTTCTTACTGGCGGGTCTTCTTCCTCATCATAAGATATGCCTTTACCCCGTTTTCGGCTTGCCTCTCGGAGGTCCTTTTATTAGATCACCTCATACCACTAAGATAGCTGCGGCAATAACCAACAGAATCATTTCCATAGATGAGTTACCTTATACGTGCGCAGCTTGTGAGTGCTGCTTTTGTGATCATATGATGGACGGGCTTATGGAAGTGTAAAGAGTTCTTCTATCTTTACTGTTGTATATGTTCCAAGAATGAATAAAGTTTAAATCTTATTCTTGTCTTGACCCTTACTCTCTTTTAGACTTTTTTAATTGATGATTAATATTAATTAAAAATTTTCTCTCAGTCTCATACTTGTGCATCTTGCGAAATTACCCCCAGTTTGCGAGATGAGGGCATCTCGCATTTTTCAAGTAGGAGAGAATGTAAGATTCCTCCCCATCCTCTCAAAATGTCCAGCATCTTCCCTTGTAATCAATCCCTCTTCAGAAATATAAAAGACTTGTTTCTAACTGTTTTAACCTAGAGAGAGAAAATATTCTAGAGAGAGAATATTTAGATTTTTAATATTTTTTTGGATAAAAGATTATCTCATATTATTAAAATAAGTTCCCCTGAAACAGAAATTCAAAAAGAACTTTCCAATGTGCAATTGGAATTAATTGGAAATGGGTATAAAGGACCTTAGCCTAAGGGTCTAGATTTTCAGAAATTTTTGGATTATGGTCTTATTAAGGTTCCTATGGGCCAATAGCATCAATCCATGTGTAGGGAGGACATAAATCCAATTTGTAAAAGAAGATACCCAAAAAATGAGTAAATGCTCACATAAGATGAAGAGTTGAAAATGTACAAGGTTTATTAGTAAAAAACTATGAGCAATATTAAAAATATGAGATATTTTGGGTATAATGATTCCATTTTGACACATATGTAAGGAAGGTGAGTTCTTTAAAGGAGGTGCATATTTCACATAAGATGAAGAGTTGAAAATGTACAAGGTTTATTAGTAAAAAACTATGAGCAATATTGAAAATATGAGATATTTTGGGTATAATGATTCCATTTTGACACATATGTAAGGAAGGGGAGTTCTTTAAAGGAGGTGCATATTTCACATGCTTGAATGAGTTTTAAACTCATAAAAATTGAGATATTTCATCTCTCCTCTCTTCTCATTCAAGTCTAGTTCCAAAAAGTTAGCTTAACTGACCTAAAAATGGTCAAATATTGACCAAATTGATTTAGAAAATTCTAGAATCAGTTTGTTTGGTTAGGAGCTCAATTTTTCCTATAAATAGAAGTCTCCCCCTTGTTTAAAAATATATAGTGTTTATGCATCGTTACTCTACTCCACCTAAGCCAAGAACTATGAATTCATTAATAATTCACTAGTTTTTGGAGCTTCCCTCTTTCTTCAATCCCCATTGGTGGCTCCATCAACATACTTAACCAATTGATTGGTTGGGGGCCTCTACCGTGAACAAAGAATCAAGTAATTTGTAAGGTAAATGGTGAATTTTGATTCTTTTCTATAATTTCTCAATGTTTCTCTCTTCTGAACCCCTCTCAAGCTTGAGAAGCTTAATTGGAATGGTTTTTTGAATGCTATTGAAGTTAATTGATGAATGGTATTGAAGAGTTACATAATTTGATAAATGCTATTGAAGTAAATTGATTAATGATAGTTAAGAATTACATAAATTTTCATTTATGCTTAATTCTAATGGTTTTTATGTAATTTCTCTCTCTCACTCAAGAAATGGTCATACTCATGACCCATTCTCAATCCAAATGAAGCTTTTCATAAAGCTTTTCCTTAATCCAAGATTAATCTATGCTTGAGGCCAAATTAATGGCTTTTTTCTATGCTTTTAGTTTATGTATTTCATGAATATTGATGATTCAATACATTATGGATTAATGATCCAATTAGGGATCATTCTATTTATTTCCTTAATGATAAGCTTTATCCCTTAGAAAATTTGAGATTTATCAGTCATAGCAGCGGAGCAATGGCAAAATTTTTATAAAAATTATGCATAAAATAATTTCATTCAAAGCATGAAAAGAGGACTTCCTACCATATTCTAGGAATTATCATCCTAGATTAATTGAAGATATTCATTGTAATCATAGAGTAATTGATTTTTATATTATGCATAATTGATTTTCATGCATAGAGGTATGCATAAAAGATTATTATTTTAATGTAAAAGTGTTACTTTTATCATATTTAAATTTCATGCATAGAGGTATGCATAAAAGATGATTATTTTATTATAAAAGTGTTACTTTTATCATAATTGGATTTCATGCATAGAGGTATGTATAAAAGTTGATTATTTTATTATAAAAGTGTTACTTTTATCATATTTGGATTTCATGCATAGAGGTATGCATAAAAGTTGATTATTTTATTATAAAAGTGTTACTTTTATCATATTTGGATTTCATGCATAGAGGTATGCATAAAAGTTGATTATTTTATTATAAAAGTGTTACTTTTATCATATTTGGATTTCATGCATAGAGGTATGCATAAAAGATGATTACTTTATTATAAAAGTGTTACTTTTAGCATAATTGAATTTCATGCATAGAGGTATGCATAAAAGATGATTATTTTATTACAAAAGTGTTACTTTTAGCATAATTGAATTTCATGCATAGATGTATGCATAAAAGATGATTATTTTATTACAAAAGTGTTACTTTTATCATATTTGGATTTCATGCATAGAGGTATGCATAAAAGTTGATTATTTTATTGTAAAAGTGTTACTTTTATCATAATTGGATTTCATGCATAGAGGTATGCATAAAAGTTGATTATTTTATTATAAAAGTGTTACTTTTATCATATTTGGATTTCATGCATAGAGGTATGCATAAAAGTTGATTATTTTATTATAAAAGTGTTACTTTTATCATATTTGGATTTCATGCATAGAGGTATGCATAAAAGTTGATTATTTTATTATAAAAGTGTTACTTTTATTATATTTGGATTTCATGCATAGAGGTATGCATAAAAGATATTCTTTTTATACTAAAAGTGTGATTTTCATCATAAATGGATTTTATGCATAACTTAGATGCATAAGAGAAATTCTTTTATTCTAAAAGTGTAATTCCTACCAAATTGAATTTATGCATAAGAAGATGCATAAAAGATTGATTTTTATTTCGAAAGTGTTAGTCTCCTTAAATGGAATTTATGCATAAATAAATGTGTAGAGAAATCTTATATCAAATATAAGAATTCTCTTAAAAAAGATATGAAATTTGATAAGATGTGATAAGAGGTGTATGAGATATGATAAGATTTGATAAGATGCGTATGGGAAGTGATAGGATGTGATAAGAGGTGTATGAGATGTGAAAAGATGTGATAAGATGTGTATGAGATGTGATAGAATGTGTTAAGATGAGTTAGGATGTGTTAAGATGTATATGGGATGAGTTAGGATGTGTTAAGATGAGTTAGGATGTGTTAAGATGTATATGGGATGTGTTAGGACGAGAATGGATGTAATATGGTTGTATGAATGTGATGTGGATGTATACATGTAGATGTATATGTATGAATGTGAATGTGGATGTGGATGTGGATGTATGGATGTAGATACGGATGTGTATGTATGTATGTGGATGTGTATGTATGAATGAGGATGTGAAAATGGATGTATGTATGTAGATGTGGATGTATGGATGTGAATGTGAATGAAGAGGTGGATGTGGATGTATGGATGTAGATAGGGATGTGGATGTATGTATGTGAATGTGGATGTATGAATGAGGATGTGGATGTGTGTGAATGTGGATGTATGAATGAGGATGTGAAAATGGATGTATGCATGTGAATGTGGATGTATGAATATGAATATGGATGTGTGGATGTGAAAATGGAGGTATGGATGTATGAATGTGGATGTGGATGTATGCATGTAGATGCGTATGTATGAATGTGAAATTGGATGTATGATGTGGACGTATGAACATGGATATGTATGTAGAATAATGAATATGAAGGTGTATGTGAGATAATGTGTAGTCTATATGAGTGAATGGATGAGAACGAGTACACATTGAATGGAATGTGGAATAAGTAATGTGGTCCAAGAGTGGATAATATGGAAAGACAAGAGTTCGTTATAGAAACTGTATTTTGTGACTGTTTGTAAATGACTGTTTTATGTCAAGAATGCTGGAGAAGCATTTTGACCGTCTTGAGGATTAAGGTCATGAAGACCGAACTGATAAAGTTGCAACTGCTGACGGAGAGTCAATGGAGGACGTCTCGCGTAGCAAGGTCGATCGAGGTCTTGACTAGCCTTGGTTCGATTTAAATGGTGAGCTTCCAGTACGGTGGATGAGGGACCAAGGAAGCGGCCTATGAGTGAAGCGCTAGGTCACTTGCGAAGGATCCTAGAGGGTGCTGACCATACGGTGCTCGAGCTCTGGGTCGTCGAAGATACCCACACGTGCGTCGTGGAAGATATTGGAACAAGGAGTAAGAGTTGTTTTTCTGAAACCGGGCATGGATCTGGTTGATTGACCTTGCTGGTCCTCAAACGGATGAGTTCATGGCTCTTTTATATGGATCTGTGGGTTGATCTTGCTGATCTTCCACGGAGATTCCATTCTATTATATGAATATATTGCCGGTTACTATGAGCTGGGAACTATGGAAAAGGCCCCTGAGAGAACAGGTGGTGAGCGTTCTGGTTGCCAATGATGCCATAAGTACACCGATGAAAGAATGACTGGAAATAAGGATTCAACCAGAGACTTTGAGGATTGTCATCAGTGACATAATGATTTTATTAAAGGATTGTTTTAAAGCTAGTTGATGCTAAGAAAAAGGCAATTTCATATTGGGTGTGTAAGTGGTGTGACTAGTTTTATGTTTGCATGAACTTCCGGCTAGGAGGCCTTGGAACTCTTTTCCTTGGTACCCAGGACAAAACCTAACCAAATTCTTAATTGGATCCCATCACTACAGTGGTTGGGTGGTTGGCTAACCCATGGGACTGGATGGGGTTATGCTGGACTGATGGATCCGTAAATCGAGATTTAATTTCTATTATTACGATAGATGAAGTAAATCCCGGATAGAAATTGTTCTATGGATAGGAATCAACGGCTGTGCCTCTTGATGGGGAAAAAAGTGTTGATCCCAATGATCCAAGTGCAAGTTTCTTCCTTGATTTGACCAAGTACCGTTAAAGGTGCAGTCAAATCAGTTTGATCAGTAATGATCTTGACTACGTTAGAGTAAAGAGTTATCCTGGTGGAATCACCCGTGCTTTCCGGGTAAAGGAAGTTTTTCCGGTTTCGGTTTTGGACAAACCGACGGATTAGTCTCTTGTCCGGATATCCGTGGGCGAGGCCCCGAGTGTGAGACCCCTACCCGCGCACGATGTGCTACTTCTACTGCTAGAACCCCGAATCCGTTGCGCGATGGAGACCGGGATCTTACACGGGCAAAGCATATCGAGGTCTTGACCAGCCTCGGTGTACGGTTAAAATGATGCACTTTCGATACGATGGGTGAGGACCGACGAAACGGTCCCTGAGGGTGAAGTGCTAGGACACCTAAGTAGGATCCTAGAGGGTTCTGACCAGGTGATACACGGACTCGCAGTTGCTAGGACACCCATGCGTGCATTGAGGAAGATTCAGATGGACTGAAAAGGATGACTTTTGTGAATCGAATTTTGATATTGGATCTCGTTGGTTGACTAGCTGGTCTTCAACGGAGAGTCCAGATGACATATTTTGTAATACAATAGACTTAGAATTTTGGAGGATGATGATCAGTAATATTATGATTTTCATTGAAGGATTGTTTTAAAGATAACCGAATCTGTTATAAATGGCAATTTCATATTGGGTGTGTATGTGGTATGCCTACCTTAATTTTTGCATGAAACGCCGGCTAGGGGGCCTGGGAATTATTTTCCTCGGTACCCGGGCAAAACATAACCAAATCTTTATAAAGGAATCCCACCAATATAGTGGTCGGGCGGTTGGCTAACCCATGGGCCAATTGGGGGATTCCTGTGATACCATGAAGATACGATTAGTTACGTTAATTGGATTAAGTCCCGAGAGGACCCTTGTTCTGTGGGAGGGAATTAGCGGGCGGCTGTGCCTCGTTAAAGGAGGAAAAAAGTGGTGATTCTATGGACCAAGTGCAAGTCTCTTCTTTGATCTGACCATGTGACTTTAGGTTCGGTCGCATCAGTTTGAATAGTTAAGACTTTGACCCGTTAGATTAATTCTCCCGTTTGAAGATTTTCCCTGGAGGAATTGCTCGTGCCTTCCGGCCGAGGGAAGTTTTTTCGGGTTCGGTTTCGGAGAAACCGCCGAACTAGTCTCTTGTCCGGACATCCGTGGGGGGCGAGGCCTCGAGTATGGATCCCTACCCCGCATGAGAGACTAACATTGCTTCTGTCGCTAGCGCCCTCGAAGGGGGCACCGTGGAGGGGACGGGGGTCTCACAGATAGAATGCCATACAAGTAATCTACTCTCCTAAGCTCACCTGGTTTTACTCATGTCATTGAGCTACCTAAGAAAAGGTCAAAAAGAGGCAAGGAAGAATCTTGTCCTATTGGTAATAGTGTGATCAATATTTGCTTAGAGGATGCCTCTATGTTAACCCAATTCTAGGGTTAACAAGATCTACCACCATTATCTTACATCAAGGAGTCACCATAGATACACCAAAGGGTCATACATTCAAAATATGAAGCAATGGTGTCCAAAGCTACAACTTGGATAGGCGCCCGTAATGGTGTGATAAAGTATTTATAGCAATTCTCCTTTCAAGAGCGTGTGGTAGCAAGTAAGGATGAAGTCCTAAGTGATGTACTTCATGGATATATTATGAGAGTAGTCATTGTAATAGCATTAGGCCTCTTATGAACCTAAAGTGCCCGGCCAGCCATAGTTTAAGTGAGTGTGAATACTTATGGCCATGTATATAAGTGAATTTCTCTCATAATACAACATACTCTCCCATTGTGCAATCGAGTCTTGCTCTTGCTAATCCTCTTGCTAATCTCTCCCTAATGCATGCTAGTGAGTGTGTGTGAGTGAAGTGAGGTGAGAGGAGAGACGAGTATCCATAGTGCAACAACGCGGCGGTGTGACAACGCTTGTAGCGGGAGGCATGGTGAAATTGCTTCTCAAGGAGTTGTACAGCTTGAAGACCTCAAGGGTTATGAGCTCGGCCATTGGAAAGATCCTCACGAGACAGTTGCGGTTCACCAGTTAATCTCTTTTTGGATGTGTTTCAAGAAGGGTTAGGGTGAACCATAACATTTTTGGCACCGCTGCCAGGAGCCATCCCTTGGCTTTTTCCATCGTTTTTCCTCTAATCTACACATAACCCATTGCCCATTATCTTTATTAATGGTTTTCCATGAAAAAGATGTGGGTTTGATGGTGATTTGTGTGAGATTTGGTGTAGAATAGCTCTCTTTTTGGTTTTTGAAAAGAATGCCTTTTGCTTAATTTTTAGCTTAATTTGTTGTTTTTGTTGTTGCTATTGTGGTTTTTCTTGTTCTTAGGACTTGCACATAGTTTGTATTAGGCTTAGTTTGCATCCATTGCATCAAACAGTGCAATAGAATACAATTTTTAGTGAATGTTAGCTCTCTTTAGTGTTAAACTTAGAACTAAGATCATTAATTTTAGTTTAATTGTGTGTTTGTTGTTGAAATTGTTTGGATTAGAGTGTTAGCAAGCATTAGGAGTAGCTTAATCTTTTAGAAAATTTCTTAAAACCATAAAAAAACCCTTGAATTTGACTAATTTCTCTTAATGGACTGGTTTTTGTCATTAAGGGTGATTAATCTTGTTCAATAGGTAAAAAATTTAGAAAATGTGTTAATTGGGGTCTAAATTGATCATGTGAATAGTCAAAATTTGTGTTTTTGAGTGTTTTGAGAGTATCTAGATGCATCAAAACACCTAAGTACATCAATTTTTTCATTAGTTGGAAAAATTTGACTCTCTTTCCTTAATTTTGCCTTAAAAGAGGAGACCATAATTAAGAGTCTAATTTATCCCTATTTTAGATTAATTTACACAATTGTTGATGCATAAAGATTAGCATTCCCTTGCTCTATCCAATGATGTGCTCAATTGTGTGAATTAATTATTTATTAGTTAATTAGAGTCCTTGATTAGTGTAAAAGAGTGAAAGATTAGTGTAAGGATTAATCTTAGATTAATTCTTAATCACTTTTTTTTTACATAACTCATTAAGGCTAATGAGCATTCAATGAGTAGATGCTCATCATGAGTTGCCAAATTATCCATTTTGGGGGTTATTTATGAAGGGTGTAAGGGGTGTCATTAAAAGATTGACTTTTTCGATTCCCACTTACCTTTTTGGAAAAATGCCCATATCTCCTTCATTTTAAATTCAAAAAATATTCCCCCCAAAAAGAAAAATTCATATTTCCTACTAGACTTCTAATAAATAAATAAATAAATTCAAATTTAATATTCTCGTGAAGTCCGATTCACGGTGTGAACCATTTTCTACAACTTCATGGCCTAAGGGTTCATGTCCTCGAGAACCATGCCCAAAAACTTAAAAAAAAAACAAATTTAATATTCCCGTGAAGTCCAATTCACGGCGTGAACCATTTTCTGCAACTTCACGGCCAAAGGGTTCACGCCCTCGGGAACCGCGTAAAAAATAAATAAATAAATCGAATTTAATAGTTTCGTGAAAGTCGGTTCACAGCGTGAACCATTTTCTGTAACTTCACGGCCTAAGGGTTCACGTCCTCGGTAACCGTATCCAAAAAAAATCGAATTTAATATTCCCGTGAAGTCCGGTTCACGATGTTAACCGTTTTCTACAACTTCACGGCCTAAGGGTTCACGCCCTTGGGAATTGTGCAAAAAAAAAATCAATCAAAATTTATAAAACCTGTGAAGTCCGCTTCATGGCGTGAACAAGGTTCGTCGGTGCCAAAAAAGAAAAGACTCTAGAAAATACCCTTGTTTGGAGGCTCGTAACTCCTAAACCGTATATCCAATGAAGACGCTCTAGGACTCATCGGAAAGCTGACATCGAGCTCTTTGATTTTGGACTCGATTGTTCGAAGTCAAAATCGACCATTTTGGCCTCCAACCAGCAGCTTGAAAATTCAACCTGGAAATCGAGGCAAAAAACATCCCAAAAACCACGAAAAATCGTAGAAAACAGCGCGAAAACAACGACAAGCCAAATTTGGTCTACTTTTTGAGGGTCCAAACAACAAAATCACGGATGACTTAGGGAAACAAAGTTGTAGTACTCCAAAAATACAACTCCCTCATACAGAGTTTTTCAAAACTCCTTTTGTAACACTAAAAAACATGCTGCTGTTGCAAAACAGAGGAAAAATTCTCAAAAAAAAAATTTCGTCTTGAGAGAGTGATGGAAAATAGGTTTTAGGACCTCCTCTTCCATCTGGGAAGTTACTAGCATACGATTTTTTTGAAAAATTATCTCTAAGAGGTCGTTTATGTGCGTATAACACCTAAGCTATTTAGGGCGAATGGACACCTACTTGAGCCAACGAAGAGAACGCCAAGCCTCTTGAGGTATGTTTCACTACCATGTAAATACGTGGAAGACATGCTAAGGATGGCGTTTGAAATGGGAAGGGGGGTTGCATCCAATATAGCAAAAGTGTCCCGCTTCATCCACAATTGACTTAAAACCTCTATCTCCCATGCACCAGACAAAAAAAGTCCAAAGAGTAGAAACTGCTCAGGAAGCACTTAATTGAACACTTCATTGTTTCTATTGTTGTGAACCTCACAAGGTGGCAGACTGCATAGTTTGGAATACTTCCATGCCCATAGTCACTGACACCTTGCGACCCATGTGTGAACAATGTGGCATTCATCACATGTTCCAAGATTGCCCAAGACGAGTTGCTTCAATGCAACTTGCCTCACAAAATACAACTCTTAACATCTTAAGTGTACAAAATGGGCAATTGTCCATGGTGCCCTTGAATGTGCTTACACGTTTACAAGCCAAGGCACGAGAAATAGTCAAAATATCAAAAGGAACGCAAAAGATAATACCTCAACATGGGTAGAAGAACATGCTTTAAAGCAGAACCCAAAACAGAAAACAAAACCTTCTAAAACCAAGAAAAACAAGAAACAACAAACTATCGAAACCAAGATTGAATTAAAGGGTAGGGTAAAGGAGCCTGTAGAGGACATAATCCCAAAAGAACCAAAAGCTATAAATGATGAAGAAGCATCCACCTCAAAAACCACCACACAAACCACAAAACCCATATGTGCGACACTAGATACAAAATCCCAAAAAAAACTCGATCTTGTCGCATGGGTAAACATAATGAAAAACTGACAAACCAAAGAAAGTCAAAAAATGAAACAAGTTCTATGTCACTAAGTGAGGATGAAACAAGTTCTTACTCTTCACTCAATACATCACATAGACCAATCAAGAAACGAGAACCCACCCAATCACCCCAAATGGATAATAATGATCACATTACATATGCGAAACATAAAAAGCAAGCTCAAGAGAGCATGGTTGAATGTCTTACAGGGTCACTGGTTGTGATTGAGCCTCATAATACCATTCCAAAAAAAGCAACCAAAATACAAAGCCCAAAGGAGTACCGCTTCCCCTTTCAAGAGGAAGACATACTCTCTACAGAAGAGTCATTTGAAATAGACTGTACAAACTATACGCTTGAGAAAGCACGTAAGAAATTTGATAATTCCCTTACAAGATTAAAACAGTCTCTTAAAACCTCATTTGGAGGAATGCTCCTCTTATGGTGAAGCCAGCATAACGTCCGCACACTTGCACCATTAAGGGCTCAACCTAAGGTATACAAAGACATAAAGAACTCCATAGAACAGCACTGTGAGGATTCACAAGTTTCCAAACATACCTCATTAAGAATTGTCAGAGGGCCAAGTGTGCTAGTATATGCATTGGGTACTCTTGAAAAAGCTGAGAGCCAATCAGAGGATGAAAGTGAATGGGAATTTGAAACAGAAACACGATCTGAAGCTGAAACAAAAACTGAAACATCCATGGTTCCTTTGGAAGATTCTATCATGGTATGGTTGGATTTCCCTACAGGCAATGATGTTAAGTGTAAATGCACATTGAGTAGCCCTCGAGCTAGTCATAACATCATGACAATAGACACTTGGGTGCCATTGGGAAAACCTAAACTCATCCCTACAAGCAATAGTCTTGCAAAAGGAGCCAATGGACAAAACATTAAAGTTATAGGTTACTTTAGATACACTACGCAAACAATTGATGGCGATATGGAATTACCATGTTACCCTAGATTCCCTTGAGTATGATGTCATCCTTGGTGGAACTTGGATAGGTGAATCGTTGTATTCAATAGATGAATCCATGCAAACAATCACCTTGAACACTACTAAAAGCAATGTAAAATTGCTATTATGGGAGGAAAAGACCTTGCAGGAGCTGGAACTTCCAACATATCTTACTGAAAAGATCCCTAGGATTTTGGTTGGATTGGAAATTTCAAATAAAATCACCACAGCGTAAGCACAGCTTTATCCAACATGAGAACACAAGCTCATCACCCTCGAGCTATGGGATTTGTTAGGTCAACCAACACTCACGGCACATCCTAAAAGGATTACCTTTACACAAGACTTGAACATGCCATGTTTGGGGTACTTTGAACATATAATGTATATTGAAACTAACCTCCTCACTTGCAAGTTTTTTGTGGTTAAGTATGTGTTGGAAGCAGTTTTGATCTTGGGGCATAAATGGACGATTGTTGTGCCCAAGCACCACTGTGCTTTGATAGCGATAGAATCATCATGATGGTCAATGACAACAAGTTGACAATACCATATTGCAAGGAAGAGGATCCAACTTTAATGGATATCTATGATGTTGAACGCAAAAGGATACAAGCCTCTTCCACAAAAGCCCCTCTACACAATGACCTACGATATGCATCAGCAACCGACTCCATTAGAGCATCTACTCCTTCAACCTCATCCTCACCTATGAAGTTCGATGCCAAAACCTCACAATCAATGGCTATTCCTGAAGAAGTTTCCACAACCCAACCATCTATCTCTAACAAGGAACTCAAAGGAAGGCTTTGGAGCCTATGCATCTTCATCGACAAACCTCACCAAAGGAGACAACCACATGCTCAAAGGCCTCGTCATCATCGACGACAGCCACTCCACAAGAGACTCTAGCCTCATCATCGTCAAACAATGCCCATGAGTCTCAAACCTGTAGCCTCAGAGCCAACCAAAGTCATGGAGGGCCACAAACCTTCCACATCAACCCAAAAGAAAACCCCACCACGACAACCACAATCAAGGTATCTTAATAGTATCAACATGTGGGTGGAGAAGAAGCTACTTGTAGCTCAAGGCTACTATGAAGGTGCCAATCAAATTTGGGTGCCTCGATAGTCAAAGCCTCTTCCTTCAATGCAGCACTCAGGGACCAAGGAAGAAGAAAAGTACACAACACCGTCCACAAAAGCCTATGCGAGTTCCTCAAAGAACTCCACCAAGTCAACAAGTGTGGGTAACAAAAGCACTACTGTAGACATAAGGGTACTACCAAGGAAATACCAAAACTTGGGTACCTAAGCGCATCACAAAGTCCCCTAAGCTTGCACATCGACCACCAGTTTATAATGTTCATCAAAGATGGGTGCATGTGCATCTGCTTCAACAACAAGGATACTATGATGGTAATTCCATCATATGGTTGCCAAAATCGAACAATGTAAAGAAAACCTCACCACCCACTTCAACCCCAACAGCTTCACCTAAAGTTTGACAAGAATGGAGGCCCAAGCAACAACAAGCAAATCACTCAACCACTCTCATGCATTGACAACATTTTAACAAAAAATTCAAGAATCAATACCCACGTCTGCAAACGGAGACTTATGAGCGCATCAAGAACAAAATAGCAATGCTCTTTTCACCCCTCTGGATGTGAGGATAAGTGCACAAGAACCTGTTGCTCACAAGTCAGGACCTAGTTGTCCCATAAAATCAATTAAAATAAAAAAACCATTGAGGTCAAAACCTGCAACTTCATGGGGTCAAAACTTACACTTTCACTTTCACGGAATTCCATCTCACGGAATTACATCTCACAAAATTCCAGTTGACTGCCTGCACTTTCACGGAATTCCATCTCATGCCCTGCAGTTTCACGGAATTCCATTTCACGGAATTACATCTCACGGAATTCTAGTTCACAACCTGCACTTTCACAGAATTACATCTCACGGAATTCCAGTTCACAACCTGCACTTTCACAGAATTACATCATTTCATGGGATTAACTCTCACGGGATTAGGCCATCTCACAAAATAACCCTTCACGGCGGCCAAAAAACCTGTAATCTCATGAGTTCAGGTTTCTCACGAATTATAGTCTCACGGCTTAAGAACCTGCACTTTCACAATTTAAGCCTCACATGGATTAAGCTATATCATGCATTAACACTTGATCTTTAATAGCCATTATATATTTGTTAAGCTTATTGCTTACTATTATTTTGGCTAAATTAATGTAGCAGCTGCTCTATGACTACATATCCATACTCATGCACTGGAGAACATTTGCACCAAAGCCTTACCATCGATAACTTTCGGGTAGCCATGGTGGGCGAAAGCCTGGTCAATGGTACAACCCATTGCTTGGAATTTTTCTTCAAATTACAAACCTCTCCAAACTACGCTACCATCTTCACAAATCAATGATCTTCAATCCTTCATGAAGATATCTATATTAGCCTTGCAAGTCGACGTAATTCTTTCAATCCTCACCAACAAGTGGCTAATTCAATACAGAGCATTTCAATAAGAGTCTATATGACTCAATTCTTGTACTTCATGTAAATCTGCTTCATAAGAGCACTTAAATATACATAAAAACATAAAAAGCACATGGGCAGAACGAACACAAGAACAAGTCCTTCTCAACAACATTTGACAAGAATCCTACCACACAAAGGGACATCATCAAAGGCCAATTACTTCAAATGATGAATGCTGCTTCAATGAATCAAATGAGGAACTGAAAATCACCATCTCCTTCTGATGATTAAGTCTATATTCCTCCGGATCCTTCCCTCTCTTCTCTCCCATTATTATCTCTTAGTGTCCCCACTAACAAAAATCACATGTAACCTTGCCGATGATTACCAAAAATAATTTGAGCTAAAAAGGGACTCACACAAATATAAAAATGCAATCATTCACAAAAAAACCCCACCCCCCACCCCGTTAGGAATTCCCAATAAACCGCTAACCTTTTCATCACTAACTAGCTTTTCTTATTCCTTCCAGAGGAACAAAGACCATTGAGCGTCAATCAACATCAAAGCCATCTACAAAGCTTGTCCATTCTCCCCACACAAAGGTTTTCAATGTGATCAGGAGGACGTAATCGCCATCAGGAAGGGGGGGATGTTAACCCAATTCTAGGGTTAACAAGATCTACCACCATTATCTTACATCAAGGAGTCATGATAGATACACCAAAGGGCCATACATTCAAGATATGAGGCAATGGTGTCCAAAGCTACAACTTGGACGGGCGCACGTAATGGTGTGACAAAGTATTTATGGCAATTCCTGCTTTAAGAGCGTGTGGTAGCAAGTAAGGTTGAAGTCCTAAGTCATGTACTTCATGGATATATTATGAGAATAGTCATTGTAATAGAATTAGGACTCTTATGAGCCTAAAATGCCCTGTTGGCCATAGTTTAAGTGAGTGTGAACACTTATGGCCATGTATATAAGTGAATTTCTCTCATAATACCAGTCTCTTTTGAAAGATCTATATTAAAATGACAGGGCTGCTACTTTGTTTGCCTCCTACACATAAGTGAATCTCTTTGCAACAATGTGATTATGAATGTGAAACAATATCCTTTCTTTGGTATATTGGTATATGAATCTTTTGACATTTCAATTGTGGAACATTTGATAGTCTATGCACATTATATGCTTGATTATGAGCCACATACCTCTTTCTTAGGGTTACTTGAAGTTGTGGATTGTTCATCAAAAGGATTGGACTGTACTCTTGACGCATTCTTGGATGAATATGGGCTTTGATCATTCTAAGTTAGTTAACTTTGGATCAGATGATGAGAAAGAGGAGTCCATTTAGGAGTGTCATTCATCATGTTGCCCATAGAACACACTTATGTGTGTCTGATGATTTTAAAGAGAGTCCAGATGCTAGATATATGGATTTAACTTTGAATGAGATTTTTAAATTTTAAAGAAAAACTCTAAAAGGTATGCAAGAGTTGCATAGTTGCAAGAGGAGCTTGATTGCCCACACCTTAAAATGGAAAAGATCCATAAGTTAAGGTGGTTAAGTAGACACAAAGTTATGGTGAAGGTGTGTGAAGTTTTGGAACCTCTTCTCTTATGAATACAAGAGGAGAATGGAAGGTTATACAAGATGATTGCAAACTTCAAATTCATTTATATGTTTCATTTCTTGGCTGATATGCTTCATAGCTCATGGAAACGCTATCCCAAAATGCAAAAGAGCACCATACAAGTGAGTCTGAGAGGATGCACCTAGTGCCACAACTTATGGGACTGTTGTCCCAAAATGCCAAGCAAATTGCCAAGTTGATGGTGGCAAAGGAAGTAAGTGCCAGCAGGGCTACTTCAGAAAGCCAAAGATTAATTGCCATTAGACAAATGGATGTCCAATTTGGATGTATTGAGTTAATCTAACACTTTGTAGAAAAACTTTTCCAACAACACACAGTTTAGACTAGAGGGTTGCCAAAAAATACTCAATAAATCCCTATTTTACAAGAGTAAATCAGATTAAGGGAGGCCCAAATATATGAAACTTTAAAGTCTAAAGAAGCATTACTAGCACAACCATACGAGAGATGGAAAGGATGTTGAAATATACAAGTGAATAGGGTGTGTGCGGGAACAAGCCCTTGGTTAGAGGCTGTAAAAGAGAATCTGTAAATGTGAGAGAACCTGTGAAAAGGTGAGAAGAATCTACTGGGAGAGAATAAAGGGTAGCATGAGAAGATTTAGGAAGTGTGGAGATATTCTGGGAGATATTCTGGGAAAAGTGAAGAGGTGGAGAGAAGCAAGCAAAAGAGGTGGAGTGAATCAAGGAGAAATCAGTGGGATTTGATGCTTAGATGTAAACTCTATAAATTGAGGCATTGGCCTAATGAGAATTTGCTGGTTTTTGATTATCTATGCCTACATTAAGCTATTTGTTAATTACTCACATCTTAATTATTTGCTAATCACTTTGTTAATGATGTTGATTCTAGTATTTGATCCACCATAGCTCATCACATTGCTCTAATTTCAACATGGTATCAGAGCCATGCCTAGAATCCATCAATTTGTGAGCTCATTATCTTGCTAATCATTTTGCTAATTAGGATTAGTAGAAAATTATAATTTTTTCCTCTTTTTTCAACTAGTCTCTGCACCCCCAGCCAGTGGTGGAGGAGCTCCCTCTCCTTGCACACTCAACCATTGCCCAAACCCTTCTAGCCTAAGATAGCTAACCCATAGGAGCTCCAGCCAGTCGAAACAGAAGCGCAAACCGCCGCGCCCGACGAAGGAGAAATCGCGATTTTAGCCAGCGCAGTTTTTTCTGAGAAATCTAGAGATCTTGTCTTCATCCAATCAAATTGGTCTAATTCCTCATAGCTCCAGGGGTTTTTAAGCATGCTCTACAAGCTGGTGAAGTTAGAATTCAATTTGATCAAGTCTACAGTGAGATCCAAGGTCTTCATCAAATCTGCAGGTGACTTTGGTAAAACAGAGATTAAGCATTCAATATTTGGTCAAATCCTGTGTTTATTGGCTTAATCCTCTACTAGACTCATTTCTATTGATGGCCTTGAAAGCATTTGAGCTCATTTGAAGTCTAAGGCACCAGATCTGGACTCCTCGCATACTCTGTTTTTTGCACACAAAACAATGGATTAATTTGCTAATCAATGATTAATCAATACTAATCACTATATTTTGGTGTAATTGAGAGTTCAAATTAACCATTAGGTATCCGATATATATCCCTATAACTTCATATTGCAATTCGGAGTTGGTTTGATACTCCAACCGTTCCGTACAAATTGGTTACCCTTGATTTAATGTAATTTCTGGTGATTTTATGCTAATAAATTTGTTGTAATCATCTCTTAAACACCAGATTGAGTTGTAAAAGGGTAGACACTGCCCTTGAAACTTGAAATTGGATCAAGAGGTAAGACCCCCTTCACATCATCATGAGTACAGCATAAGAAATAGCCAAATTTAATGGGGAGCAGTTTTATACATGGCAGACAAAAACCATGTATTTGCTCATGAGGAAAAATCTGTGGGGGCTAGTTGAGGGAAGAGATAAATGCCCAGAGGTGAGAGGGGAAAATGAGTGGAAGAGCAAGAATGAAAAAGCATTGGGACTTATTGCACTCAGTTTAAATGATGAAATCATTCATCACATCACAGGAATACAATGGGCAAAAGATGCATGGGATGAACTCAATAAATTATTTGGCACACAAGCTAAAAATTCAAAGATAAATCTGTTAATGCAATTCTACAAATTGGATATGAAGGAAAGTGAACCTTTAAGCAACAACTGGCAGCTATTGGCAAAAAGGTAGAAGATGATGAGGCACAAGCAGTGCTTCTGAAGAGTGTGGACAAAGGTGAATATGAAAATATTGTAGCAACACTAAAGAATGTACCTGAATTGAAGCTACACGAGATAGAAGGAGCTCTACTAGAGCAAGAGAGCAGAGGCAAAGAGAAGAAATGGCTCGACTCAACAGCAGGAGAAGAAAAAGTATTCTTCACCCGAGGAGGATTCTCTTGAGGACGAGGACGAGGAAGAGGAAGAGTAGGAGGAAGGACCTTCACTTGCCACAACTATGGAAAGCCAGGACACATGGCAAGAGACTGCTACAGCAAACCCAGTGGAGAAGGAACGACATCGGCAAACTTCATGGAGGCTCCAAAGGAAGTGGAGTCGGATCATCTTTTCTGAGAGAGAGAGAGAGAGAGAGAGAGAGAGAGAGAGAGAGAGAGAGAGAGAGAGAGAGAGAGAGAGAGACCCCACAACCCAATGTAACCTGCCCCAACAAAGTAAAACCACCTCTGAGCCACTGCCGATGATGTAGGCCACGTGGTAGATGTATGTGTGAGCACTTTAGTCAAGGTCGCGGGCACTTGTAGTAGCCTTGGACACATAGAGAGAGAGATGTCAAGGACTATGAGTTTAGGGACTTGAGGCACTGGTCGCGGGCTATCAAGTAAGAGAGAAACTTGGTACAGGGTCCAGGTGTGCTAAGTTAACTTGAGGGGAGGAGTGCTAGACACTGGTCGCTCGCGGACTATCAAGTAAGCGGGAAACTTGGTATAGGGTCTAGGTGTTCTAGGAGTATTCACTTGAGGGGAGGTGTTGAAATATACAAGTGAATAGGGTGTGTGCAGGAACAAGCCCTTGGTTAGAGGCTGTAAAAGAGAATCTGTAAATGTGAGAGAACTTGTGAAAAGGTGAGAAGAATCTACTGGGAGAGAATAAAGGGTAGCATGAGAAGATTTAGGAAGTGTGGAGATATTCTGGGAAAAGTGAAGAGGTGGAGAGAATCAAGCAAAAGAGGTGGAGTGAATCAAGGAGAAATCATTGGGATTTGATGCTTGGATGTAAACTCTATAAATTGAGGCATTGGCCTAATAAGAATTTGCTAGTTTTTTTTTATCCATGCCTACATTAAGCTATTTGTTAATTATTCTGAAGAGGCCGATGCTGAACCTATTTTCATAAATGCAAATCAGTTTGCAGAGCCAGCTACTGTGCTACCATGGTAGATGCCATTATGAATTATGTAGAAACTTGGATTCATAAGGAAGGCCGTGTAGATATGCAAGAAACATACAGGGCACTCTAACCAAGTCTATTGGCTACAATTTATGGCCCAATCGGCATGGTAATCCTTTACCACTATATATGGCCCAAATAAAAGAGAAAACCAAGTCTATTGATTGCAATTCATGGCCCAATCAACATGGTAATCCTTTAACACTATATTGTGGCCCAAATCAAAGAGCAAAAAGCAGCCAATGCATGCATCGAAAGTCAGGAGGGTTAGTAAGCCTCAGAGGAAATAGTGAGGGTGCCAGCAGCAAAGATGCAAAGGATTCCAGTAAAGATGTTGAAGAAGGGGACAAAGAGCCTCCCTCGGGTGTTGTCACTGTGAAAAGAAGCTGAAGCCTATCATAGAAAAGGAAGACAAGCCTTGTTAAAATACACCAAAATATCTAGCATGACATTGGGGCATAAGGTCATTATGGTTCTAAGCTCTTAAGCCAATTCTATACCATATAATATGGTCCATTTTAGCTTCACAAATCCACAAGAAGGAAGCTGAGAATGGACCATATAATATGGTACATTCAGCTTTACAAATCCACAAGAAGAAAGGTGCCTATTGCAAGTGGAGGAGAATCTTATTAGCACTCAAATCTAGGTAAAGGGTGCTCCCTTTCATGGTGCTCAAATCTAGGATGGATTAGGGGGCAAGATTAGCTCTTAAGCCTCTCCTTATCATTTTCTACTCCTGCCTATTTAAAGGCTCCAATCTAATGAAAGAATACAACACATTCTCCTCTCTTCTTGTTGTCATTATGATGCCCTAATTCTAATCATGTTTTGATTGACCCTCATCTCATCATTAGCTTCCTAATCATGCTTTCATTATGTCTTTAACCATTTGCTTTAATCATTTGCTTTCATTATGTCTTTAACCATTTTGATTACTCTCTCCACACCTATCCAATGGCCTTGCTTTAACTTGTGGGTCGCTTCCCCAGCTTCAGGGGGCACATGCGTAGCATCCAAATGGTGCATCACAGCCGATAATAGAAAATCAATAGTTACTTGTGTTTTTAGGGGAAATAACAATGGAGACTTCATCAAGGCATTGTAGTCTAATTCCTCATAGCCTTGAGGGTTATTGATGATGGCAAACAAGATGGTGCAGTTAGTTCTACATTTGGAGGATAATAGTAGTTAGATGCTTAAATTGCTCTAGGCACTCCAACAGAAGTGACTCTAGAAATATAATGACTAAGGCTTGCTAATTTTGCTTAATGTTGTGTTAAAGGCCTTGAACCTCATCTAGATACACTACTGTAACATTGTCTTGAAGAACTTGGGAAGAATATTTGAGGAGGGCCCTCAATTGTGTGCTCCAAGTGGGCTCAATTTTTTATCCCCAAAAATTGTGAGTTAAATTGCTATGTGGTGATTAAAGTTGGCTTATTAACCCTTGATTATTAGGCTAATCAAAAGGGGCTAGAGATGCCTTCTAACTATGAGTCATCAAATTCTAAAGCACATTAAGCCAAGGGAGAGAATCAAGAAAGTAAAGAAGTCTAAAACTAAAACAAAACCATACTATTATGATTATGCAAAGAATTTATGTCAAAATTTCTTGCCAACATGCACTTGTATAGTGATGGGGCCTTTCAGCATCTCTTGAGACTCTTTGGGAGGGTTTAGACACTCCCCTTGGATTGATTGTCCAAGTGGTTAAGACCTACCTGAATCATGTCTAACACATTCAAGCAGCATGATAAGTTTGAGGGAAACGGTTTCCAACACATGGTAAACCAAAATCAAGTTTACACTGACGAGGAAAGGACTATGGGGTGTCACAAATGGCAAGGAGAGAATGCCCACCTCTAAGGAGGATAAGGCCATTTGGATAAGCATGGATGAAAAGACACTGGTAATCGTTTTTAAAGAACTTCTATAACACCATGTTTGACAAACATTTTTGGTCTTCAGAGTTAATTTCCAAGTCTTCTTGGGGCCTATTTCACCAAATCATTGGAAGAAATAGGGGATGTATCTAGTATGGTGCATAGTATATTTAGCCCAAACTTTGATTATGAGGATATTTGTCTGCAAGCATGTAACCTAGTTAGTAAAGAATATGATTCTCTGGGCATGTTCTTGAGATTTGTCTACAAGCATGTAACATAGTTAGTAAAGAATATGATTCTTTAGGCATGTACTTGAGATTTAATCCCACTAGCTACTATAGTCGAAAGTGCAAAATGGTTATAGTTATCATGCAAAAAATAACCTCTAAAATAATTAATAATTTGAGGATATGAAGCTAGAGGCCTCTTTGCCTCTTCCTTATCATTTTAGGGTTTGGGATGTAACTGTTTAAAATTGAATAAGGTCAACTCTACTACAATTATAGAATAAGGTGGAGAAGTAGAATGCTGAAGCATGTGATAGAAAACTTTGAATAGCCAACCCATTTTAGGGCCTTTGTAAAAATTATTTAGCATTCAAGCCTATAAGGTTAAACCATTTTTGGGAACAAAATTCATAGATTTGGCATGGGTGCCCTTTTATTGGCGCTCCTACCTTAGAGACAAAATGATCTCTTCACTTTTATACCATATAGAGAATGTTTGAACCTTGTCCCAAATCTCTTTGAAGTTGCAAATGAGATGTTTCCAAAAACAATCACGCACATGGTGATGCTCGGGTCTATAAGAATCTATCCTCCATGGTCTAATAATCTCCAAGGTTGTGTCCATTTGCAATGAATTTATGTGTTTATGGGTGATGAAGATTAAGTGCAAAGCACTAGGAAAATAAAAAATTGCTTTAAGTATCAAGAATTAGATATCCCTTTTAAATTTGCTATGAGTTTCTCAATTGAACTTTGATGCTTTTTCTCTGTAGATTAATCCTTGAATGATGTAAAATTTTCATATGCAATCTTTTATGAAGACAACTCTTCCTTACTTCAAATGGCCTCCTAAAAATAACATTAACAAGGTTGCATGAAGTCAAAAAGTGAGACTCTTGTGTTTGGTTACCATAAATTGGCAAAAACAACCACCTTGTAAGGAATCAAAACAAGAGCATGGTTTTCAAGAATTTTATTGACCTTTACCACACTTTAATCAACGACTCCAAAATTTCTAGCAATGGTTCATTGTTTAAAAAATAACTTGGCTAAAAATAGCATGAGGCTTGAATTAGAAAATGGGTTTTGCAAGGAAAAATGTACAAAAAGGAGTAAAAAATGATACACACATTTTGTTCCACACTTATTCAAGGGATATGAGGTGGTGAAATAGGCCCCAAGTCTTGGGATATGAGGTGGTGAAATAGGCCCCAAGAAGACTTGGGGCCTATTTCACACATTTTGTTCCACACTTATTCTAGGGATATGAGGTGGTGAAATAGGCCCCAAGAAGAATTGTAAATAAACTATGAAGACCGTAATTTTTTGTCAAACATGGTGTTATAGAAGTTCTTTAAAACATGAAATAGGCCCCAAGAAGACTTGGAAATTAACTATGAAGACCACAAATTTTTGTCAACAAACATGGTGTTGTTGAAGTTCTTTAAAACATTTTAAAGAACTTCAATAACATCGTGTGGTCTTCATAGAGTTAATTTCCAAGTCTAAAAGCATCAAAGTTCAATTGAGGAACTCATAGAAAATTTAAAAGGAATATCTAAATCTTGATACTTAAAGAAATTGTTGATTTTCCTAGTGCTTTTTGCATTCAATTGTCTCCACTCATGAACACATAAATTCATTGCAAATGGACACAAACTTGGAGATTATTAGACCATGGAGGTTAGATTCTTAAGACCCTAGCATCACCATGTGCTTGATTTTTTTTGAAAAAATCTCATTTGCAACTTCAAAGAGATTTGGGACAAGGTTCAAGAGATCATTTTGTCTAAAAGGCAGGAGGGCCAATAAAAGGGCATCCATGCCAAATCTATGATTTTTTTCCCTAGTAATATTGGTTTAACCTTACAAGCTTGAATGCTAATTAATTTTAATAAAGGTCATGAAATGGGTTGGATTATTCAATGTTTTCTATCTTATGTTTTAGCATTCTACTTCTCCACCTTGTTCTATAATTGCATTAGCTCACCTTATTTAAATTTAAATAGTTACATCCCTGCTAACCCATTCCTAGGGTTAACAAGAGCTACCACCATTATCTTACATTAAGGAGTCAAGGTCGATACACGAAAGGGTCATACATTCAAGATATGAAGCAATGGTGTCCAAAGCTACAACTTGGATGGGCGCCCGTAATCGTGTGACAGAATACGTAAGACGGTTCCTGCTTTAAGAGCATGTGGTATTATACGAGTAGTCATTGTAATAGCCTTAGGCCTCTTATGAGCCTAAAGTACCCAGTTGGCCACAGTTCAAGTGAATGTAAACACGTATGGCCATGTATATAAGTAAATTTCTCTCATAATACAATATACTCTCCCATTGTGCATTGCTCTTGCTAATCCTCTTACTAATCTCTCTCCCTAATGCATGCTAGTGAGTGTGTGTGAGTGAAGTGAGGTGAGAGAAGGGACGAGTACCCGTAGTGAAACATGGCGGTGTGAGAACCCTCGCAGGAGGTGCGATGGAATTGCTTCTCAAGGATTTGTAGAGCTTGGAGACCTCAAGGGTTACGAGCTCGGCCATTAGAAAGATCCTCACGACAGTTGTGGTTCACCAGGTAATCTCTTGTTGGATGTGTTTCAACGGGGGTTAGGGTGAGCCATAACATTTTTGGCACCACTACCGGGGAGCCACCCCTTGGTTTTTTCCATCTTTTTTCCTCTGATCTACACATTATCCATTGCCCATTATCTTGATTAATGGTTTCCCATGAAAAAGATGTGCATTTGATGGTGATTTGATGGTGATTTGGTGTAGAATAGCTCATTTTTTTATTTTTGTAAAGAATGCTTTTTTCCTAATTTTTAGCTTAATTTGTTGTTTTTGTTGTTGTTAATGTAGTTTTTCATGTTCTTAGGACTTGCACATAGAGTGTATTAGGTTTAGTTTGCATCCATTACATTAAACAATGCAATAGAATGCATTTTTAGTGATTGTTAGCTCTCTTTAGTGTTAAACATAGAACTAAAATCATTAATTTTAGCTTAATTTGTGTGTTTTTTGTTGAAATTGTTTGCATTAGAGTGTTAGCAAGCATTAAGAGTAGCTTTATCTCTCAAAAAATTTCTCAAAATCATTAAAAAATCCTTGAATTCGATTAATTTCTCTTAATGGACTGGTTTTTGTCATTAAGAGTAATTAATCCACTTCCACTATATCAACCCACATAGAACAGGCTTCCTTGAGACTCCTATTAACATCAAAAGTAGGGTCAAATGGCATTGCATGCACCAGTTTGGTACCTGTGAACAGTGGGGCCATCACAAACAGGTCGACAACATTCTGTCCTTTAACGAACAGTACATTGAAGAATCATTTTTCCAAGATAAAATACTTGAGATGACTTTTTCATGAAAGATCTTGTCCTGTAGCCATTTCCCTACCTTAGCTAGGTGGCTTCTCCACACAGAATAGAATTGCACTACACATGGAGAACATAAAAAATCTGCCTTTTGACCCCAAATCTGATAGGATGTTAACGCATACCTTGCCACTGCACAGGTTTTCTTGACGGTCTTGGGCATGCAAACATGAGGAGATCCAGTCTTGTTGTCGCTTCTTCGAGATGCTTTCACCTTCCTGCTCCTCCCATTGCCTCTTCATCTCCTCAGTCTCAATGAAGGAGCTAAAATTATGGCAACGTGTAGTGAGGGTGTCCTAGGAATTTAATTCGCACGTGGTAGTGCATGCAGTGGTATGCGTTGAGGGGGTGTCGAGCGGTGGCTAGTGCACGCCTTGTGCATGCAAGAGTTGATAGGATGGTGGGTGATTGGGATCAGTTGGAAGAGTCGAGAGATGGTGGATGGAGCGACTTGGAATCGACTTGGAATCGGAAGAGGAGGTGTCCACCAATACTTTTAAAGACACCCCTTTATCCCTTTTAAAAAAAAAGAAAAGGGGGCGGTTATATTATATTAGACACAGCCCTTTATCCTTAAATAGAGGTGTGTACATGGAAGTGTAGGCTTGCTTGAATAGTATACGATACGATCGAAATATGATCGATGACT
Organism: Cibotium barometz; assembly: GCF_041138505.1. Classification (NCBI taxonomy): domain Eukaryota; kingdom Viridiplantae; phylum Streptophyta; class Polypodiopsida; order Cyatheales; family Cibotiaceae; genus Cibotium; species Cibotium barometz. The sequence goes on from NC_141060.1 coordinate 43,217,510, forward strand.
GACTATCAGACTCTCTCTGTCTCTCTCTCGATCCTCTCTCAAAACAGAGAGGGAGAATTAGCAGTTTTCAGTGTCCTGATCTCTCTCTCTCTCTCTCTCACACACACACACACACGGAGAGAAGGTGTTCTGGGCGATGGCGGATGGATAGAGGGGGGAGAAAAACTGAAGGAAGAAGTAGCTCCATGGACTTGGGGGGCTGTCGGGGGACGGGGCTTGTGCAGGGGTGATGAGGGATGCTGGAGGTATAAAGCGAGAAGTTGGGTGGGGGTGTGGCGGGGGGCGCAGCATTAAGTTGTAAACCTTATTAAGCTGAAAACGGGACTATCCAGATTGTCGAGGCAAGCCTTCCCACACTCCAGATTTCGTTTATGCACTTCAGTAGAAAACTATGTTGAATTGGAGGGTTTCATCTAAAGCTATGTTAACAGGAATGGTAACTTGGAAATCCCTCCCTTGAGGGAGGAGACAGCTTTGATGATATGGAAGCCATTACAAAGGTCAGTTTGAGCTCTGAATTGTATGTGGAGGCATCCAATCCATCACATCATCTAGAAAACAGTTGCCTGAAGATGCTCTTTATAGATGATGCCCCTACTTTCAAACAGATGGCCGATTTGCCTTCTGTGGAGAGCTTCACTTTCATGTTGCAGAAGTGCAGGAAAAAGAAAAGCCTACAACATGCCAAGAACATATATGTCTACATTTGTGATAATGGGCTTGAAGGTCATCTTGCACTTGAGAACTTTCTCGTTCCAATGTTTGTGGAGTGTGGGAGCATGTTGAATGCTCAACAGGTGTTTGAAAAATTGCTTCATCCGAACGAGTATTCCTGGAGCTCTCTCATACAAGGCTATGTTGAATGTGGAGAATTTCAACGTGCTCTCCATTTGTATCAGAAAATGCAGGAGGATTCGATAAGCCCAAATAAATATATTTTTATTGCAGCACTTAAAGCTTGTGTCAGGCTGATGTGCATGAAACTAGGGCAAGAGTTGCATATTGAGATTTCCAAGGAGGGATATGAGAGGGATCTTTTCGTTGGGAGCACTTTGGTGGATATGTATGCCAAATGTGGCTCACTAGCAGAAGCGCAAGACATCCTTCAGGAGCTGCCAGTTCGGGATGTAATCTTGTGGACAACACTTATTGCAGGTTATAGCGAACAGGGTCTTGGTGAGGAAGCTCTGAAATGTTTAGAACAGATGCAACTGGATGGTGTTTCTCCAGATGCTTTCGCTTTTGTTTGTGGCTTGAAAGCTTGTGGCAGCATAGGAGCTTTAGGCAGGGGTCGAGAATTACATGCGGATATAGCAGACAGGGGTTTCAAAAGAGATCCTTTTGTTGCTAGCACATTGGTGGACATGTACGCCAAATGTGGCTCGCTTGTAGAAGCACAGGAGGTGTTTGATGAGATGCAAGTACGAGATGTTGTCTCGTGGACTACATTAATAGGAGGATATGCTGAACAAGGGCTTGGGGAGGAAGCATTGGCTTGCTTTGAACAGATGCAAATAGATGGTGTGTTGCCAGATGCCATCACACTCGTTTGCAGTTTGAAAGCTTGTGGCAGTGTAGGAGCGCTAGAAAAAGGTAGAGAAATACATGATCAGGTAAACAAATGCGGATGTGAAGGGGATGCTTTTGTGAACAACATGTTGGTTGACATGTATGCTAAATGTGGCTTACTGTCAGAAGCTCACCACGTGTTTGAAAAAATGGCAGAAAGTGATGTCATTACTTGGAACACGTTAATTGCAGGATATGCTGAACAGGGTCTTGGTGAGGAAGCATTGAGCTGTTTAGAACGGATGCCGTCAGAGAGCATTTGTCCAGACGCTGTCACATTCCTTTACTGTGTGAAAGCTTGTGCTAGCATAGGTGACAGAGACAGGGGCCAATATATTCACAGTGAGATTGTCAAGCATGGGTTTGAAAATGATCCATTTCTTGGAAATACTTTGGTGATTATGTCAGCCAAATGTGGCTTACTTGCAGAAGCAAGGAAAGTTTTTGATGGTTTGCTTGTTCGGAATGTAGTCTCATGGAATGCTTTGATCGTAGGATATACTGAGCTAGGCCTAGCTGAGGAAGCACTGAAGTGTTTGGAACAAATGCGACTAGAGGGTGTTTCTCCAGATGCTGTCACATATATCTGCAGCTTAAAAGCTTGTGGCAGCATAGGAGCTATAGCCAAGGGGAGAGCAATACATGCTGAGATTGCCAAAAAAGAAAACCAAGGTGGTCTGTCATCTGGGAACACCTTAATGGTTATATATGGCAAGTCTTTGTCACAGACTGGAGTAATCCTTGCAACGGCTCTCATTCACATGTATGCCAGATGTGGGAGCATGGTTGATGCCGAATTGGTGTTCAATGCAATGCCCAAAAGGGACCTTGTGATATGGAATTCATTGATTACAGCATATGCCCTGCAAGGTAAGAGTGAACGTGTTTTCCCTTTGTTTGATAAGATGATGGGTGAAGGCTCCACACCTAATGATGTAACCTTTCTTGCTGTGCTCACTGCATGCAGTCATGCAGGTCTACTCGATAAGGGTGAGGAGTACTTTGAGTCTATGACCAAAGAGTATGGCATCACTCCAACAATTAAGCATCACAATTGCATGATTGATCTCCTGAGTCGTTCTGGCCAACTTGACGAGGCTGTGGCTGTAATGGAGGAGATGCCCGTGCAACCTGACCTTGTTTTGTGGAGTACAATGTTGAGTGCTTGTAAAAAGTGGGGTAACATAGAGATTGGAAGACAAGCATTTGAAGGTGTGGTGAGATTGGATAAACATCATCCTGCAGCATTTGTCTCAATGTCCAATATATATGTGGATGGAGGAGACTATGAAAACGGAGGCATAAAGGAACACCGGTGACATTTGGCAGGTGGGTGATGCAAATTGAGCTCCCTTGATTCGCCAGTCTAGGGCACTAACTAGCCATTTCCAAGGCCTGATGTCTTTCGTACTAATCAAGACGATTAGAAAGAGAGGCCTATTTGACTGCTTGGGCCAAATTAATGTGCTACTGTTGCACCATGTCTCCGTGAAAAGATGTGTGCTTGGATGAGTTAAACAGGATGGGTGCTGACCATCTAGTAGGACTTACATAAATGGTAAGTTGCATCTCTTCATGTCAAGCACCAATACAAGATTACAATCACCTCACAGGAAGTAAAAACAGAATTGAACCGGATGTTGAGATAAAACTGAAGCTATACAAGCTACCTGTATGAAGGAGATAGCAGACAAAGGCTAGCCACAAGCAAGAGAGTCACATATGCCATATAAGCAATGAAGGGTTACTACAACCATGAGATGCACATAGAATTTAAATTGTTGCTTGCGGTCTTCATCATTTAACTTGGCCAAGGAGTATCCTCGGCCTAGCTCCTGGCTGATTTCGGCATCTGGTGTATCTGCTGTTGTGATGCTTTCAGCGGGAAATTTTGGGCTTTTGCGACCTCCTGTTACTGAAATATTTGCATCTGGGATTGTCTGTACTGTGTAGCCAGCAGTAAGCGAGGCTAGTTCTTCTTCTATAAATATGTTCTTGTGCAATTCTGCCCATGGCAGGCTTGCAAATTCTTTTAGCCCTGTCTTCTCCAGCCAGGCCAAATGTTTCAAGCTGCTGAGGTCGAGTAGGGTGTTGGGAGGCTCGGAACCAACCATGCGTCCGGCCATGATGGAAACTGCCTTAGGTCGAAGTGAGCGCTTTCACAGAAGGAAGAGACCTAATGCACTTGCAAGATGAGTAATGCAGCAGAGAAGCAAATGAAGGCAGAGACTTACCCAAGTTTTTTTTCTGTATCATCTGGAGCCATTGTGGGGATTGTGCAGGATCGCCTTCATGACATGGTCCCTTGATGTTGATGTGACCCTTCATGGTGAAGATCATGCCTCGATGTGTGTACAGGGATGATCTTGCCCGGTGAGGGGATCAAAACGATCTTTTGCCTTTGGTATGATGAGGGTACGTGGCCAAGAGATCTTGCAATAAATGTGATGGCCCCAAGATGTGACCGTAATAATTTCTCATGCAAGCTCCACCAATGAGTGCCAACTGTTCTTGACCAGAAACCGAAGCATCATGAGCTGGAGCCAACAATCTTGATTGTAACAACTTCTACAATGGGTTTCATGGGAGAGAATAGGAGGAATGCTAGGTGGGGAAGTGGGGGTTGACATACTTAGGAGAATACAGTGAGTCTAGTAGCAGAGGCATGTGAGAATCGCCCGAGGCACTGCTGTATTCTGGTATTCATGTTATTCCTACCATGTATGTACTGTCTAGATTAACAATACAATGGTCAATCAAGGTGTATGTTGTACTGTGTTGTTAAGTTCATTTAACTCAGTTTACATGCATGCTTCTACCACTAGTAGGCTTTCTGGAAGGTGGTCTGCACTCTTATTGTCTGGATTACTGGTCTGTACTCTAGTTGTTGGATTAACTTCCAGACGTTCCGGCGAAATGCAGTCGGTATGGTCCCCTTACTCTATATTGCACATAGTTGGATAGCATGGCTAGGGGATGCCGGCTATGTGGTCTAGAACCACTTAAGTGTTGAGTCTTGACGATCTTGTTGGGGAACATTCTGTCTCGCTCGGAGGAATTAGCTAGCCGAGAGGATGACTGCTACAAATTAGACGCTGTGAATTAGAATGATCTTGCCAGTATTTCGGAGAGAGTGCATGTGTTGATTCCTTCTCCGTTTCTTACTATATTTGACCTTGGTGACATCAGTTCGGTGCTTTGGACTGTGATGTTCACTGCTATGTCTGTCTGTACGGATCGCAAGTGTTGGTTCTAGTATAAACATCTGCACTATACTTTAAGGCGGACTGGGGATCATAATGGGTCAGATTTGGATGATCCGAATTCTCTTCAGAGGTCGGATTTGGCTGCTGCTGTTGGTCCTCGGATCCGATAGAAATAAGGCTTTAATCGAAACCCGACAACTATTTGGGGGAGTGTCACCCCATCCGGAGAGGCCAGTTGAAATGTACCCTGACCTTGGACAGTCACAATTTGATATGGACCTGTCCATTTGAGCCTTATCTTCCTAGGATGTGGACCCATTTTGGAATTGATCAACAGTACCCAGTCTCCTTGGAAGATTTGTACTTGGTGTTTCTGTCCACCCATGCCTTCCTTCTTCTCTGCACGATTTTTACCGAGAGAGCACTTTTCTCTCTATCCTCCAGCGTTAGAAGTTGTTCCAATCTATTGTCAAAACCCCAAAGGATCACCTCGTAGAACGCTCCTGGTACAAGACTCGAAACCTGCAAAACAAACCAAGCAAGCAACGTGAAGGGGGTGCAGGCCTGACTCACCTCCCAACCTTGACAACCGTGGGCAAGCCCACAAGTCTTGGCTGTCTCCACCGAGCCTCGAGCTGAGCTAACTAGTTGAACATACCAACCAATCTCTACCTCGTGACGTCCCATACCGCCACGAAGCTACCCACGCGGGCCTCCAGGCTGCTGCTGGGCCTTGGTTGCATAAAGCAGGTGCATGTCTACACTAGTCCAGGCTCCTGACCATAGAGCTCTCACAAAGACACGCGAGACTCCATGCACTATTGACTAACCTTGGCCACCCTTTATAGGCTCTTAGCCGGACACCGGCGTCCACACTTGGGCACCCACCCGTCCATACTTGGGTGCCCACCCGTTAGTCTATCCCTAGCCCAGCTCTCCAATCAGCCTGCCTAACTCCAAGCTTCCCCAAGCCTCGAAGCTAGTCTTGTGTGCGTGTAGCACACGGTAGATACACACTGTGCACATGACACACTTCCCTTCCTCTAAGAGCTCACTAAAAACCTAGGGTAATCCCTCTGAAGGGTAGTCAATGTCTCCCATGTAGCGTCCTCCTCAACATGATCCTTCCACTTGATCTTGTATTCCGTGAGAAGTGTATTGCGCAACCGTCTTTCACGAAATCCAAGAATCTTTTCCGATTTGTGTGAAACAAATGTCATGTCCTCGACATCTATGATTTCTTGAGGAGTAACTAACGGGTCTGTTCCACCCAGTACTTCCTTAAGTCTACTGACATGAAATACGGGATGAACTTTCACATGAGAAGGCAAATCCAATTCATATGCGACTGAACCAATCCGTCGTGTAATACGAAATGGTCCATAGTATCTAGGAGATAATTTTGGAGATCAACCTGTCCGTAAAGTCTCGGAATCTTTCGGAACTCACAAATACACCATCATTCCTTCAAAGAACTCTCTGGGTGAACGATGTCTATTAGAATAAAATCTGTCTCTATCTTGAGCACTTCTAATAGATTCCTTCGCAACTTGTAACATTTCTTGCATATCTTGCAGAAAATTACGTGCTGCATCATGCTGAAGTCCTGAAAATCCCACTGTAACAGGTGATCTAGGTTGAAAACCATACATAAGCAGAAAAGGACTAAAACATGTACTCGTATGCTTAGTACTATTATATGCAAATTCTAAAATAGGAAGATAATTCTCCCATGAACTCTGTCTTTTAGAGACATAAGCTCGAAGCATATCCTCCAAAATCTGATTCACTCTTTCATTCTGGCCATCAGATTGAGGATGATCTGAGGAACTCAAATTCAAAGTTGTTTCCAACTTCTCAAAAACAAGCCTCCAAAAGTCACATGTAAACTTAGAGTCCCTATCACTGACTATGTCCTGCGGTAACCCGTACAGTCTAAACAATTGCTCGATAAACTGCCTTGCTAATTGCGTAGCTGTAATGGTCTTTCGGGTCGGTAAAAATCTAGCCATTTTTGTCAAGTGATTTACAGAATCGTGGCCTTGACGTGTTCTTGGTAATCCAGTAATAAAATCCATGGAAATACTTTCCCATTTATTACCGGGGATTTGCAAAGAATGCAACAGCCCAGCCTGTCAAAAGCGTTCAGCTTTATTTGCTTGACAAACTTGACACTTGAGGACATAATCTTCTACATACCCTTTCATCTTTGGCCAATAAAAAGTGTGTTTCACTAAAGCTAATGTCTTGTGTACCCGGGTGTCTAGCAGAAAGGGCGTCGTGACACTCCTTAAGAATCTCGGACCTAATGTCTGGAATCTGTGGTACACAAATTTTGTCATTACGGAATAGTAAACCATTCTGAATCATCCACTGACATCTTGCAGCCTGAATGGTAGGCTGCTCAGTCATTGAGTCTTGGTCAATCAATGAGCTCCCGTCCTGGATCTTCTGCCAAAATGGACCAAAATAACTATCAGTCCTGCAAAGCTCTCTCAATGACTGAAATAAGTCAGTAGAAATCTCGGTGAACGACAAAGTATTCACCTCTTTAATTCAACTAAGCGCATCTGCGACACTATTCATGGATCCCTTTCGATAATGAATCTCAAAATCAAAATCTTACATTAACTCAGTCCATTGAGCTTTCCTTTCTCTCAAATCATCTGCATCACACACATACTTGATTGACTGATGATCATCAGTCAATACCACAAACTTGGAGCCATATAAATAATATCTCCAAACCTTGAGAGCATGAATGACAGCATAAAGCTCCTTCTCAAGGGTTGACCAACAAGATTGAGTGTCGTCTAGCTTTTTACTCTCGAAAGCAACATGTCTACCATCTTGAAATAGAGCAGCCCTGTTTGCATAGTCACTAGCATCAGTCTCAAGAACATAAGGCCGACTAGGATCGGGTAATGCTAAGATAGGTGCTTCCTTGACTTTATCTTTCAAAAGTCTGAAGGCCATATCCAAATCGTTATTCCAAGTGATAGGCTGATTCGACTTACGTCCACGAGCTTTCAACAAGTCGGTCATTGGTAGTGTGAGTTGAGAGTACTCCCGCACAGATTTCTGAAGAAAAACAACAAAACCGAGAAAAGAACGAAGTTGTTTCACTGTTTGCGGTATAGGCCAGGCCAGAGCCTTCTGAACTCGGTCATAGTCAATGCTCAACCCGTCTCTAGTGATCTTGTGTCCCAAGTAAATGATTTCTGTCATAAAAAACTCACATTTACTTAATTTAGTATACAGTCGATTCTGTCTTAAGATAGTTAAGACAATCGTGAGGTATCTAATGTGATTCTCAAGAGTACGACTATATATTAAAATATCATCCAGGAACACAACCACAAATTTTTCCAAATGTTCACGAAAAAGATCGTTCATCATTTGCTGAAAAGTGGATGGAGCATTGGTTAATCCAAAAGGTAATACGAGAAACTTGTAATGGCCATATCTAGTCCGAAAGACGATTCTTTCGACATGCCTTTCATGAATACGTATCTGGTGATAGCCAGTACGTAAATCTATTTTTGTGAAATACTTCGCTCTGGCTAACCGATCAATCAGGTCATCTGATCTAGGGAGAGGATAACGGTTCTTGATTGTCAGCTTGTTCAATCTCTTGTAATCTATACACATTTTCCAGGTGTTGTCCTTCTTTCTCTTGAGTAACATAGGTGCACCCCAAGGTGATTTACTTGGACGGATTTGGCCCATCCTCAAATAATCTTCGAGTTGTTTGGCCAACTCATCTTCCTCAGCTTGGCTCATCCTGTAAGGTGGAATACTAATAGGTTGAGCACCAGGAACCAAGTCAATACGATGATCTACTGCCCTTTCAGTGGTAAGCCTGATAGCAGTTCCTTAGGAAATACATCTTGAAACAAATCAAGTATCTTCTTTAATTTGTTGCTTTCAAACACACTTAATTCATTAACATCCATAGTAGGTATGAGAAATGAAGAAAGTGAAATTTAGACACAATGGAAAGCATTATACAAAGAAGAATTCATTATATTTCCAAAATCAATTGTATTTACAAGAGGTCCCTGAGAGGGATGTATACAATCACCTAAGATACAATACTGGATATTCCTATGTTCAAAAGAAAAAGTATGACTAAACCAATCTATCTAGACTTGAAGAGTCTTAAACCACTCAATCCCTAATAACAAGTCTACATGCTCTAGGTGCATAATATAGCATTCCAGAGTATCTTCGTAGTCTTGAATTTGGATCGGTAGCTTCTCCACCTTTCGATCCCATACTCGCCGACCCGCAAGTAGGCGTACCTCATAGTTATGATCGCTAGGTGTTGTGTCAAGACCCAATTTCTGCACAAGTTTGTAATTAACAAAGTTGTGTGAGCTGCCAGGGTCCAAAAGAATATGTATTCTATGGCCATTCACTTCTCCATAAACTCAGAGAAGATCATGCAAGCCAAAAACTTTAGAGTTGAACATACAATTAGAACATGAACTAGGGCGAGAAAGTACAGTGACTGAAGTACCTGTTAAAGTCAACTGGTTTGCTGCCTTCGACTTGGGTCTTGCGTTGGTCTTTGCACCCTTCTTCTTAGGACACTCGTTACGCATATGTCCTTTTTCTTCGCAGATGAAACAACGTCTTTCCTTGAGCTTCAAAGCCTTGAGGAGACGGTTTTTCTTTGCTGGTGTCGAAGTAAGACTTTCCTTTTGTCGTGCTAGCCATCGGTGCGGAGAACTTCCTTTTGTACTTGTTCCCCTGCTCGGTCATGGGTTTAGATTTGGAAGAGACCATTGTATCGTTATAAATACGAGCGAAATGAACGGCCTTGTCCAAAGTTTTGCATTTGTTGTTTTTAACCTGTAAACAGTACGAGTCGGGTAAACTGGCGACGAAGAAACCCAAAAGAGTTGTAGAATTCATCTTTGTAGCTTTCATTTGCAAGACTCTAAATCTCTTCATCATATGGATGAAACTAGAAATGGACTTGCCACGTATGTAGCCAAGTGTCCACAATCTCCTTGGTACATTGCTTTTGCTCGCCCCCAAACTATTCTGGAGTAATGTTGGGGCTTAAAGCAGATGCCAAAGTATCCATACCCGAAAGAGTAGATAGGATAGTGGTCAATAAAGAGATGGAGTTCTGTAAAGTCTACATCTGCGTGGCGACTTGTGCTTGATGTTCCGAGAAAGAAGCTTCGAAAGCAACTTTAAACTCTTGGAAATCAGATTTTGAAACAAAATCGTCGAAAAGATTGTCATCGGTGGCTTCCGTAGCCAGCAGGTTTTCACGTTCGGGAATGGGCTCCAACTTGGATTCTTGGGTCGACATCTTAAAGAAGGCAAGATGAGAGAAAAGCTTGGCCTTGTATAAGGAAGAGTGTGAGAGCTTGAGAGATGTGTGGTACGAAGCCTTCTTGAGGGGAACTTATAAGCTTCCCCAAAAGCATATGTAGCTTTTACTTTTGTGTTATATATATATATATATATATATATATATATATATATATATATATTCCATTAAAAAAAACACCCATAAAGCAAGGCATGGGTTTTTTTAACCCTTTTTTTTAAGTTTTTTTTTTTAAAAAAAAACGAAAGCAAGGTGTGGAGGTTTTTTTTAAAAAAAACGAAAGCTAGATTTATTAAAAAAAACCCTCCACCTGGCGACTGTGCTTTTCGCAATTTCCTGCAGCAACCTTAGCGCCGCCTGACTGCCTGACTGCCTGCGTGCGCGTACCACCCGCCTGCTTGCACCAACTGGAGTGCCGCCTGTGTGCGCATACTTGCCCATCTGCGTGCGTATACCAAGCCGCCTGCGTGATTGGTGCAAGGCTCTTCCGGCTAGCTTCTTTGCTCATGTGGACTGCAGCCACTCAGGCGCCACACAGCTCTCAATCGCCACAGGCGATACCTCTCTCTCTCTCTCTCTCTCTCTCTCTCTCTCTCTCTCTCTCTCTCTCTTAGATTTACAGCCGACAAACTTCTTTTCTCTTTCTTTCTCTTGTTCAAAAAACACAGCTCTTCTTCTAGCTAAGCAAAACAACCCTTAACAAGACCATAATCCCCAACATGGGTTCCAACGATGCAAAAAATAACATGCTGAATCTGAAAAAACAGCAGTGTGCACGAACTCATACCTTTTCTTTGACCTCTTTTTTCTCTACTTACTACCGACTTGCTCGTTCTCGAGGCTTGCTCTGATACCACTGTCAAAATCCCAAAGAATCACCTCGTAGTACGCTCCTAGTACAAGACTCGAAACCTGCAAAACAAACCAAGCAACGTGAAGGGGATGCAGGCCTGACTCACCTCCCAACCTTGACAGCCGTGGGCAAGCCCACAAGTCTTGGCTGTCTCCACCAAGCCACAAGCTGGGCTAACTAGTTGGACGTACCGACCAATCTCTACCTCGTGACGTCCCATACCCCCACGAAGCTACCCACGCGGACCTTGAGACTGCTGCCGGCCTTGGCTGCATAAAGCAAGCTGCTTGCTGGTTATATTCAGGGTAGTATACTATGGACTTCTTATGGATGACCATGTGCTTAGTGGTTAATTATGTCATTGAGGACATGCCCTCCTTGGTCACTGACTAACTCCACTGGACATTGGAACCTAGTCATAATATTCTCATCGAGAAACTTAGCTACTCACTTTGCCGAGTTGTCTCTGAGTGCCTTGGCCTCTACCTATTTTGTCCAATAGTCTGTTTACCACCAATATGTATTGATTGTTGGTGCTTTGACCTGCAAGATCTACCTTACCCACAAAATCAAGTCCCCATTTCATGAATCGTTCTTATGGTGGGATTGGGTTGTGTGGCATCCGATCAATTGCAATTGGATCACCTAATCTTTGGCACACATCACATTGCTTTTGCAAAATCCTAGGCATCTTTCAACACTGTCGGCTACCTGAGTCCTGCATGCATGATCTTCTTCCCTATGATGTCACCTCCGAAGTGACCACCACTAATCCCTTAGTGTGCCTCTATTAATATGGCTTGCTTCTCATGGTCTTAGACACATCTCCAGAGTATCTGGTCAATTTTCATTTTGCTCAGGTTGCTCGGCTACAATCATGTACATTTTGCTTTTTAGTGCTGATTTTTTGCATTGATCTTTAGACATGCCTTCTGGAAAGATTCCATGTTGTAAGAAGGTAAACGATGTCATAGAACCAATTGCCTTCATACCACTGTGCTTGTACTGCATATAAATCGGCACTGTTGGGTGATCTGAAATGCCAACCCCTAGTCGTTCTCCATTTTCCAATCTTGACAAGAAATCTACAACTGCATGCTCACTCCTTTCGGTGTTTACCAATGTGAAATCAAATTCTTGAAGCAACAACATCCATCTTGCCAGTTTCCTGCCAAATTCGGCTTTGCTGAGACCAGATACAACAGCACCTGATGATCCATATATGAAACACGAATTTGTTACCCAATAGATAATGTATGAATATGTTGAGTGAATAAATCAATCCCAAGGCTTCTCTTTCCATTGTATTGAAATTTTTCTCTGCCTTGGACAATATTTTGCTGATACTAGCCTTGTTCTGATTGTTGTTGCATCATCACACTGTCGATTGCCACATTGGATGCATCCAGGAAAACATGAAATGGCCTATTCCAGTCTGGGGCAATCAGAACACGTGCTGAGCTCAGCTGCCTACATGCGCCAGATATCCGAGGAAGCGAGTGTGCCAGAAACCGCTCTAATTCTTTGAGATTCTTAGGTGGCTGCATGGAGCGGAACACCGCCGCTACCCTCTGCAAGTCTGTTGCCAGACCACTTTCTGACACTGTGTCCCAAGAGTGTGCCCGATGCCACATCCAAGGCACATTTGCCTGCGATTAACTCGAGCCTCGTTTCCTGACACTTTTGTAGGCACGGTCGGAGATGCGGGTGTGCCATCCATTTTCAGAATACATTGAAGTCATCCATGAACACTTTCATGAATTCAGTCAGGTATTCATTGAAGATCTCTTGCATCATCCTTTGGAATGTGGTAGGGAGTCCCAACATCATGACATTGGAGGTGAACACTCCATTTGGTCCACGTGGCCTAAATAAGTTTGGGCTTGAAAATCGGCATCGAGAAGAATGAACTTCTTATTACGAATGGCCCGCTCAAATTTTTCCCACGTCGTAACCGTTTTTCCAACATATTATCACCGTTGCCACCAAAGTGAGACAATATTCTTAAGTAAAGGCACGCACTGCAAATGTAATCTTTTTGGCATTGGTAAGGACCATCGAGTCAAAATAAATGCGAAGTTTGTAAAGCCATTGTTCAAGTGTATGCTTCTTGCGTTGTCCTCCATAGGACTCAAGGGGTTTGATTTTCAATTTCTTTGTTTTACTAGCTTGCAAAAGACGATAAAGAGTCTTAAGATCGTCACCTTTCACCTCAGGGGGAATGTTGTCTTCATAGTCTGGTGGTACAGAACTTGTATGAGAATGGTGATCCATCTACAACTGTTAGATCCGAGAAGCCAACGTGATCATGGACTCTTGAAGTTGTTGTTGGAGCTGATGTGCTACATCTAAAGCCTGCTGCCAATCTGTTGGGGCTGGACTGCATGGCTGGTGGGTTTGGTCCTCCATAGTAGTAGGCTAAGATGAAGACTTTGCAAGTTGAAGCTCTAGGGATTGTGTGTGCTAAGCCTGCCCCAATCTGCTAGGGCTAGATTGCATGGCTGGTGGGTTTGGTCCTCCGTAGTAGTAGGCTAAGATGAATACTTTGCAAGTTAAAGCTCTAGGGGTTGTGTGTGCTGATGCCTTTGAGCCCTAGTGAGAACCATCACAGCAGGTGAGTGATGAAGCAGAGGCATACTGTGAACTGGAAAGGGTAGGTTGCAAACTGGGGAGGCTGCTAGAGACCACCGTGTGTAGGTAGAAAGATCAGCTGGAACTGAGAGCACTAGACTGGTTGTTGCCGATGAAGAGGAAACAGAGGGGGTTTTTATTTTTTAAACCATAGATCCCGATTTGCACACTTGAAGTGTGTGATACTCATATGATGATGAATTGTGGGTTTCTTGAGCATCAAAGTGCCACATTTTTGTGGCTGCTGTTTGTGTTGTGTTGTATTTTGTGTGTTTTGTTTTAATGATTTACCAACCAAATTGTGCACTTTTGCCGCACAGGTCGTAGCTGGGGACTTGCCAGACACCGTATGCGAGCCACGAATGGCTACAAGCATACAACCAGGGAAGGAAGCTCAAACAGAATGCCAAAGGGTGTGTCACTCACCGCTTAACTGCTGCCTTGAAGGATTCCCGCGTCGCAGCCGTGAAGGAGGAGCCGCCGTCGCCGCTCTACCGCCTCTCCGCCGCCTCGCCGTGCCGCTACACAGTGCGCTCGATCGCTCTCTCACTCTCTCTCTCTCTCACACACGCAGGAGAAGGAAAACAAGGAGATAAGGCAAGAGCACCCTTCTATTCACAACACATGAGAATGAGGATTTTAGGGTTACATTTGACTCATATAGGTGACTTGGCCGTTCACACTTGGGCGCCCATACATGGCCGGCCGACCCTAACCCTTATCCTACTGATATCCAAGGTGCGCCTCTCATCGGCGATCACCCAATCCCTTCATCCTTAACATATGGTGCCGACAAGCCCGGCCCATGACTCAGAATATTTAAATTAATGACGTAAAATATAGTATGTCGCAATGTCCGCCATGGGTTAACATGCCCCCCTTCCTGATGTAGATTCCGTCCTCGGAAGCTATGGTATGGTAAGCTCGAGAGGGTTGTTGTGGTAGACCGTCTGCAAAACAGGGAAGTAGAGTGAAGGTATGCTGGAATTCAAAAGATATAAAGTGTATAAATTCAAGCGTGTGAGACCACAATGGATGATGCTATTAGAACTTAGTTTAAGGGTACATGAGTGAGCTAGTGTAGCAAATTAATAGGAGTTTAAAATTATTGAAAGGAATTCAAGAGTTAGCAAGGTGTCAAAGGTTAATCAAGGTTTATAACTGGCCTAAGTCAAGGAAAATAACCAAGCTTAATAAATAAACAGATGACCATACTATGTCTACTCTAAGAACAAGTAGTTACCACGAGCCTAGGGACACAAGAAACATCAGAGTTACAGGAGCCTTTTGCCTTTTTTTTTTTTTTTGCACATGACAATTTTTATACACAATGGCGACCTTCCTAAGGCAAAACTAACATCGATCCTGGTACCATGTTTAACACAAGGCATTATCCAGGAATCTATTAGCTCACTTTAGGCAAGGCTACCCCCTACCAACCAAGGCATCGGTCTGGAGTAGAATACTCCTCGCCTACCAAGTATCAATAAGGCGATAGGCCAACATTAAAGCACATCATAGACTTGTATTGCCATTTATTGTAGGCTTTTTTTTTAAAAAAAAGTTTGTTTTGATCTTCGCTCCTGAACTAAAATGTGTTCTTACATCTTTTCGACAAGGGGTAAAATCTATGTCCTAGAGGTCAACACACACACAGCCAGGTGTTCAAACATTAAGATGGTTTGACCCTAGACCTAATACAATCGTATTCCAAGGTTAACTAAAGACGTCATGCTGCCTAGGAATATTTCCAATAAAGTTAAGCTCATTAATGATTTACACTAGCATGTAAGCAACTTCAAAAACTAAGTAGTACATTGATAATTTCCATGTGGTCATGCATTATAGTTTATGCAATTGATTGAACAGTAAAAACGAAAGAGAGTGGGTATGGAAGAATTACACCTGTAATTGGAGATCTCCTTGATTTGACGAGACAGCTTGCAATTTGATGTAGATATATTTTGATGAACGTTGCGGCAGTCTCTGGACTTGGAAGCGAACCCACCTCAAACTTTTTAACCTGTACAATCAACTAACAAGCACTATACCTCGAGAGGCACATCAGTGTGAAAATTTCAAGACTTGTTTAAGGAATCTAAACTAGAAAAAACTTGGAAACGCTAACCTACCTACCAGTCACCACACTACTACTGAGGATACGGTAAGAGGATGTTGTAGAGTCCTGGCTCTAGCCCTAAGGCTAAGCCTCTATCCGCATCATCCAAATAAATAAAATCAACCTCAGTAGTGCCATGAGTTTCATCCGTCCATTCATCATTGTCAGATATTTCCTTTTCATTTTCCCATCCACATAAACTCATCAAGAATATAACCATGCGAGGATAGTCATCTTGTGGAAAAGGAAAGCATTGGGCTATCGGGGATATTTCCTCTACGGAGTAGGGGTCAGTCATGGTCAATAGGCGAATTAGCCATTCTAATTCTTCAACATTTTCCTCTCTGGCCAGTACATCTATATGATCCCATTCAGTTTCAATAACAGGATAGCACATGTGAAATATCTGAGAAAGGTACAGATGATACCTCTCATCAAAGGCGGGAGTGGATGAAGTGTATGATGATCGTGCATCTGCCATATCTGCAAACACAGATATAGCATCAGTAGGTTTATGACAGGACAATCTAGTTCTTGATTGTATACGGATATCTCTGCTCTTAACGTGCTCTTGCTCTTTTTACTATTTTTTTATTTTGTTTTCTTTGTTTTGTTTATGTATGAAGCTATATATATACATCCCCTTGAATTTGGCAATTACATGGTCAGGGGAGAAGGTTAAGGAGGAAGCATTAGAATGTCGAGCGTGAGTACATGCTCCCCCTTTCCTTGGGTAGATCATATTATTTGCAATGATGTTGCAGCCTCTTGGAACCAATTTGTCCAGCGGGTCATAGGTTGTGATGTGGGCAAATAGCTTTTTATGACCCTTGTGGCCACATCCAATTGTAGAGATGGTAGTGTACGCTCCCATTGATGAATGGAGGAAATGGTTTCCGACGATACTATTACAAGGGGAGACGTAGACTCATCAGTTTTTTGTTGGGTGTTGACAAGAGTAGGTGTAGAGCATGTAGAAACTTCTATATCAACGTGTGCCTGGCATGAGGAGCTAGAAGCTTCATGTGGCTCCCCCCTTCCTGAGCTAGGTGGTAATGATCGATATCGTTTGGGAATCCAAACTAACTCTGGAAGAAGTGGTGTGGAGCACTCTGTTACCTTTCCCTTACCACGATCTTGAATTATCGTTGGGGTGGCAACAATTGGTTTGCAAGGTTTTATAGGTGATGTAGAGGGATTCAGCTTATGTTTAGGGACCCAAATCTGGTCATTTCCCTCATAGTACCCTTGGGCTACTAATAATTTTTTAGGGATCCATCGCAATGTTACATTGCCCTTTCTCGGGTGGGTAGCTGCTTTCCTTTTACGAGGCTTCTTGGTGGCTGAACGAGATTGAGCAGGGGAAGTAGCTGTTAACGAAGCTTTGGGGACCCATTTGTATGTACTCTTTGGCATAGTAAGCGAAGCTTTATGGACCGCCTTCCCTGTTTCCACTCTTGGCGTTGAAGCGTTAGAGGGGTGGCCTACAATCGAAGATGGTTTTGCCACTGGACTTTGTGATTTTTCATTATCTAATATTTGAGTGGATGACTTAGGTGCGGGATTTTGAGCGGTCAGACCTAGTGTTGGTTCTTGCGTTGTGACTTGTCTGGTTGCCCAATCGATATTGCACTTGGTGGCCATCATCCATTTGCGCCCTAAGATTACAGTCCCTTCCATGGTGCCAGCAGGCATAACCAAAAAGCTTTGAATTATGGTTCCCTTGTCATAAGCAACCGGAGTGTGCAGAATTCCTGAGACAGGGGTTTTCTTCTTGTTGATTCCTTGGACTTGGATAGAACTCTTGGTTAAAGGTGATTTTCCCAGTTGACACCACACGCCATATGATAGCAAATTGTGTTGAGCTCCTGTATCCAATAATGCATTATACAGCACCTCCCCGTAAGGACTCTGTAACTCAATTGGGTATCTTAGAGGTGGGTCAGATTCCAATGCATCCTCCTCTGCTTCCTCGAAAAATACTTGCGTAATTCCCAAGTTGGCTTCTCGTTGTCTCCTAGCACGCTGTTGACGTTCTTTGGCTTCGACTCTTGCTTGTATCTTTTTAAGCTCAGCCTGTTCTTTAGCTGCCTTCTTTTGATGGATTGCGTGTAACTCCTCCTGGCTCAGGGGGTCATAGTATCTTTTGAATTTACTCCCATTAAGGAATCCAATGGTTTCAACTCCGTCGAGAGTCTCCACTCTGATGGTACCTTGCGGTGTAATTTCACATACTCTATATGGCCCCTTACCAGCATATTTGAGCTTCTTCTTTTCGTTTCGCACTCCATACATCAGGACTTTATCCCCAACCTTGATGTCCTTGTCCTTTAAATGGCGATCAAACCATTTTTTCCTTCTATCCTTCTCCACAAGGGCATTGTATACAGCCAATTGTCTTTCTTCGTTTAGCCGCTCAAGGATATATAGACGCTCTGCTAAAGGATTACCATCCCATCCCTCTTGAGTAGCAACACGAAGACTAGGAATGACAAATTCCCACGGCATGACTGCTTCTTGGCCATATACCATTTTGAATGGTGTGCAATTAATAGCCACTTTGTACGCAGTACGATAGGCCCATAAAGCTGTCGTAAGCTTTAGATCCCAATCCGTGCGATGAGCTTCAACTGTCTTTGTCAAAATAGAGATTAAAGTCTTGTTGGTACTCTCGGCTTGGCCATTCGCTTGCGGATAATAAGGAGTAGATTTATGATGGGATATCATGAAATTTGTTGTGAGCTCCTTAATCACTTCATTTATAAAATGCGTACCATTGTCGCTCACAAGTTCAAAAGGACAACCGAATCGTGTGATTATATTTTCAAAGAGGAACTTGGCTGTTGTCCTCGCATCTGCCTTACGTGTTGCTTTCGCTTCAGCCCATTTGGTCATATAGTCAGTGGCCACAATAATATAGCGAGATTGTGTGTTTCGGGCCGCTGGACTAATTGGACCTACAAAGTCTAAACCCCACTTTTCAAATGGTTGGTTTACTTTGATCGGATGTAGGGGCATCTGATCTTTCCTCTGGGGTTTCTTATATCGTTGGCATTCATCGCAACCCTTCACAAAGAGTGATGCATCTTGGAACATAGTGGGCCACCAATACCCTGATTGTAAGATCTTCCGCGCAGTTAAGTCTCCTGAGAAGTGACCACCGGCTACGCCCATATGTGCCTCTTGCA
The DNA here is from genome assembly GCF_041138505.1 of Cibotium barometz. Classification (NCBI taxonomy): domain Eukaryota; kingdom Viridiplantae; phylum Streptophyta; class Polypodiopsida; order Cyatheales; family Cibotiaceae; genus Cibotium; species Cibotium barometz. The sequence goes on from NC_141060.1 coordinate 43,236,426, forward strand.
AAATGTATAGATATTCATCCTCTCGGGCACAACGCCTAAGAACGTCATCCTTTCCTCTTTTATAAAGAGTCCCTGCTATCAGGCAATAGGGTTCGCATTCTTTGATTAGCTTTCGAGCTAGATCTTTACGAAGCTCCTTGGGTGGAAAGCCATTAACCAAAAAGTTAACAATCTTCTCACTCCATTCAGGCATTGTCTCCACCATAAACAAGGAAGTGTCCGGTAAGTCATCATCAACGCCCGTAGGAGCTTCACCATTAGGTATGCGAGACAAATGATCAGCCATAACATGTTTCTTGCCAGGTCTCACAACAACCGTGAAATCAAACTCAAGAAGAATCAATAGCCATCGTGTGATTCTTCCTGTGGAGCATGGTTTGTTTACCAGATACAACAATGCTTGATGATCCACATAGAAAACAAACTTGGTGGCAAGGAGGTAATAACGAAATTTCCTTACTGCATATATCATTGCCAACCCTTCTCGCTCCGTAGTGGTGTAGTTCATCTCAGCATCGTTCAACTGGCGACTGGCAAAGCTAATGGGGTAGTCTAGCTTGTGTTCTCCAGGTTGAGTTAACACACACCCAATAGCAAAGTTTGATGCATCAATATGCACATGGAAGAGTAAATCCCAGTTAGGCATTCTCAAGATTGGAGCACTCGCCAAGGCCTTCTTTAATAGCTCATAGGCACGGTCACATTCTTCGGTCCAAATAAACTCGATGAGAAGCTTATACAATGGTCGAGCTATCTCGGCGAAGAAGAGAATAAACCTTCGATAATAACCAACGTGGCCCATAAAGCGTTGGACTCCCTTGTAGTTGGTGGGTGGGGGTAATTCCAGAATGACCTTGATTTTACTCTCGTCAGTGGAAATCCCATTTTTGGACACTATATGCCCTAAGATAACTCCGTGTTTAACCCAGAATTGGCATTTGAAAGGATTCAAGGAGATGCGATATAATCTACACCTTTCAAATATTTTTCGTAAACACATCAAGTGCTCGTCCCAAGAGGAATGAACACAAAGATCATCTAAGAAAGCTTCACAGAAGTCCCTTAGATATTCCTTAAAGGCCGTGTTTATCAATCGTTGGAATGTTGCAGGTGCATTGGTCAAGCCAAAAGCCATTACGCGAAAGGCAAACACTCCAAACTCCGTGATAAATGCTGTTTTAGCTTGGTCCTCGACTGCAATTGTGATCTGATTGTAACCCGAGTACCCATCTAAAAAGCTATATGCCTCCTTGCCGGCCACTCTTTCAAGCACATGTTCAGAATACGGCAAGGGGTAATGATCCCTTCTGGTGGCTGCATTAACCTTTTTGAGATCAACGCACACTCTGAGTTTCCCATTCTTCTTTGGTACGATGACTATCGGAGAAACCCATTCTGAGTGCTCAATAGGATATATGAATCCACATTTTACCAGCTTTTCAATTTCCTCTTGTACAATCTTTGCGTACTTAGGATTCATTGGGTAGGGACGTTGCTGGACTGGTTTAGCAGTGCTAATCATTGGAATCGTGTGTTGCACCACCGAGGGTGGAACACCCTTCATATCATGATATGTCCAAGCAAATATGTCCTTGAATTCTTTAAGAAGCTTCGTAAGTGTAGCTTCTTCCGCCTTGGTGAGGTCTTGAGCAATATAAACTGGTTTAGACTCCTCACCCGGATCTGCTAAGTCTATCTCCTTAACTACCGCAGGGCCATCGTAGACACCGCTACTCCCATTGGTAGGCGTTCGTTGGGCTTTTGTGTAGACTACTTTACGTTCCCCTGTGGTGAATGATTTGAAATGCTCGGGTGCGGGGTGTAAGTCTACTGGTTCTTGTTGTGCCAGACTTTTTTCTTTCAATTCCGCTTCCTTTTGTTGTTGAGCCAACTCTTGGTTTTGCCGCCTTCTTGCAGTACGACTTAGTTTCGGCTTCTCTTCGATTTCTAATTGGGCGACGTCATGAGGTTGCGGAATACACCACATGACGCTTTGGAGGTATTGTCCCCAATTATCCGCTATCTTCCGATGAGCATCAATGGCTCCTACATAACTAAGCCATTCTGCAGTGGATCTTTCCTTGTTTATTGCAGTTCGTACATTAGCTCGATAGCGTTGGTGCTTATGTCTCGTTTTCTTCTTACCAAGTTTTTGATTTTTGTTTCTATCAGATTCGAGCTCACTTGGTCGAACTTCACTTTCGGATGAACTGCAAGAGGTCACTGTCCTAGGCCTTGAGCACCTTGCTTCCACCTTTGGGTGAATATTTGATTCATTTTCCCCATCAGGCTCAGGGTCAGTTTCTTCTTGAGATTCATACTCAGAGTTGCATTGGTCAGAGTCTTCGCTACTTTCAGTGTCGGTGGAGTTTGCCACGTTCTCGCCATCAGGAGTCAAGTGCATAACACCTATCATGTTTATTGGCACTAACGGTGGCATATCTTGCCCCTCAGGTGTTACCCAACTTGTGCCTCTATTTCCCCATGTGTCTATGGTTGCCGCTAGGTGTACCCAATCCACGTTATCCGACTCAGTCATACCCGGTAGGACATCCATATAAGGAGAATCTTTCCCATCATCAGTCTCTTTTTTGCATGTATAGCAATACCTTAATGGGGCGGAGTGAATAGTGGTATCCGATCGATTATCAATGATAACCTTGCTTCCTAAAGGATGTGCACGACCATTCTCAAGATCAACTCGAATGACAGAGTCCTGGAATTGTAGGTAGACATGGTTTTTCGACCAGTCATGCACCATTTGTGCTTCCCTCATGAAAGGACGTCCTAAGATCATTTGATATGACATAGGATGCTTGGAGAAATCCATTACAATGAAGGTATGTTTTACCTTGTATCCCAGGACCTTGATCTTAAGGTCCCTTAACATTCCAATAGGTTTAGCTATGGTTCCGTTTGCCATCTTAACCACTATGTTTGTGACTTCGAGGTGAGGCCTTCCCATAGATTCCCAACAGTTTTTAGTCACAATGCTCACTCCAGCACCACCATCAAGGATTCCCTTTAGAGTTAATCCCTTGGTAGTAATGGGGAGGGTGGCATTAGATTCGTCACCTTCAAAGTACTGTCCCAACTTGTTCACAGGTATTTCCACGACCGAATCTTCATCAAAGTTGGGTTGTAGATCCCAATGTTCTCCTTCATCTTGAAGCGTGTCGGGTCTATCCATATTTGCAAATTGTGGTAGCCCCGCCTTTAGTTCTCCATTGAGAAATGCCCGAAGAGCTAAGAATAGCTCAGGATCTCCGTATAATTTGGATATGATCGTGGTTCTGATCTCAGAGGACATGAAATCCATTAGCTTGGACACATTCAACGGTACTTTTCGAGACATCGCCCCTTGACTAGGGACTGGTGAAGATGGAATCACTTCCTCTTCGATGGGGTCAGGCATTCCCTCACTAAACATTCTTTCCAGCAAGAAGGGTGTTTGCCCACTTCCGGATGTCCTATCCTCACTTTCTTCCCGAATGATACTCGGTATAGCTAACGGTTTATGGTTCCGGTGAGGCTGAACTTGCGTAGGAAACACTGTGTCTGAAATTTTGACTTTTCTCGGGTTTGGCTCTAGTTCTCTTTGTGTTTCTTCCACCAAACCCCTTAAGTGTTGTACTTGTTCAATCTCCTCAACTGGGTTTGGGTAAGTTCCAATCTTTTTCTTGAGGGTTTTTGGCCCACGTGGCTTGTCTTGGGGAGTCTCAGTCAATTTGGGTGGTCGAGAGGGCATTAACTGACTTGGTTGTGGGGCCGAGGAAGTTTCCTTCTGTTTTCCCTTATTTATGTACTCGCTTGATTCCCCTTCATTGAGCTCCCGTGTGGGTTCCTCCCTTAAGGTAGTGGCTTTGGTCCCCATGGTTTCTATTGAATCAGAATCGTCTTCAGGATCATTCATATACACGGGGTCGTCTCCTGTCCCTATGTTAGTCTTTGAACTGGGCTTGGAGCTTGTGGCATTAAGCGATCTCTTTCGCCGTGTTTTCTTTTTCTTTGCCTGAGCGATTGATGCAGTATCCCTCTCTTCAAGAATGTAGTTTTGATTTTGAAGCATTGACCGTGTAACTACATTCGCGGGTACAACGGGTGTGGTTCTTCGTGCTTGGTTGGTGACCTCAACCAAATTCAATGGCGTAATCTTGGGTGCATTAGGATTATGTGGACATTGTGCGATCAAATGATCTATGCCACAACGATTGCATGTAAGTACCGGCATTCCCGATGTGCTCGCTTGATTTGGTTGCATCTGAGTAGAGATCTTCTGTAGCCTATTAGGGCACTCTGCTACACGATGCGGTCCACCACACTCGTAACATTGAAGAGGTGGTCTCCTCGCCATGGTATTAAGGTTTTGCCCTCTTGTGGCAAGAGCAGCCGCTTGATATACAGGCTTGACTTGCCCGAAATGATCCTCCATGTAGTACTGGGGAATCATTTCAAACGTATCAATCCCGTATGGAGCAGTGGAGTCTATCTCCTCTTCATAATCCCCACATGCACTATGTGACTCACAACCCATCTGGTTTACAGGGGTAATCCTTGGATGTGGAGGTTGTGGTCCTAGCACTGGCGGTGGTAATGGCACAGACTGGACTACATTCGGATTCCTTGGAACTATGTGCTGTGATGGTTGCTCGATAGGTTGTGCAGGCATTAGCGCGGGTACTTGAGGTGTGTTTGACCAAGCTAGTGGTGCCTGGTTTGCCAACATTCGCTTAAGTGTTAGGCAATCTTTAGATTGATGGCCATACTTACCACATGCATTGCAATTTCCATTGAATTTGACTCTAAATGTGGGACATTCACTCGTGCTATGTGGTCCTAAGCACACCGAACACCATTGTTGCTCTCTCCTTGGGTACATATGGCTATTCTGAGGAGCTCGATTACCCCTAAAGTATTCTTGGAGAGCCTTAGTAAGGTCGGTCACAGACATTTCAGATATCTTGGGCTCCTTGGCAATAGGTTTTACCGTCATTGGCTCGTGCCCAGATACTTGCGAACTAACGGATTTTGTTTCTGAAGACACCTTTTTACCTGCAATCATCAAGTTGTCTTCTAACTGGATTGCATTGGCAGTGACTGCTTCCCATGTTGTAAGACCTCTAATGACTAGGCCATTGTAAATGTCCTCGTGGCGCAATCCTCGGATGAATCTATCGAGGAGTTGGTTGTTATTGAAGCGTTCATCGGGAGTGCAGCGAGAATTTAGATGCTTCAATCGACTTATAAAGTCTCTCACTGACTCCCCTTCCTCGCGTTCAGCTTTTTGGAGTTGAGATGCTACCCCCCAAAGCACACCCTCACGTATGTATTCTTTCAAGAACAATCTCTTGAGAGTGGGGTAGTGAGTGCGCTCTTCAACCCTTAAGGTTCGATACCAATCTCCGGCCTTCCCACTCAAGGTTAAGCCTAAGGCTTTACACTTATGCAGCTCATTGTGTTCTTCCAAGGAATCACACACGTGCTCAAAGACTTCAATGTGCTTCCTAACATCCTCGTTACCACTGAAGTTTTGAGTGAGCTTAGCCACTTGTACTGCCTTGCTTCTAGGTTCTCTCTCAGGCATACCCCGCATGTTTTCCGCAATAGATCGTCCGATCGTCTGAGCAAACGCTGCGAGATCACCTAGGTGAGCAGGCATAGTTGGTGGAGGCACTTCTGGGATAGCCTGGCTGATAGGAGTTGGCGTTGGTCTGAGTAGGTTGGCAAATGACGTAGGATATGATATGTGACTAGGCCTAGCTCCCCTTGGATAATGGTTATGATAAGGCGGTCTTGGAGCATATGCCATTGGCATACTAGGAGGCGTAGGAGCTACATGAGCATGAGTAACAATAGGTACATAAGGCCGATAGGCACTGGCACGCACTGTTGTAGGTACTGTTCCACTAGGTAGCGGTGTCGTACTAACTACAGCGGCAACAGGTGCACTTTCAGCTATGCTCATCATTGGGGTAGGCATTGCAGATTCCCTAATGGAAAGTTGAGCCAAGGTTGGAAAGCTAAAGTTACTACTCGTGGGCTCAACCTGCATTGAGACTCCAGGTGAAACAACATATGAAGGGTCTATGGGACTCACGGAGGGAGTCTCCAATTGTGATAGGGTTGGTTGTTTGGCCTTGCCCGTATCCAAAAACCTCATAGGGCCAGTGGAAACTAGGTCCACTCTCCTATTTTGCCTCTCAATTTGGATAATTCTATGAATCACCTCACATATCATGTGTTGTTGCTCCTCTAGATTAGTGGCGCTAGATGTAGATCGTAGGACTTCTAACCAACCTACATGGTATGTGTAACCCGTGTATAGGTCCGTTAGAGTCTCTGTGTGTAGATCATATTCCCAATTTTCATTGAGAAATGTCCCATCTAGACTTGGTGTGCCAAACGGTTCTCTTGAAGTGGACGCAATGTCACTTCTTATGGATTGGCTTCTAGGGACCTCTACTTTAGGAAGAGCATCGGAATGTGGTAGCTCAGTAGGGCCCTCATTAAACGAAGTGGGTAGAATATCCACATGGACACTCTTTGGGAGGGTAGGGTCCACATAAGATGTGAATGGCGAATCTACTACCCCTCCTTCCTCATTTACTTCGCTTGTCGCATGCTCAGAGCGTGTAGCTCTACTAAAGGTCTCTATTAAACGACTAAACATGCTAGATCCGGGCTGTGGGGCCCACACTGGCATGTTTTGGCTTGTCTCCTCAGGGTTCTTGGTAGGGTGTCCTTCCATGGCTTCTGAGTCAGAGGACGAGTCACTATCCACTATTCGTGGATCTTGGGTTGCACTCCCTTGGGTTCCAGCCGAAGGCCAAGATGCCAACGTGGAGGGATGGTGTGAGCCTGCGTAGACTGAAACGCTTTCTAGTGGTTCAGGCTCTAGCACCCGACCAGAGCGTAGATGCATGTGACGTGGGTACCCTACGTGCGTTGGTAACTACCCTTGAAACTCACACAAGTGGTTTCTTAGGTGTTTCGCACCCCGTTTTTACTTGTTTTTGTGTTGTTTTTAACCCGTTTTTGACCCCCTTACTTACGGTCGAACTTGGACTAGGGCGTGTGATAGCTCGAAACGAGCGTATCGTTTAAAGGGTCCTAGTGTGCTTTACAGCACCGTGTTTGCCTATCCAGAGCTCTTGTAGTCCTCAAAACAGTCCGTTTCCTTTGGGGGAAAGGGGCAAAAGCCTATTTGCTTGTGGAGGAAAGGGTGAGGGCTTTATCCCACATGCTCACTTTACTCCTTGGGGAGTGGGCTACATATAGGGCACGACTTCCCATAAGCTCTCACTTGAGAGAAAGCTATGGAGGCTCACTCTCCTATATATATATATCAAAAGACCGAGACCGAGACCGAGGCCGGGGCCGGGGTCGTGGGTCGTGGGTCAATTGGGGTTCTTTCTTTTCAAAAAATTTTTCTCCAATTAGAAAAGCTTTCCTCTCCACACGTTTGGTTCTTTCTTTGAAAATAAAATTTAATTTTTTCTTTTTTCTTTTTTATAATTTTCTTATTTTTTATTTTCTGTTTTTTTTGTGGGATAAGTTTTCTAGGGTTTCCTTGCGGTTCAACCTTGGCCGCGGCGCAGTTCGTACACACAGCACAGATCTAGGGATTCAGAAATCCCTCTCACACGCAGAAACCAGATAACAGAACGTACGCCCACACGCGGAGCAAAAATATAACAAAAGAAACAGGAATACAGAAGACAAATTGCAGAAACAGAGATTGAAAACCACAGAAACACCTCAACAGCAACACAGACGCCTTTCCTACAGTGTAGATTAAACTTCACGCAGTAGCCGAGCTGCAAACTGGAGCTTGGTGCAGGGCAACTCCCCGGCAGCGGCGCCAAAAATGTGCACTTTTGCCGCACAGGTCGTAGCTGGGGACTTGCCAGACACCGTATGCGAGCCACGAATGGCTACAAGCATACAACCAGGGAAGGAAGCTCAAACAGAATGCCAAAGGGTGTGTCACTCACCGCTTAACTGCTGCCTTGAAGGATTCCCGCGTCGCAGCCGTGAAGGAGGAGCCGCCGTCGCCGCTCTACCGCCTCTCCGCCGCCTCGCCGTGCCGCTACACAGTGCGCTCGATCGCTCTCTCACTCTCTCTCTCTCTCACACACGCAGGAGAAGGAAAACAAGGAGATAAGGCAAGAGCACCCTTCTATTCACAACACATGAGAATGAGGATTTTAGGGTTACATTTGACTCATATAGGTGACTTGGCCGTTCACACTTGGGCGCCCATACATGGCCGGCCGACCCTAACCCTTATCCTACTGATATCCAAGGTGCGCCTCTCATCGGCGATCACCCAATCCCTTCATCCTTAACATATGGTGCCGACAAGCCCGGCCCATGACTCAGAATATTTAAATTAATGACGTAAAATATAGTATGTCGCAATGTCCGCCATGGGTTAACACAAATTTTAATGGAAAGAGCACACCTAGTGAACCATGAATGACACTGGTGCTTGTGCAAACCCTAGAACGGAAGAGTTTTGCATCCAAGGGCCAGGCACGTGTGTTGTAAAGAGAGAGAGCAGGGATTGAATTGTTGTTGATTTGTAGGTCGTGGGCTGCTAGGGAGGAATCATTTTTCTCAAGGCTAATTTTTTTGTGTGTGTTTCACAGGTGGTGTTGGCTGGTCGTTTGCATTAGAGGAACAAAAACATTTTTCTTTCTTGCTTCTTCCTCTTTGGGCTGGCCATGTTCACATATGTGAAGGGATCACTGTGATTGTGGGCTATCGCATAACTCTTTTTTGTGGAGGGTTTAATGTAATAGCCTTATATTATAAGGCTAAGGATTAAAATAGCCTTAATGTTTTAAAAAACATTACTAGTTTTAAAAAATGAAGAGTCGTGGCTATCAAAAAGGTGGCCATTGTGACGATTTAGCCCATCAATACGCCATTAGCACTTAGAGGGGCTTTCCAAGGGTGGAGAGGGTGCCAGGAAGGGTTTTGACGAGGCTACAAGGACCTGAGAAACAATCCAGCATTCCATCATTTTTGTGTTATAGAAAATTGGGAAAATTCATAAATCAGGCAAAATTGAAAGGGGCATTCTCTCTAGTTCTTCCATACAAGCATTTCTGAGGTTGATTTCAAGGTTAGGATATTGGCTGATTTTTTAGGTTAGGGTTTTTTGATTTTTAAGGTTAGGGTTTAGCTATGGGCATCCTACAGGTTGGAGTTTGTTTGCTCTAATACCCTTGTTGAGATTTTTGCTCATTTAAACATTCTTAAATATAATTAAAGAGATTAATACTTAAATACTTGAGTAAATATGAGGCAAAGAGCGGAAAGGTGTGTTGTGTTGCATTGAGACACAAGGCCTTGTTAAATAGGGCGTGAATAGGTACAAATGAAGAGGCTTATCCTTGACAAAAGGGTGTGACTATGAATGAATAGTTTTGTCCTTTCGACGTAGAGATGTGTCCTTTAATCAATAGATGTGTCCCTTTGAAGAGTTGTGTCCTTTAGTGATGACTGATGTGAGAGGGTGTGACCCTTCATTGGTGTCATTTCAATGATTGAAGGCTAATCAAATAGTAATTAGAGAGATTAAGTCACGATCGTGAGATGGCTGATCTAGCTATTATGGATCATCAGGTTCTGCGTTCTTTGTTGAACCTTCTTCTGCACGGTGGCTTTGCAATACTCCAGGCTTAGAAACGTACTGCATTGCTATCTCCTACACATCGACCATAAACAGTGTACTACATTGGGATTTTCTTTGAGAATCCGCTCCTCTAAATCATCATCTCACTACATCCATGAGGTGTAGTCCTTCGGCATAAAGGGGCTAGACACTTTGCTCGATGGTCGTGGTTTTGTAGACAAGAGTTGCTTTTGATAATTGGGCACAAGGCTGAGAAGTTGATCTAGTGTGATGTTCAACTTCATTTCCTTCGTATCCGTCCAGAGGTCATACTCAGTCTATGTAGCTGCTTCAAAACTTTTTGGAAGACCATCAATATTTTTTAGCTGAGCTGAGAATTTTGGAATGTCATCTACATCCTCCAAAATCACTCACTCGTCCTCACTAAGTACCCTTTACTACCTGCTTGGACCCCTCTTCTTCTGCCATCTTGGCTTTCCCCTTGTCAGGGCTTTGAGCTTGCTGACTATACTTCTATGTTGGCCTTCTCGACCTTATTACCCTGAGCTTCCTGCACTAGTTTGGCGGCTTCTGCTCACACTTTAGGTTGGTATTCCTACTTTTTCTTCTTCCCTATTTGCTGGCTTCTTTGGGATTACTAGCTCTTCCTTCTATGACCTCATTATTATCGTCACCTGTGAGTTTTCTTCTTCTATATGTGCCAGCTGCACCATGTTGACCTCCCAAATGTCCTTGTTGCAGCTCTTACTAGTGTTTATAAAGAGTGGGTAAGCATTTTTTCAATGGCCCATTGCTCTACGGTAGTAGTAGACATCTCTATTCGATGTCCCATATCTGCCTCTGCCCCGTCCTCTTCCATAGAACAATATCAGTGTTGCATGCTCATCTGCTTCGGCTGCCACTTGGGGTTTTGTTCTTCCCATTGTACCTACTAAACTCAATCCGCGTGTTGCTGTGGTATGTAAAAGACATTAAGAAGCAAAACACAAGAATGGAAGCCAGAATACAAAGGATCAATTGGAATACAAAGGGTCAATCAAAAGGATTTTTTCCTCTTATTTTTTAGAAATCCAAATTTTTTTTCCTCTCTTCTCCTTGTGCCTTGGTTGTCCATGGTTAATATGTAATAAATAGTTCTACGTCGTGTGATTTCATGCCACGTAGATGTGATAGGTTGGTTCAGTTGTGCACTCTTTTCTAAGGTGCCCTTTAGCTCTACATTATGCACTTTACACTCCCTCTTGGAATCTGGAGTGACGGGCTTTTAGCATTTTTCTTGGTGGATTAGGTCACAGTAATGTCTCTCATTTCCTAGAGCAATGACTTTCTTTCTACGTTTAATAGACCTTTCTTCCCTTTCTTCTTTGTCATGAATTTGAATCGGACTCCTCTTCCGAGTTGTTTGTGTTTGAGTCTTCCTCCTCACTATCAAAGGAGTCTTACTTCACGGCTTTTTTCTTTTTCTTACTTTTTTTTAATGCATTGAGCATATTATTATGTGTTCTTTTAGCTGCTTCAACTAACTCTTTGAATCTTGTTTTTGTTGTTAGAAATGCACCAAAATACCATGTGACATTGGGGATATGTGCATTCGGTCATTAGGTTTATAGCCAACTTGGTGTGAACAACCTCTTAGTTAGGGTCAAAAGATAGGGTTTAATGCCGATAACAGGATATTGTACTTGGTAGTTCATTCATTTCTCATATCATTCATAATATAATCACCTTGTGTTGTGCCTAACGTGCTCTCTTTTTTCTCTCTTCTTCTTCTTCCTCCTCAACCATGGAGAGATTCCATCCTCCATAGCTCCATGGTTGGCCCTGTGATTGCCAACGTGATATCAGAGCCATGCTATTCAGTGTTTATACTATGCTTATCATCTACTCCACTCTCATTTAGCTTCATCTTACCACATACCCTAAACTTGATTAGTAGTTGATTAGATTTTCACCATTTTTTCTACCCCCTGCCAGTGCAGCACTGATTTCTCTCTCCACTCACAACCATTGTTGAAGCCATCACTTCACCTTCGTCTCAGCTCAAGGGCGCTTCCTCCATCTGGCTCAATCAAGAAAAAACACTAAAAAATTGCCAAGAGGACCAGATTAACAAAAACGCAGCGTTTTGGGAGAAAACGCAATGGCGTGATTCCACTCTCCTACAAACACACTTGCAGCGTCAGAATTGCGATAGAACGCCTGCAGAAGCCGCCTCTAGTCTGGATACTCAAAGAAAAGTGCTTTCGGTATCCAAGAATATTTTGCGTAAAGATATGTTTAAAGTGCCTAAACTAAATTAGACACATTTTTATAAGTGCCCCTTGAAGCTTTTTTTGAAGAAGATTTGAGAAGGGCTTTTAATTTGAAACTCTCCAAGTTTCTCCTTCTTTTGCACCACAAACAGTGGGTTGCTTCATTTAATTAGTGATTAATCAATAATACTCCTAATGTTTTTGGACCATTGAGGGTTTAATCATACCATTGGGTTCTCGTTATTACTTTCCACATCTTCATATCAAGGACCCTTGATTTTCCCCTCTGTCGGTGCTCTCCAAATCAGGGTATTTTTTAAAAAATTAATTAAAACTTATATTCACTAATACCTTGATTAGTGCTAATTATCTGAGATTTTTAGGGCCATTAGTGGTTCATATCGCACATTCAAGAGTTTCTAAACCTCTGTAAAGCATCAAATCATATTTTTTCCTCGATTTGAGTGGTCACTTTATTAATCCAAAATCGGGTATAAATCTATATCATCATTGTTTGGAACAATGGGATTTCTGAGCTTATATGCTTCATGTACCACATCTATCATGCTCATAAATCATTTGTACAAGGGCAAGAAATTGGCCATTGATAAGGCTAAGACCTCCTTAAGCAGATTCAATGCATTATCATATGAAAGGGACATGCATCATCATCATGTCAGGATTTATGAACACATTGAGAGTATGATCCATCTTTCCCTACATGGATTTCATTACACGATGAAATCAAGGATGAAGCAGACCAAGGGCTACATCAACATCAAGATCTACATCGACATAAAGAATATCAAGAAGATCTTTATCAACATATTGGTCAACAAGGGGGGACTCTCCCTTTATTTCTAAATTCCTATTTTATGTTGAGTCAAGGGTTCTCTGCCCGGGTCGTCCCCCAAAATTTGAATCTTTTGGACTTGTTATTTAGCCTTGATGTTATAAAAGGCATAGGTGGCTTCCTAAACTAGCCCACCTATGGTCACCCCTCTATCCTAAGTGAAATCTAATCATAACTAGATGTCTAGCATCTGTCATCATAACTGGCATTGTAAACCTAATTGGAGCAAGACCTATGAGCACTAACATGGTCATCATAATCAACATTGTAAACAGTAACTAGAACTAGCATTGATATCATAGTAACCATGGATATTTTGTTGAGGGAGGGTGTTAGAAAAGCACCAAAATACCATGTGACATTGGGGATATGGGCATTCGGTCATTAGGTTTATAACCAACTTGGTGTGAACACTCTAGGTGTGAACAACCTGTTAGTTAGGGTTAAAAGATAGGGATTAATGCCTATAAAAGGGTATAGTACTTGGTGGTTCATTCATCTCTCATATCATTCATAATACGATCACCTTGTGTTGTGCCCAACTTGCTCTCTCTTTTCTCTCTTCTTCTTCCTCCTCAACCATGGAGAGGTTCCATCCTCCATAGCTCCATGGTTGGACCTGTGATTGCCAACATTTGTTACATCTAGACTAGCTACTATTGATGGTTTCAGATTCCTATTTAAACATTTTATGAACCATTCACCCATTAGCTCTTGGGACAGTCGATTGGCCTTCGTCAAGCCTCTTTCCAATGGACTTTAACTTGGCAACATAGCCCTGTTTGAGCTATTGCATAATGTCAGTCTCCTGGCCTATTATCTTGACCTTTCTGAACTTCTTCATAAACGCATCCCATAGTTCTTTGTAGGTCTCAAAGTGGTCCTCATCGTATTGTGTTAACCACATGTGGTTAACATGTTTCTATGATAACCATGTCCACACACTTATGTAACAAGTGCTCATACTATATTGTAAGTCCTGTCATTTGATAAGGGAAACACCCTAAAGATGCTCCCAATTCTTTAGCTTTAAAGGACAAGAAAGAGGATCTTGGCTAATTGGCCAAACCATAAAGAAAAGCCTTGTAACTATGTTCCGAGTGCCTCGGGTCACTTATTGAAGTGGTCCTCATCGTATTGTGTTAACCGCAAAAAGTTAACATGTTTCTATGACAACCATGTCCGCACATTTATGTAACAAGTGCTTATACTATCTTGTAAATCCTATTATTTGATAAGGGAAACACCCTAAATCTGCTCCTAATTCTTGAGCTTCAAAGGACGAGAAAGAGGATCTCGGCTAATTGGCCAAACCATAAAGAAAAGCCTTATAACTATGTTATGGGCACCTCGGGTCACTTACTCCCGGGCAACCTAGTGGGAAAAGGCTTGGAACTATAAAAGCCAATTTCTCTTGTTTGTAACTCATTCTCCCATTCATGCAATAGAAATGGAGTGTTCTCTCTCCCTGTCTCTTGCAACTCTAATCTAGCATGTGTGGTATGCTTAGGGTTTGGGTTTGGGTGTGATTAGAGCTAAACTTTCATTTTCTCATGCTTCCCCCCTTGGATTAGGAACTACCTCGGTGTGACAACGAGTGGAGGATCGCGACAATGAGCAGCTATCCATACGTGACTGTGGAGTTCTTGAGCATAGCTCGAGCTCGACAGATCGACAACTTCCCACGACATTGTTAGGCATCGCTGCTGTCAAGGAGTGCCAATCCGCTTCTTGTCAAAGCCTGCCTTGTTTGAATCTGACGGAGTCTCCATTGCCTAGCATCAAGTAACTATGTATGGCATTCGGTTTTGGGTTGTTTAATTTGTTTTGTTGATTATGTTGGTTGTTTTTGTTTTGATTTTATGCATAGATTATGGGATTAATAAGTGTTTAAGCTAAAAAACTAGAGATTTAAGTGATTAAAGAGCTCAAAAGAGAGGGTTTTTGCTTAAGCCTAAAGTGTTTTATGGTAATTTTTATCTTTCAACCATGTTTTGTGTTAGATTTGTACAAGTATATAGGAAGGTTAGGAATGTAAGATGGAACCTTAATCAACCAAAAAACATCAAAAACTCTTAATTTTTACTAATTATCACTAATCTACTAGTTAGTTTGATTAGTGATCTTAAAGAGAGTAAAAAACCAAAAAGTTGAGCCTAATTGCTTACAATTGGACTAATTGGAGTGGCATTAGTGTTCTAAACACTTTCCTTGACCTAAATCCATGCTTAGATCACTCCCATTAGGTCACAATTAGTGAGAATTAGCACTAATTGAGTCTCATTTACCTAATTTTTTCTCTTTTGAGTGGGTTAACTGGACGCTTGATTAGAAGGGTTAATTGGGAATGATCACTTGATTAGATTAGCCTTGATATTCCTAATCCATCTATTAAATCTCCATCTCAAAACTCCTCACCATTAAGGAGTAATTAGAGGGAAAAGAAAGAGGGTTAATAGTGAGATTAGGGTGGATTAATTTTTAGTTAAGTTAGAGAGTCTCTAGATTAGTTGAAAACCACTAATTTTGAGTTGACCTCTAACTTTAGCCTCTTTCCACCTACTTTGTCATTAAGAGGGCATCTTAGTTGTCCCCCACTCAAAAATTCAAATCCTCACCTACCCACTTCAAAATCGTGCGGTGGTTTTAGGCAAGCATATGACTATACCTTTTCGAACCGTACGGACACACCTCCCCAAAAAAAACTTTTTTTTTCGTTCTTTAGAAGAAGAAAAAAGCAATGGCCGTACCTTCACTAACCCACGGCCGTTCACTCCTTAAGCCACGATTGTTCCTTCACTAAGCCACGACCGTTCACTCACAAAGCCACGGTTGTTCACTCACAAAGCCACGGCTTCACTCCTTAAGCCAGGGCTGTCCCTTCACTATGCCATGGCCATCCCTTCACTAAGCCACTGCCGTTCACTCACAAAGCCACGGCCGTTCACGCACCTAGCCATGGCCATTCACTCAGAAAGCGTACAAACATACCTAACTAAGCATACAGACGCACCTTCCTAAGTGTAAACGTACCTTTCCAAAAAAAATATTAAAAAAATAATAATTCTTGAGAAAAAAACGTACTCGTAAGAGTACGCCCGTACCTGCCTAAGCATACGGACGTACTTACCTAAGCGTACGACCGTACATACCTAAGCGTACCGATGTACCTTCTCAAAAATATTATTTGAAATAATAAATAAATAAAAAATCCAAAATTTTTAAATCTTTAGAGGTACTTAATTTCTACCTCCCTAACCCACTAGGGTGGTTTTTACACACACGAAACACCTAAAAAGACCTTATTTTACCTAAAGGGGCCGTTCACATGCAAGGAAAAAGAGAGGCAAAACTTATAATTTTGATTCATGCGCACACCGTTGAAGCTTTTCTAAGTGTCAACGCACACCATGGACACCCTCGGTCATGGTTGCATATCCCGAGTGCCCCCATTCCATTGGGCAGCACCCTGACCATTGTACATTCACACATGGTCGACATACCAAGCACGTTTGGCCGTGAGGGCAAAAAATTTATGAAGAGGCCCTCATTTAGTGGTGCACCTTCGTTCATGCACCAAAACGTGAATAGATGCCTCGAGCACACACACATGCCTCCTCCTATAACCCCGGGCCTAATCTCATCCCCCACCCATGTATCACCTCCCCTTGATCCCCAAATTGACATTGTGAGCTTAGCACAAGCTGTAGGAAGGGAAGTGGTAGAACAATTGAACCCATCAACATCACATACACAACCAATGTGGGTGAAAATCTTCAAACTCATGCTGAAATTCCACGGAGTTGGAGACCCCATAACCCACCTAGAGGTCTTTAACCAAATCTATCATGCATTTGAAATTTTCAATGATGCAACAAAGTTCCATATCTTTTTGGATTAAGTCTTGAAGGCAAGGTGGTAAAATGGTTCCAATCATTGGATCCTCATCACAAAGGCACTTTTGAAGAAGTGAGAGAGGCCTTCACTCTTGGATTTGCACCATACGGGACCAAATGGAGCCCCATTATCTAATAGTTCCACCTGGAACAAAAGCTAAAGAAAACCTTATGCGACTACATTGCACACGTTAAGCACTTTGATTCGCATTGCGGGCAAAAGGGAAAGATTGAGTGATAAGCAATTAATGGACTGTTTCCTCTTGGGTTTGCACAATCCAAAGCTTCACGACCATATGTTATAGTGTAAAGGACCCCTCAACCTTTGATCAAGCCTGCAAATGGGCGATCTTTCTCGATGACAATATGCGAGAAAGTGATTCCACGCAATTGGCCACTGAGCCAATGACAACCTAAAGCCCATTTGTAACATTTCCCTCATCTCCTCCTAAGCACGATGGATTGATGGCGGCACCGTCCCCAACCCCCCACTCGCACATCATGCCACCACCATGATCGTCTACTATAGTGCCCATCTTTCCATTCCAACCATTGCCTCTTAGAGCAAACCCCATTGATCATGGAAAGATTAAAACTTGGTCCATTCCCAAGCCCATGGAACCCATACGCTCCAGCACCCATGAGGCACCCATACCACATCATCTTCTTTTTCCTATGCCTCACATGGACCCTAAACCAATTGTGCACACCATAGGTGCGCTTGCAAGGAGACCATCTCTTCAGTGTTTCCTTTGCCCAGCAGGGATCCCATAGAGTGAGTGAATGCCCTCAAAAGAAAAGCTAGCCATTGACACCACAATGTCACAACTGTGGGATCAACCATTACTTCAAGGATTGCTCTTTGCAATCATTTTCTAACTCCACAGTCAAAGGCATGCCATCCCTCAACGTGTTGAGCATTCAACATGGGAAGATATCCACTATCCCATTAAATGTAGTCACACGGTTTGCAAGCCAAACTCAATAAGGCCAAAGAACCAAAGCAGTCCAACACCTTAGCTATCGAATATGCCACATCCAAAAAGAAACAATGCTCGAAGCACATTGGCAAAGATGAATATCTTTACCATAAGAAGTGGCTCAACAAAGGCACATCCTCCTCCTCAAGGAGTGATGATCGTGCCAAAATGCCACTCCACCTAGAAGCCCCAAGGAATATATCCAAATTACCAAAGCTCTGGTCCCATATCCCAACCCCATTATAGAGAAGCATCATCTTCAACAGGCCCAACTCAAAGAAGAACCGTTACCACTACCAAACGTAGACATACCCATTGATCTATTTACTCAATGATGTCGGAGAGAAGAACCTGAACTTCTGCAATAGGTAAGGCAAGAGCCCAAGCTTATTCTCGAGAACAAGGAAGATCCGTTTGCCAACTTGACATTGACAAATGAAGATCTTACCCCACATGTGCTACCTAACCCTCCATTTCCTATTCCATAGGAGGCCAAGACCAAATCTCACATTCACATCAAAGAACTTGATGCAAATTGTGACACAGAGTCCGACAAAGACTCACAAGGTGCTCACACAAAATTTGCTGAAGTATTTTAGCTTCCTACAGCACCCAAGTCTCAACCTAAAACCTCGTCAAATAAGGAATAAATTGAACTTCTATACACCATTACTAGTCCAACCTATGAACCAGGCCCTGAAAAATGAAGAAGCTCCTCATCATCAATACAACCTTGATTGCCTATCAGCCTTTCTTTCCTCCCAAATCCAAAGGCCCAAAGAGATGGTTTGCCTAGGGAGACCCATGTTACAAGGGAATCCAAATTCATGAAATGACCTCAGGGATTAGATGGAACGAAAACTACAAACTCCTATAGAGGAGGTGGACAACTCAAATTCCTCAGATGAATCTGGGCCACATAGTCCTGACATACTTCATGAGAGTAGCCTACAACCCAAAGGCACACCGACAATTCAAGTAAATGCGTTGGGTCACTATTTTGAAAGTGATGACACAAACACAACCCTGCCCATTTTCTACGTGGACATGAGGTCACGGCCATCCTGGATGGGGGTGCTAGAGTCAGCATCATCCAAAGGAAGTGCAAGGAAAAATGGGCAGAACCACCCTTGGATGATGCCAAATTCATGATAAGGCTAGCGGGGGGATAGGACAACCGCAAAACCCTTTGGACTATTATAGGACCTCAATATTAAATTCCTTAACATGAGCTTCAAACACACATTTGTAGTAATGGACTTTATTCAAGGTGGCTATGACAACATCATGGGAAGTCCCTTTATGAGATTGACATGAATGGTCCATGATTGGGACACAAATCATGTCTACCTTTGCAAACACGATCAAATGCTCAAAGTGAACTTATGTACATGGAAGGCACATCCCATGATAAAAGGTCCCTTCACAAAGATTCTGTGACCACATTCAGGACTAACGATCTTGTTGTTTACCAATCTGGTCATCAAATCTTTGATGAAGAGCGGGAGCCAGACACAGTTGCTCTGTCATGGCTCTTGCTCTCAGTGAGTGGCATCAAGCCATTCTTGCCCAATTATAATCCAGCCTTGGAGTTCTCCTACATAAATTACATGAAATTTGCACTCCACTTGGTTATTTCTAATGGATATTTTAGTAATGAAATACCCAACACTCTGTATATGCATTTCATGTGAGATTTGAATGTAAGTGCTTTCAGGTGTAAGTGTGGGTTTTCCAAGAGTTTTCCATGCCTCTAAGAATATGATATTGGTGTGGACCATAGGATATATGTGGGCTTGCCACCTTTGGATCCAATCCATATTCTTGGTGGGTTTGGTTCTTGTGGCAGTTTGGGAGCGGTGGAAGACTTACTAGTTTTTGTGGGTGAAAGAGTACCCTTTGTGGATGCAGTTGGTGCCGGCATAGGATCAAATACGATGGGCTACCCTTCCTATAGGATCATCATTACTTTCCTGTAGGAAGCTCGAGGGTAGCTATGTTGTCAGCTGAATGTACATGTCAGCTGAGTTGAATGTACATGGGGCATTCTTGACCTAGCTCCCTCCAAGGATGACTGCGTCTTTGGTCTCACCTATGTGGAAATCAATGGGTTAGAGACAATATGTATCGTTTGTGTAAAAGAACTAAGGCTTTGTATTAGTTTTTTGGGCTAGGCATCTTAATTTTGGCATGAGCACAATGAAGATATGGTTTGCCTAGGGAGACCCATGTTTCCCATGGCAAAAGATTGTGGCTAGCTATTGAAGAAGGCACACTTTCTTTGCATATTTTTACCAAAGGAGAAATCTAACCATACTTGGCGAGAAGAAATGGCCACCATGGAAGTCAAATAGCAATAGTCCTCTTGTGTCCCAAATAGGAAAACATACACACAGCCTCACCCTCGATTGCCCTCCACATTCAAGTCACATCCTTATCATTGCCAGTCTCCCCTATTACCACACCTCATGCCTCACCAAAGCTAGTTGAAGGGGCACTATCAACACCATCCAACACTGTCAATCAAGCCTCGTTGTCGATAATCACCCTCAACTCTACATCCTCAACCATCCATACCACAAGGCACCCCGATCTCTTACCATTATCATGACAATCAATGGTGGGTGCCCAAGAATCTTCTTCAGTTCAAGGATTATATGATGTCTACATAGAACTCTAGATCCCAAAACAGCCATCTTGGAAACACAAGAGAAAAAAGCAAACCAAGTGGCCAAAAACCATCCCTAAGTCAAATCTTCAACATTGGCTAGTCCCCGTCTGCCTGCTAAGAGCACAAGGCTACTATGAAGGCAACACTCACTTCTGGCTACCCAATAATGTAGCCTATGCTCATCCACCACAACAAATCCCCAAAGAGCCACGACAAAAGGCCCAACAGCTGAAAGTTAGGCAACCCCAAGCACAGCAAGGCCAATAACGATGGCTGCCTACCAACGTGCTCAAAGCTCAAGGCTTCTGTGAAGGAAACACACACCTATGGCTCCCAAAGCCATAATCAACAGCTTATCCTCAGCGTCAACAACCTATTAGTAGCTCAAAGACTCACCTCGACAAAAAACCAAGAAGCCTTGTTGTCAACCATGGGCCCTCATCACTCAGCCACCACGGTGGGTGCTGAAACATCTTTTAGAAGCCCAATGCTTCAATGATGTTACTCCATCATTTGGGTCCCATAGAATCACCCTCAAAGGTTGGCCCAATCCACACTGAGCCAGTACCTATCCAATCCATGCAGAGCTGGTTTGGCAGCCAATGAGAAAGCAAGTCCCCTCTCACCTATAATGGCCATCTCAATGGCTAAACCTAAGCCAAACGTCTAGTTTCTTCCATGTTTATCCATGCCTAGGGAGAGTTGACTTTCCATCTCTTTTTTGAGCCTTTTTAGGCCTTTTTACATTTTGGATAATGATGAAAAGATTAATTAACATTTTAAATATTTCTTATGCTAAGTTTACATTGAGAACACATGACCAAATAGCTACAACTCAAATTTCTTAATATTTCTGACATCTCTAAAGATTTAAGCATTGGATTAAATTTATGCATAATTGTGTGGTGAAAATGGAGTAAGTAAAATGGTTATGCAGTATGGCTTTGACACAATAAAATAAATGAAAATCATGAGATAAAATGGTTATGCTACATCTATATCTAGTTTACGTGACTAGGACTGTTGTTATGGGACATGATGTCACCCCGTCTCAGGGTGGTCCTATCCCCCCACAGGATCCAGTGGGTGCGAGAGGTGTACACATCAACCATAAATGTTATTGATCCTACCAAGCTGAGTGATTTGTAAACTAGGTGCAATATCTCCACGCCATATTTACTCTTGGTGAGCATGATGGTGCCACCACAGACAATGCCACCTAGTTCTTTATAATGTCCTATCCAGATTTTCTCTTGGTGGGGAGAAATGGTGGTGCCACAAGCAATGTCGCTTGGTTCTTTATAGTGGCATATCCCCCCTTCACTCTAGAAGTATATTCTAGGGAGAAAAAAAAGAGAAAGATTATTTGCGAGTCTAGTTTAGTAGGTGGGAGTCTCATTTTACCATTGTGCACTATTTTGAGCAGTACATGATATTGGTAGTTGAGATGTTTCTATACGAGGTTAAGCATTTACTACTTGATGGTAATACCTTAAGAGAAAACCCCATGCTCTATAAAGTTAGACATCCTTCAAGGGAGCATTCATAGAGGCCTTCTTACAGAGCTTGATGATACTATGGACTTCCACCATCTTTAGATTATTCAATTGGATGGAAGGACATTTAATGCATTTACACGTTTAGAGAGCTTATTTCCTAATTCTCTCATCTTTTGGATCATTGTGTATGTCCCTTGTTCTTACAAGCACTTCTCCATAATTAGCAAACTGAAGTGCATTAGAATACGATTAAGTACTTTGAGGATGCCCTTGACTTTAAATGGATCTATGAGATGATGCTAGCGACCATTTGGAATTATTAGCAATAATTTGTTGGTCCTTCTGAATAGCGAAGTGGATGGAAAAAGAAGAGAAAAGGAAATAAATATTACTAGAGCAACAACCTAGCGACCTAGCGGCTCTTTTTCGAAGCAAAATCTCTAAAGGAAGAGCCCTTGGTGAAATTCTTCTTGTTTTAAATACCATAGAGACCGGGACACTTTGCATATGCATGTCCATTGAAGTGGTAGTAGAAAATCAATACATTCATGTATACTTGGTACAATATGGTACAAACCTAGGTAATCCATTCATATTGAGTCTTGATATTAATTATAAGAGTTGCTGATAAACATAGGAGTACTCACAATTTCATGGAAGTATTGATGTTAATTTTGAGAGTTATCATCTTAACATGGGGGTATTTAGTCCACATGATTTAATCCTTAAGGGGTGAAGTCATGGAAACTCATGTGCATATTTGATGAAAGTACTCACAACTCCATTGTGATGCTTCTCTTGTCCAGAGATTATATATCCTAGTGGTGTCTAGTGACCATTGTCGATATGTGGTGGAGCCAATTTTTGTAATAGAAGTTTCCTTACCTTACTCTCTGAAGACTCAAGCCTAGGAAGTAAAGCTTTCTTTTTTAGTCATGCACCTAGATAGAATAGATGTTTAGTGGGGTAAAGAGTGGTTTTTCCACAAGAGCTGCTCTATGTAAAAATTGGCTATGTACATTATGGAATTACCTTTGAACATAATGAGAAGAATTTTTCATCTTATGGTAATCTTTCTAGCCCTATGAGTAAAATATCTTCTGTCATTGACTATCATAATGCTATCTCATGATGATAGTCCAACTGATGATAGTCCAACATGTTCTATTTTGGAATCTATTGAGATGCTTTGCATTGATCAATGTGATGTTATTTATTGTGTTCTTAAAAATAAAGTGCAATTAAATGATGAAATTTGTGAATCTTCACTTAAAAACATGTATGAAGTGTTTCTGGATTTAGCAAATTATTTCATAGCTAGTTATTTTCCATAATGTGATGGTGATAATCACTTGTTGTCCATCATGCGAAAAACTCATAATACCTTGTTGAAGGTTAATGTGGAAATCACCAAGAGAAGCCAACTAATCACACCCCACACACATTAATGGGACCAAGACTACCAAATCACCTTTCCAAGTGTATGAAGAAGACAATGTCACTTGGTTTCAAAGGGTGTTGACCTTTGAAGTATGGATTGTCTTGAAGGGATACTCTTTCGTGAGATTATGTCTAAATTTTTAGACGTTTTTCTAAAAGAACTACCCCATGGTTTACCTCTAAAGTTGTGGACCATAAGATTTTACTTCTACGCAAAAGCCAATTTTTAGGCAGCCTTATAGGTTGATTCAATTTGAGGAGGATGAAGTTGCTAGACAATACCTTCGGATGGGGCATGTGAGACCTAGAAAATCACCTTAGGATGAGGTTACTAGACAGTACGTCCGGATGGGGCATCTGAGACCTAGGGAGCACCATTTTTCCTAGCGGGGACAAGAAGGATAAACAAAGAGAATTTGTGTGCATTATAAAGGTCTTATAAGTTTACTATTAAGAACAAATATCCATTATCGAGGATGGATGACCTAATTAATCAGTTTTTAGAGTGTGATGGTTTACGAAGATAGATCTAAGGACATGTTACCACCATCATATTAGGATATTTGAGAATGATGTTTTAAGAAAAGTTTTAGAATTAGATATGGCCACTATGAGTTCTAAGTGTTACCATTTAGACTCATTAATGCGCCAACAACTTTCCAATAGATGATATGAATGATATCATTCATCCATATTTAGGAATGTATGCTCAATGTCTCCTATTATTTTCTTTTTGGATATAATGAAATCCTAGTGTATGGTAACATCCTATAGGAATATGTTGAGAATTCAAGAATTGTATTAGATATTCTCTGAAAAGAAGTCTTTTTGTAAAATAAATCAAATATGATTTCTTAAGCAAGAGTTAACATACCTTGGACACGTTATTATAGTTAATGGAGTTCATATAAAAAAAGTGCGTAAATGACCAATTTTAAGAACCATCACCTAGTCAAATCCATTTTGGGATTTATGAATTTCTTTTAAACATTCATTTGCAATTATGCAAATATTGCTTTTCCTCTTTCAAATGTTGTTCAAGTCAAGAGCTTAGCCTTAAAAAAGCATGTGTCGTTAGATCCCCACAAACTACAACTTCCCTATGTGGGTGTGCTAGCTCATCCTCATTGCTTCCTCACTCTATTATCACAAAGGAATGCTAATTTGTGCGAAAGGGGTGAAGGGTAACTTCTCTATGCCGCCTAGATGGAGGCCACAAAATAGATGGTCCTTTTTTACGATTGTTCTCTCACAAAAGGTGAGGGAAGAAGAAGCTAATGGAAGAGGAAAACCTATAATTAAACCTATTAAAACAAGCATCCATCTAACATGTAAGAATCCAATAGCATGTAAGCAAGTAACAAGAGTGAATAAGGGTAGATCATAGGTAAACTATTGTAAGGGAATGATTGTGTCTTGCTTATTGTAAAAAATGACTTATATACAAATGAGTGGGTTTCATAGTAGGGAGGAAAAAACTTAAAAATGGTCCGGCCTATTGTTAATCTTAAGCAACTATGTACACATAGTCCATAGAGTTTTCCTATTTGAAATTAATCACATGGTAAGGCCTCTTTATATGTACCATCTTACAAAGTAGTTAACAAACTCTCCTTCCTAATGGTGATCATGTTTTCGGATCACCCAAGTCAATATTAAAGCTGATGCCAAGGTGGAACGGTGTGGATGATCCAAGATACACCATGAAGTTGGCGGCTAAGGTTAAGTGATATAGTTCGGGACCAATCCTCCACCCAACTAGATGTAGGGTAAAGTGATGGAAAGCTTTGGGTAGCCCTCATGGTAGGAGACAAGTCAAGGTGGCATAAAAAGGGGTGGAAAGCTTTGGGTAGCCCTGATGGTAGGGAGTGTGTCAAGGCAACATGAAAAGTGATAGGCAATGTCAAGGTTCTTCATGCTAGGACTTTGGTGGTTGTGGAACTGGCATGGACCCTTCAACATGAGGTAGTTTTGGTAGAAGGAGTTTTCACCCTGTGATTGGCAGAATAAGTGCTAAGACCACCATAGAATGATTTGCATATGTAGATGGCGGTCCGGATCTTCATGGCACTACATGAGAGTATGTCCCATTATCACAACATGATGTTGAGAGGTGAGGCTTATTCATGGAAAAACATCATCCACCAGGATGATGTTGCATTGGTGATGGAGTGGAGACAAAAAGAAGAGCTTACATGTGTTGAAGGGCTTTGGAGGTACCTGCATGGTCGAGGGGTCATATCATGGTTTCCCCAGCCAAAGATGTACCTCGAGGGTTGGATCTGACAAGGGTAGTTGCAGGTGCATATGTTTGTGTGTGTCATGAGATGTAAGAAGTGAAAAAAAAGTGATGTGCCCATAGTGAAATATGTAGATGATCTCATGACTTTCAATGCAATTTTGAATTTGAATCTAAGAAGATCTCATCTCACATCTTTCAATGAAATCTTTGTATACATGCTTACATACCTATAGATACACACACTTATATATATTGTGTATGTATGTGTATCTATAGGTATGTAAGCATGTATATATAAATAGTGTACATGTGTGTGTGTGTGTGTGTGTGTGTGTGTGTGTGTGTGTGTGTGTGTGTGTGAGAGAGAGAGAGAGAGAGAGAGAGAGAGAGAGAGATTACATGAAAGATGCATTTATTTGAGAGTGAGTACACCTCCTACCATTAAAATTTAATCTAAAATTTAATTAATTAAAATTATATATATGTAAATCTATTTAAGTGTGTGTGTGTGTGTGTGTGTGTGTGTGTGTGTGTGTGTGAGAGAGAGAGAGAGAGAGAGAGAGAGAGAGAGAGAGAGAGAGAGAGTTTCTATGTGAGAGAGTTTGCGTGAAGAGAGAGAGTGTGTGTGTGTGCATGAGAGAGAGAGAGAGAGAGAGAGAGAGAGAGAGGCTGAGAATTTCTATGTAGGAGATAGTTTGTGTGGGAGGAGATAGTGTGTGTTTTCATTAGTGTATGTGCGGTGTGTACATGTGTGTGTGTGTGTGTGTGTGTGAGAGAGAGAGAGAGAGAGAGAGAGAGAGAGAGGCGACATATAATTTCTACGTAGGAGATAGTTTGTGTGGGAGGAGAGAGTGTGCGTTTAGATTAGTGTATGTGCGGTGTGTACATGTATGTGTGTGTGTGTGTGTGTGTGTGTGTGAGAGAGAGAGAGAGAGAGAGAGAGAGAGAGTATATGCATGCATGTGCGTACATCTGCATCCATGTGTAGAATGTGCTTGAGAGAGAGAGTGAGATGGGGCAGACCTGGAGAGAGAGAGAGAGAGAGAGAGAGAGAGAGAGAGATGTAATGAGGGAGGGTGAAAAGAGAGAGAAAGAGAATAAAAAGTATCTTTTAATGAAATATAAATTAAATAGAAAACATATATGTATATGTGTGTATACATGTGTGTGTGTGTGTGTCTTTATTTACATTTATATATACATACATACATACATATGTATGTATATATATATACATATATATGTTTGTGTGTGTGTGTGTGTGTATGATATATCTATCTATATATATATACATATATATGTTTGTGTGTGTTTAGATGTGTGTATGATATATCTATCTATATATTTAAAAGTGACCACAACTTATCACCCATCTCTGCACGTTAAAATTTAATCAAAATTAATTAAATTATGTCGATGTTTGTATTTATATTTTTAAATACATGTATATATGTATAAGTATATGTGTCTATGTATAGGTTTATGTATCTAAAACATAATATTGTAGGGGAAAATAGTATTTTTAGAGATAAAATGCGCGTGCTTTTGAGAAAAAAACAAAATATTTGATCATTTAAAAATTTTCCTAGAAAATGAAACGCTATTTTTCTTTTAACAATTATGCCTCAACAAGTTCGAAAATAGTTGATTACGGCGAAAGACTCTCTTTTTTTTAAAGGCATTTAGAGAAAAAACATGTATATATAAATAGTGTGCATGTGCATGTGCATATAGGCAGTAGTAGCCATTAGGGTTTTTGAGTGTGCAAATTTATAGGCAAGCATTAGGCCATTAGGGTTTTTTGAGTGTTCAAATTTATAGGCAAGCATTAGGCCATTAGGGTTTTATATCTTAACCATGGACATTAGGTATGAAAACCTTAATATAATGACTGGCTAAATGAATTTTTATTTATGTCTACACCTATATGTTTTATACATTTTCACCTATAAGTATTGGCCATATGACTTTTTGATTTATGTCTTTACCTATATGGTTATGCATGTAAAAAGACTTATTAAAAAGAGTTGTCTAGCGATAAAAATCTCATAACATCAACTATTTACATGAGATAATTAACAAAATGGACATTGAGTCATATGTTTATGGTTGTAGTCAGTCACCCACCCTAACCTAATCACAAGGGATAAAAAATAGTTGTTTGATGGATGGCATCATGGGGCTAAGAAGGATCATCCTTGGTGCACACCATTTACAAGAGATAATGTCCAAGTGTACAAATGTTAAAGTAAAGTCTTTGATGGTAGTCATTTGTGAGGACCATAGATGTGAGTCGTTTTGGTAGTCATTTTGTAAGAGCACAAAATAAAAAAGGTTACACTAGCCGTTGAATGGTTTGCTACTTCCACAATGTCATTGGTGGAGTATAGATAACTTTATGGTCTATTACAATTATAGGTGGATGTATGAGTTGAGTTGACAAGATAATTGTATGGTCTATTACGATTATAGGTGGATGTATGAATTGAGTGTGTGTGTGTGTGTGTGTGTGTGTGTGAGAGAGAGAGAGAGAGAGAGAGAGAGAGAGAGAGAGATTACATGAAAGATGCATTTATTTGAGAGTGAGCACACCTCACCACTCATCCCTACCATTAAAATTTAAACTAAAATTTAATTAATTAAAATTATATATATGTGTAAATCTATTTATGTGTGTGTGTGTGTGTGTGTGTGTGAGAGAGAGAGAGAGAGAGAGAGAGTTTCTATGTGAGAGAGTGTGCGTGAAGAGAGAGAGAGAGAGTGTGTGTGTGTGTGTGTGTGTGTGTGTGTGTGCATGAGAGAGAGAGAGAGAGAGAGAGGCTGAGAATTTCTATGTAGGAGATAGTTTGTGTGGGAGGAGATAGTGTGTGTTTTCATTAGTGTATGTGCGGTGTGTACATGTGTGTGTGTGTGTGTGTGTGAGAGAGAGAGAGAGAGAGGCGACAGATAATTTCTATGTAGGAGATAGTTTGTGTGGGAGGAGAGAGTGTGCGCTTAGATTAGTGTATGTGCGGTGTGTACATGTGTGTGTGTGTGTGTGTGTGTGTGTGTGTGTGAGAGAGAGAGAGAGAGAGAGAGAGTATATGCATGCATGTGCGTACATCTGCATCTGTGTAGAATGTGCTTGAGAGAGAGAGTGTGAGATGGGGCAGACTTGGAGAGAGAGAGAGAGAGAGAGAGAGAGAGAGATGTAATGAGGGAGGGTGAAAAGAGAGAGAGAGAGAATAAAAAGTATCTTTTAATAAAATATAAATTAAATAGAAAACATATATGTATATGTGTGTATACATGTGTGTGTGTGTGTTTTTATTTACATTTATATATACATACATTCATATGTATGTATATATATATACATATTTATGTTTGTGTGTGTGTGTGTGTGTTTAGATGTGTGTATGATATATCTATCTATATATTTAAAAGTGACCACAACTTATCACCCATCTCCGCACATTAAAATTTAATCAAAATTAATTAAATTATGTCGATGTTTGTATTTATATTTTTAAATACATGTATATATGTATATGTGTCTATGTATAGGTTTATGTATCTAAAACATAATATTGTATATACTATATATTTACATGTGTATGTGTGCGTGAGAGAGAGAGAGAGAGAGAGTGTAAGTGAGAGAGAGAGATTGAAAGAGAGAGAGAGAGAGAGAGCGCTTCTATGTGTGGGAGAGTGTAAGAAGAGAGAGGGAGTGTGCATGTGTGTGTGTGAGAGAGAGAGAGAGAGAGAGACAGACAAACAGAGAGAGAGAGAGAGAGAGAGAGAGAGAGAGAGCAGGTGTGTATATGTGTGTGCATGTGAGAAGAGAGAGAGAGAGAGTTTCAACATTTGAGAGTGTGTGTACGTGACAGAGAGAGGGAGAGGGTCATGTGCATGTGCATGTGCATGTGCATGTGCATGTGCATGTGTGTGTGTGTGTGTGAGAGAGAGAGAGAGAGAGAGAGAGAGAGAGATGGTTGTAGAGAGGGAATAGTTCTTTTTTGGAACCTCGGTCGGCCGCAACAATGCGCGGGTGCAATACTAGTATGATTTATGTTAGCGGGGATGCTAAGAGATGTTAATAATGGAAGAGAAGAGAGGGAAGGATCCGGAGAAATGTTGACATTATCATTAGAAAGAGATGGTGATTCTTAGTTCCTCATTTGATTCATTAAAGCGACATTCATCATTTGAAGAAATTGGCCTTCGATGATGTCCCTTTGTGTGGTAGGATTCTTGTCAAATATTGTTAAGTAGGATCTTTTCTTGCATGCTTCTTTCCATGTGCTTTTTATGCTTCTTCCCATGTGCTTTTTATATAAAACGTGAGCATAGACTTTTTGTGGACCGACACGAGTGACCCTATCCTGGACCTGGATTTCCAAGAATGGTACTATCGAGGACAGCTCAATATTCCTCCTTTCGAGACCCACTCACTCTATTTTTATGAAAATCAATTACAAGCTCTTAAAGAGCTCAACCATACTCGTGTCTTACTCCCTCAAGAAGAATTTGAAATGCATTATGCCAAGCATGAACTGGATAAAAATGATCAAAGAAAGCTACAAAAAAGATTAGTTCGATACGACAGAAACCTCTTTTGGAGAAGGGTTGTTGTTCGAAAGCCTTATTCAAAAGTTTGAATATAGCAAGACAAAAGAAATGCATTTCAAGACTTCAAATGCCAAACAATGAATGGACAAAATCTTATGCAATTGGAGAAAGAATGTGTTACTCATTTTCAACAATCTTTTGCAACACCGTCTTGGTTGATCTAGCTGTTCTTGGTTGATCTAGCTGCAATGGGTCTTGAAGTATGTTGACCCATTAATGGGTTCCATCTTTTGTGCCACATTCTTCTTTTAAAACCACCTTTCTTTTTTGAAGATGAAGCCCAGTAGACAATAAAGGATTAAGAACTACTACAAGAAATAACACATAGCCTCCAATGTTGTAGCATGATGTGCTCAAGCAGGGTGCAAGCATTGTTCTCCTTCCACATCTCCATATGCACTCTCTCCACAATGGGCATATCATGTTTGCCCTGGCCGTCTGTTGGACTACCTCTACACACAAGCATAAATCAACACCAGCTGCGCACCTTCCTCCACAAATGAGAGAAAAAACAGCACCCACAGGACTATCCCACCAGTATGGTTGCCTGCTACAAGGAATCATTCAAGCAACTCGGCCCAACAAGTTAAACGGGAGGCATAGCCAATACCAAGTGTATGAATGTGATCCTCAACCTGAGTTTAACCACACTCCCCGTATTAGCACGTGCTTCATCAAAGGCAGCATGATACATGCATGGGTGAAATGCTAATTGGTAAATCTCCCAAAAAACAAAAAGACATGTGACTGCACACCTAAACAGCTTTAGCTAACAAAAGCTACTTTTGAAACTTGAATTTGATTGATTCAAAAAGATTCCTATGCTTGCATTCTGCTACTGTCACTCAAGAAGGATAACTGTACTGACAAAAGAGTTCGTATGCACTCATCCCAAATCAGATATTCATACTGGCACAAGAGAATCACATGGTTAATAGAGCACCACCTTTCAAGCTTTTAAGTACCTTCAAACAAACAGGTCCGACAACTAATTAACATCAATGTTTTTTGAATCCATGAGCATATGATAGGTGAGGGAAGTCAAAGATAAAGCTTCTAGCCACAATTACAAGCTTACCCTGTAAGTTGTACCAGATGCATTGTTCAAAACCTTTAGGCAACTTGAAAGGGTACAGTTTTAGCTTATTACAGGGGTTCTACCAAGGCACGCTTAACATTTCCAGTGCCTATGAGGGCCATCACAGACCAAGCAAACTAGCCGATCCATAATCTTAAGTTTGCCTCAAAGCAATCGCTAATCCCTTCAGTATAACCACCACTAGGTCACTTCATATTCCACCATCCTCAGACAATGCATTCTTTTTCCCCTATAAAGTTGATCTGATTATTTGGCTTTCTTTTCTGGCACCTCTTTGGAAGCTACATTCTTTCTTGGCACCTCTTTGGGAGGTGCAGTTGCAGGTTTAACGCTGCCCGAGGTGCTGCTTGCAGGTGTGGAAGCAGCTTTAGCTTCATAATATCTTTGAAATGCTCTTGGTATAAATCTTGGAATGATGAAACAAAACATATTGATATTGAAGTAGATGAAATTGGCTACAGCAAGTTCCCTTCCAAACCAGGTCCAGGACAAATCCTGCTTTGCAACTCAAATGTTTAGTGAAAACTACTCTCTCTCTCTTTCTCTCTCTCTCTCTCCACACACACACACACACACACACACACACATGCGCACGAGTGCACACGTGTTTATAATGTCATTTTTTCCAATCTTTCTACATATCTGTGTATGTGCTTCTATCTTTCAATCTGTCTATCCAGCAGTCATCTTTTGTCCATGCATCTATCCATCTACTTGGTCTGTTTTCTTCCATATGTGTGCGTGTGTGTCTGTGCATAAGCGTGCATCACAAAGTGATCAGCTTGCTTCTTTCTGTTGATCACAACAACTTTCATGAATCACATTGCTTGTCATCTCTTTCTTAAGAACACACAAGGGTGCTTTTCCTTTTATGTGGACAACATAGTTCAGAGAGAGAAGCACTCACTTTAAATGTAGGGTCTGTAGGTGGAGTCAAGCTGTAATGTGAAACACTGACCCACTCTGCCAATGAGAAAATTCGGCGAGCCGTATAAATAGCAGCTAAAAATGCCCGTACAGGAGGGGACCAAATGCCCAGGTTGCTGACAACATTCTCACTCAATATCTGGGCAGAGAGAAGAAATAGATGTGGCGTACAGGCCTTCACAGCATTCTGATCACCTCTAGCAAATCCTCCGAGGACGTAGGCGAGCGGAAGGAAGAGCCCAATTGCTGTACCAAGCATCAGATAAAGTTGAAAGTTCCGGCTTCCGTGGAAGACTTCCATTCGACCCCCTTCCTTCTGATAGCTGGGAAAGACAAACCTTGAGAGAATGTAAAGGTACAAGGTCACAAAGACAGGGAAGATGAGATCCATTACAGGCACCAAACCACTCGCCGAGAAGACGACAATGAAGGCCACCAGTTGCAATTCAATGGTCCTCACAGAACCCATCAAGCCACTGGGTGCTCCCTGCTCTGCTCTGCCCTGTGGGCTGCCTTCACGGGGACCGACAGCTAACGAGAGGCCCGACATGGTGTTGGTTCCCTTGGTGATTTCAAGATTATGGATGATAATGTTTTTAAGCTTTCACCTTGAGATTGCAGATGATGATTCCACACTTAGATGTGTCAGAAAACTCTTGGTTGAGAAACAAATTGAGGCTTCAGAAATCCAGTGCAAAACTGCATATGCCTTATCAACATTAATCAAATGTGTAACAATCCATATCATGTAAGCAAAGAAAAATTATAATGAGTACAAAAGCCAAACTGAGAAGGAATGGATGATTCTTGTCTTTCGCAAGAGAGATTCCTTCATTAGACTTGAAACAGAATCAAGAATCTGAGATATGGTTCTCAAAGAGCTTACCACACTTCCTATAAGGGCATTTATTGAGAACAATATGAACAGTTTAATTAAATTAAACCCTAAGCATGATGGTGGGAGGATTTAGGCAGATGAAAGCAATACCTTATCAAGTAGAAGGAAGCTGCAGATCGATGGACAGCCCACGTGCTCTGCTACCTTCGACAGCAAGCTGCGAAACCAGGAAAATGAAACAGAGAAATATGTTGAATAAACAGAGCGTACAAGAAAAATGGCGCACTCAAACAATACCTTTTTACCCACCCACATAAAGTAATACTACCTCACATTAAATTTCAATAAGTAGTTAAGTCTCACCTATTTAGATCATATGAATTCTTGATACACTTGAAACGCTAGGTCCTCTCAAAAGTCAAGGATGACTAGTGTGTTTGTGTGTGTGTGTGTGTGTGTGTGTGTTTGTGCACACTTGTGTGCGTGTGCATTCGTGTGTATTGTGGGCAAGGTTGCTTCTTGACAGGGCATCATGATCGTTTTTGGAAATTTTGGCCGTAATATACAACCACAGATTTTGAGCGGCCATCTAAAAATAAGGTGAAATGTGAAAAAGCACGTACTATTTCTGCTAAAACACGTCATTTCAAAAGGTGACCAATCCCATCCAAAAATCACTCTCGTGTGTGTGTGTGTGTGTGTGTGTGTGTGTGTGTGGAGGAGGGGGAGTCATTGTTGTTCTAGACCTTTTTTTGTATGACTTTCATGTTGAAATTGTATAGGAGCATTGACCACTCGTTCTATTCAAATCGGTTGTTTGAAGTTTGACAGTTTGAAACAATGTGCTTTTTACATGGCCATGCAATGTTCTAAGCAATGATGATCATTGCTTCTAAGAAGCAAGATCCAAAGAAGATACAACTTTGTAATCTAACTTTTCTAGGCAAAAAAAGAGTTATCCCACTTAATATTAAAAAGTTATAAGAATATTGTTGGCTTGATATGCAAGAATATTTTTGGCTTGATATGGCCTTTGATGTCTTCTTAATAGAGACAATGCCACCATTTTCTTGATAGGAGCTACCCAAGGGATACAAAGCATGACTTGTAAAAGAGGATGTATACCCTAGTAAAGTATGTATAGCCTGGTAAAACGCATACCTCATTGCAAATGCTTTTTGTAATAGTCCAATTGAGAGTGCTCTCTATGTAAAAATGACTAAGAATTGTTTTTTGATCATCGTTTTATACGTTGTCATGCTACTTATAGACCCTAATGAGGAGAATATTTTAGCCTTCAAGGCTAAATTGCATGTGTCATTTGAGATGACATATTTGGGTTCATTGCATTATTATTTGGGCATATAATTTATGTAATGTGATGATGGTATCATGATGTTGTTATTGTGATGTTGCAGTCAAAGTACATACAAAGACTACTTACATGGTTTGGTCTTGAAGACTATAAGTTTGTTGCTACACTAGTATAGACAAGTGCTAGGATCTCGGTGATTCATGTATGTCATGGCTCAACAAGAAGCAACCAATGGTGGCCAATTCGAGTTGTAAAGCTGAGTACAATAGCTTTTACATTGGCAACTATGGAGTGTACACGGCTCAAATGCCTTTTTGGAGATCTTAGTGTTAGACATCAATCCCCCCACCTCCATTTTCACTAACACCTAGAGTGCATTGGCCATTGCAAGGAACCCAGTGTTTCATGCTCGCACAAAGCACATTGAGGTGCATTATCATTATGTCAGGGAGAGGCTCTTTACATGACAGACTAGCTTGGCTTATATCTCTACACACAATAATGTGGCAGATATGTTCAAAAGATGAAAGCTCTCTTATGAAAGAAGTTCAAAGTTACATGAAAGAATAACCAAGCTTATGTCTGTACATATGACAATGTGGCAATATGTTCATGACAAAGGCTCTCTCCACGAAACAAGTTCGAAGCTTTTTGTAAAGATTTGGGTTATTGCCATTTGGGGATTGATCAACCGCATGATCCTTGTACATGTTCACATCATCAGTGCAAGGGGGATTTGTTGCCATTTATATGGTAGTGTGTGGACGTAGGCTAATAATGGGCTATGCATTTCTTACCTCCTCAGGAGATTTCCTCCCTTGAGAGTGTGTACACACTCTTATGAGTGAGAGTGTGTAAGTGACCTTATCATGTAACTTCACGTGTACTTCACTCGTTCTTATTAATCTGCTTCACTGAGAATGTGTACACACTATTATAAGTGAAGGTGTAAGTGACCTTATCACATCACTTCACGTGTACTTCACTCGTTCTTATTAATCTGCTTCACTCGTTCTTATTAATCTGCTTCACTGAGAATGTGTACACACTATTATAAGTGAAGGTGTAAGTGACCTTATCACATCACATGTACACTCGTTCTTATTAATCTGCTTCACTGAGAATGTGTACACACTATTATAAGTGAAGGTGTAAGTGACCTTATCACATCACTTCACTCATTCTCATCAATCTACTTTGAGTGTTATGCTTCAGCCTATATCTTCTCTCTTGTTGCATCTGTGTGTGTTCCTGCCTTTGTCTCCATTCCAACAGTACTATTGGCAAATGATGCCAAGATGTAATTTGACTCTTAGCCTATAATAAAATATTTGGTTTAAAATTATCAAAAGTCTATGCTAAATTCACTATAGATATTAGAATCCAAACTCTCCATGTGGAAGGGCATGCTAAAATTACAAATTGTCCCTAGAGTTGTATGGCAGATTTATCACAAAGAAAAAGAGCTCTTAAAATGGGTATTTGAATATCGCCATTGCCCTCATGTATATGACAAGCATTCTCATATCATGCTTTAGAAGCCTGCTTAAGGCTATATAAAGCTTTTCTTAACCTTTATATATTAAACAAAAACACGAGGCTAAGATACATAAACCTTTATATATAAAGCTTTTCTTAACCTTTATATATAAAGCTTTTCTTAACCTTTATATATTAAACAAAAACACGAGGCTAAGATACATAAACCTCCTCATGCAAATCTCACTCTTGATATCCAACTAATATACATTCCATCCATGATACACTGCCAATGCAACAATACATCAGATTATAGTCATTTAGGATGTGAGGGTAATAATCTAGTCTCATCATTTAGGATGTGAGGGTAATAATCTAGTCTCATCATAATTTATGTCCTTCTTGTGAGCATAACCCTTTGTAACAAGCCTTGTCTTGTAGCGATCAATGTTACTTTTAGCTTTACGCTTAAGCTTATAAACTCACTTCCTACCAATGGCCTTTTACCATAAGGAAAATCTATTGAAATATTACAGTAATTAATTTATTATTGGGTGATCCAATAAGTAAAAAGAATATCTTGGGTGATCCAAGTGTGATTAATTTGGTTGTGAGTGAACCCAACCAACTATGACATGTGTGACGCATGTAAGAAATGTGTGAGTTTGATTGTGAGTGAATCCAATAAACTCTTTTGAATTAATTCTTGATAAGGGTGACCCTAGTTGGTTGTGAGTGAACCCAACTAGCTGTGACACGTGTGAAATGTGTGGTGTACTTTGTAAATACGTGTGACGTGTATGAAAACATTGTGAGTGAATCCAATGTGTAGGAGTTTGATTATGAGTGAGTTCGATCAACTCTAAGACATGTGTGACACCTGTAAAGGTTCTGTGAATTTGACCGTGAGTAAATCCAATCAACTTTTAAGACACGTGTGATATGTGTGAGGACATTAGAAGTGAATCCAATATGGGAACAATTAATGTGTTTGATCACTCATGTGTGCTAATAGTTACAACCGAGAACATTTGTCTTCTCAAACGAGAGGACTATCTCACAAGAGTGAGATTTTTCAGAATATTTTAATCATGGGAGTGAATCCAAATAATTATGTGTGATGCATGGTTCATGTGTGAAGCATGGTAGTGAATGATTTCCAATTGTTATAATTAATTTTTGTAAGTGATTCCAAAGTAATTGTGATCTAGCATTGTGGACTATGTTGAGTATAGATCATGAGTTCGAGACAACCAAGGTGGACATTGGATGAGATTATCTAGCCAAGCACATGTGTACTAAATATTTAATTTTGTATGGTTTGGTCCATTGTACATATGTTGGGCAAGGTTTATTTTTGATGAGATGCTTTAAAAGCATTGGACTAAGGTTCAATTTTGTACAAAACTCAATTTTGGAAAAAGCTATGCTATTTATGGCTCCTAGGGCTAAATTTATTAATATGATTTAAATACCACGTGTGGGAGTGGAGCCACACACGTCGGGGGAGAGATTACACCCAATCTTGTGTTCTTTGATTTTTCATGCTCTTGATTTATGCTACGATGTTATGGTTTATTTATTTTATTATTTAATTTGTGGAATAATCTAATCTCCATGTACCATGGTCCTGTAACATAAATACCAAGTGTCATTTTTAAAGATTGATTCGTACATCAGACTTCTGCTTTATGGGATAAGCCCAAACCTTTCGTGAAAAGTCATCAATAAATGTAACGAAGTACGTCGCACCCCCTAGTGACTGACAGGGCTGTTCACAAACATCAGAATGCACAAGAGCCAATGGCTCACCCATGCATGACATACCAGACTTCTTATGCGAGTTCCTAGTCTGCATGCCATATAAACAATGATCACATGACGCAAAGTCAAAAGAGTCAAAAGGCGGGATATACTGCAAAGCATGAAGCATTTTCATTCCTTTAAGAGACATATGCCCCAAACGAGCATGCCAAAGAGATACATGTGGGATAGAACCCACTGCCAAAACATGATCAAGACTAGAACCAGATACAACCAAGGGGTAGAGGCTGCCAGACTTGGCACCTCTTGCAAGTACAAGCCTGCCACGAGTAATTTTCCATGTAGAGTCTCCAAAAGACACATGATATCCTGCATCATCAAGCTGTCCAACTGACATAAGACTGCGGGTCAATGTAGGTACATGGCATACATCATGCATAATAAAAGTGCTGCCAGAGGGAAATTGCAGCATAACATCACCTATACCCACAATACCAAGAGACCTGTCATCACCAAGACGCACAGAACTAGAAACAGTGCGGTATGTATGAAACCACTCTCTGCAGGGGGTGTCACATGAAAGGACGCACCCGAATCCAAAAACCAACACTGTGCATACATAGAGTGAGTGTCAGTCATTTGTGAGGCATCACATGAAGAGGCTGCAAGAATATAATCTCCATCAGAGTCCTCGGGCTACATAACATTAATTTCGTCAATCTTAACACTGGACTTTGCAGGTACAATACTGCGATCAGAGGACTTCTCCTGCACTTTCGATTTCCCCTTTTCTTTGCGCCTTTCATTGCGTAGTTCATGACATTGTGGCCTAATGTGGCCCTTTTTCCCACAATGATGGCATGTAACATTTGCATTCCTGCCACGGGATTTGCTGCGTGACTTCCCACAAGACTTGGATCGAGATCTCTGAGACTCCCGTCCACGGCCACTGCCATTCTTTCCATTTCCATCATTCTTGCCTCTAACTGTCAATGCATGAGAGACACGTGAGGCATCCAAATTCTTTCTGTTTATCTCTTCTTGAAAAAGAGCACTCTCAACAACAGATAGCTTAAGTGTAGTAGTAGAGGCACACAAAGCAGTATGAAAGATATCCCAAGAGTCATTAAGAGTGCCAAGCAAGAACAAGGGAGTCACATCCTCCTTAAAATCAATGCCCTGCAAAACCAAATGCTTTAAGATAGCATGAAACTGACTCAAGTGAGTAGACATAGTCACATTCTCCTTCATACGAAGATCCATGAGCTGTTTCAACCAATACATCTGACTAGCAGGACTTTTCTTATCATACAAGATCTTCTCCCAAAGATCCCATGCACTGTGTGATTCCTCAACTACATTGTAGTGTACCTGTTCTGTGAGAGACAGTATGATAGTGGACTTGCACAATTCATCAAGCTCAAGCCATTGATCGTTAGGCATCGTGGGGCGGGCTGCTGCCCACTCAATGTCAGTGGTTTAACCTGCGATTTTTCTGCACCAACACTTGCCAAATTTGGCTTTTCCAATAGCCATAGTTCGTACCATCCAACTTAGTGATGTTGAATATAGCATTATCAGTGGAAGAACTAGCCATAATGCAAGCTGGAAACAGTGCAGACTATCAAAATTGCTTGTTGTATACTGCTGTAAACAGCCCAAAATGCCACCAAATCAAGACAAACGAGCAAGGTACAAGTGATCAATGCTGTTGTCCACCAAGTACAAGTGATCAATGCTGTTGTCCACCAAGTACTAGTGAAAGTACATCAAATGAAAGTGATTCATCATGATAAATGCATGTCAGTCCAAAGCAAACAGCTTGCTGTAATAGCCTACAGCAGTAGGTAAAAGAGAGCTAATAGTGAGCAAATGAAGATCCAAAGTCAATAAATGACTGCCAAATCCAAAACCGGCATCAAGCGGGCATAGCATAGGCATATGACAGCCAAAATACATGAACCAACACCCAAGTATGTCAAAGAAGTCGGTGTCTACTCAATGAAGACGGATCCAAATCAGCTCATAAGCATCCAAGACGGACCAAGTAGCATCAACCAAGCATCATACACAGTGAGATCCCAATCTCAAATTTCAAGTAGCTCAAGTATATGACCCACAAGCTCTAGGTATGGCCAATGACAATAGGCATAACCTCTCCCACTGGCACAAAAGTTGGTAGGAAATCAAGCATCAATGGCACAAAAGTCGGTAGGAAATCAAGTATAAGACCCGCAAGCTCTAGGTATGGCCAATGACAATAGGCATAACCTCTCCCACTGGCACAAAAGTCGGTAGGAAATCAAGCATCAATGCTCATAGAAGGCATGTAACTGCACCAGTGATCAAGTATCCAAGACCGTACATCTCTGATAGCATCCAAGTACGAGCCCAAGTCAATCTCTGATAGCATCCAAGTACATCATGTAAGAGCCCAAGTCAATCTCTGACAAGCCAATAATCATCCAAAAGAGGCTCCAAAGTATCCAAGTACAAGCCCAATTGAAGCTCCAAGTGGCAATGAAACTCAAACAATGTATGTAGCATGCATCTCTGACATATGCTCCAAAGCATGTACCAACGGGTCAAGCATAGACCATAGGTATAACCAATGTCACAAAAGCATACCACAGTAGACCAAAGTTGATCAAAGGCCACTCGATACGGAGCTCAATCGAAGCTCAATAGGCATTCCGGAACCATCCAAGACATTTGCCAACCTCCATTTGCATCCAAATAGTTATAGGCATCACCCGGGAGGCACCCAAGACCAATAGGCAATAGATAAAGTGAGTTAAATAGCTTCAGCCTTGGTGTATTATAGCAATAAAATCACTACTAAACTGAGCATAAACAAGGCCAAAATCAGCACCAAATCAATGGCATATCATATGCATAGCTTCCCATAACATCCGGGCATCATTTGGGTAGGTATGAGCATCATTTGGGTAGGTATGAGCATCCAATGTCAGTGCCAACCAAGCATTAGCATCAAATGTCAATGTAGCACTGCCTGTAAATGACTGTGGACTATTATGATAGTCCTGGACTGAAGTCCAAACCCTTCAATGTCAATGCCCAAGCTCAAGGAGCAATGTTAGGCCTCAAAGGAGTGTTGCCAATGAGGATGAAGACCACAAATGAGTTGCCAAGCATGAAGAGGAGCTGGAGTTGAATGCCAAGCATGAAGAGGAGCTGGAGCTGGAGTTTGAATGCCAATGCTGAAACAGGCCTATGGACGGATCACGAAGGTGTGGCTATGGCTGCCAAGAGTGAAGACAAGAGTGTAGGTATTCGAATGAATGCTGAAGGAGTGCATGACCATGTTCAAGAGCTCAAAGAGCCAAGCTCTTATACCAGTTGAAAGGTGAGAAGGATAGAACAAGAGAGCACAGAGGTGAGAGCTATGGCGGGATGCAGCAAGAGCAAGAAAGAGAGAGACACCAAATGTGGGAACTCCAACAGTCACAATGTGTGACCGGCCTTCCCTTTATTCAAATGTCACTGAAAGATTAAATAATGAAGTGACAGTGATGGGCGCCCACCGCCTGCAGTGTGCAGGTGCAGGTACTGTCAGTAATACACGGGCAGCTAGGCGGAGGCGCCTTTACCCCCAACAATATATACACACACACACACCATGGATATCTTCCATCCACCTTGGCTCAGATGCACCTGTGTAAACCCTAACTCTAAATCTACACTCCTTTTATTGGATATGTGGACTTGTTTTGGACATGTGTCTGTGTCTACTTAAGGAGCATACTGAAGGGAGGAAAACAAATCACATTGAGAAGTAATGTTCTAGTTAGCACCACTATTAAAATACCAAACATACTGATTTGTCTCGCTGACATGCATATGTCATGGATGTAAGAGTCATAAAATATAGTACATAATGAATGCCCAATCATACTATGCATAGTTTGCTGACTCATTCTTTTAGCACTTGGTGGTGCTGATGCATCAACCATGTCCATGCCTTACTCTTTCTTCTTCTCCTTCTATAGCCTTTTACACACACACACACAAACACACACGAGAGTGTAAGACACAATAGAGAGAGAGAGAGATGGATGGCTAAATTTTCTTCTATCTTCTTCTCTTCTATGCAACCATATAACTAAAAGATAAGGGTATATATATAAAG
The DNA here is from genome assembly GCF_041138505.1 of Cibotium barometz. Taxonomy (NCBI): domain Eukaryota; kingdom Viridiplantae; phylum Streptophyta; class Polypodiopsida; order Cyatheales; family Cibotiaceae; genus Cibotium; species Cibotium barometz. Next base: position 43,278,085 of record NC_141060.1, read on the forward strand.
GGAAAGTACTCTTCTACAACAACATACAAAGTGGTCAGTATATAGTGTGAACCCGACTATATGAGCTGGCACTATAACTATGCCATAACTCCAGTACTCCAAAGTGGCTGTCACACAGCCTGTCATCCACTAGTGACATATCAAACATAATCTCACCAACCATGCCAGTGGCATAAGTGCGGAAGCTGACACCCAAGTGGGTCATCAATGTCCACCCCATAACACTAGTTGAGCTCGATATCTCAACACTCCCCCTCGAGATCAACTCCATAGACTGCACTCCAAATAAGCTCCTAAACCTGTGGAGCTTCTCTATGCCCAATGACTTCGTGAAGATGTTAGCCACCTGATCCTTTGTGCTAACATATACTAGATCTACATCACCTGCTAGAACCTTCTCCCTCACACAAAGTGATAATGCACCTCAATATGCTTCATTCTAGCATGGTATACTGGGTTACTAGCCAACTGTATTCTACTCATGTTGTCACAATAAATGACAAATTCTCTATCCACGGGCTCACCCATATCACCACGTAGCTTTTGAAACCAAGCTACCTCACAAGCTGCCATAGCAGCACCCTTGTACTCTTCCTTTGTACTACTCAACAAGGAAACTGTTGGCTGCTTCTTACTGCTCCAACTCATAACAGCACTCCCAAATGAGAACATAAAACCACTGGTAGATCTCCTATCTACAACACTACCATCCCAAACAATCAGCATCTGTGTACCCATGTAGCTGTATCTCTATACTAGCCTCATAGAAAAGTCCATAATCAACTATGGACTTTATGTACCTGAGAATCCGTCTAGCTGTATCAAGTGTGGCTTCCTAGGGGCCTACATAAATTGACTCACAAGTCCAACAACATATGGCCTAGGAATGGTCATGTATATCAAGCTACTCACTATACGCCTGTATGTAGCGGGGTCTTTCAAAAGCTCACATGTATCTACGAAAATCTTTGTGTTTTGCTCCAGTGGCATTGAGATAGGCTTATAGCCTGTCATACCATACTTGGACCAACATGTCCAAGCCATATTGCCTCTGCAAAAATAACAAAATGCCATGAGGTTATCTCACTACCTCTATGCCCAAAAAATATCGCAGCTCACCCAAATCCTTCATCTCAAACTTTTGCTTCAAAAACCTCCTGACATCCTATATGTCAACATCACTATCACTAGTGATAATCAAGTCATCCATATAGATGACTAATAGCATTATCCCTCTATCTATCTTTTTCACATAAAGTGAAAAATATGCATTGGATATCTAAAATCCAATGGTAACAAGATACTCCCCAATCTTGTTTGACCATGCTCTAGGTGCCTGCTTCAAGCCATATAAGGCTTTGCGTAACCTGCACCACAAAATTTGGGTGTGCATCACTCTCATAACTTGGTGGTTGTATCATGTAAACTTCTTCTTGCAAATCACCATGCAAGAAGGTATTCTTTACATCGATTTGATGTAAAGACCAACCCTCTACAGCCATAGCAATGATAGCTCTCATGGTTGCCATGCTTACAATCGGGCTGAATGTCTCTTCATAGTCAATGCCATAAGTTTGCGTATAGCCTTTGGCCACCACCAATCTTGCCTCACTGAACCATCAATGTTATGCTTGACTTTATACACCCACTTATATCCAATTGCCTTCTTTTCCTTAGGCAAAGGCACTAACTCCCATGTTCCATTTGAATCCAATGCTGCCATCTCCTCATTCATGGCATCTTCCCATTTCTTATTTCTAAGTTCCTGCTCAAAAGAAGTGAGCTCCAATTCTTGTATTGCTTTAACCATGTAAGCATATTGATGGGTTGCATATCCATCATATCTCAACATGTCAACAGGGTACCTAACTCTCGTAGACCTGCGTACACCTGGATCACTGCCAAGTGTCCTCAAAATAGCCCTTGTTCTCCTTACAACAGGAGTAACCATAGATGGAATTCCAAGCTCCTCATCAAGGTTTTGCTCAGAGCCGCTAGAGTTACCATCCACATATGAGTGACCTGCTGATTTATCAGGCACAAAAGGTTGATCTACCTTTTCCTTCCCTCTACATGATACATGTGTATCTACATCTGTCCTCAACCTGCCTGACCATGGGATGACATTGGATCCACTGCTAGAGGACTCTCTAGGTCCACTAAGCACCTGTGATTGCTGCTCTACATGTGGTGCAGCATCAGCACTTCTTACATTTGCATCTTCTATTGCCTTCACTATTGGTGCATGTCAGCTGCTCATCTCGTCAAAGACAACATCTCTGCTTACTCGCGTCTCACAAGTGGTAGGCTTATAACATCTATAACCTTTCTGCTCCATTGCATAACCAATAAAGATGCATTTCTCTGCCTTTAGATCCAACTTTGTTCTCACTTCATTAGGAACATGCATATATGCAATACACCCAAACATTTTCAAGTGAGACACATCCAGTCTTATGTCTGTAAACTTATGTTTAGGCGTCATACCATTAACAACTATAGTGGGTGTCCTATTCATAATGTACATAGAAGTTGCTACTTCTTTTGCCCAAAAATAATGTGACATATTCAGCCCATCAAGACATGTGCCACTTTGGCAACGTGACTATTTTTTCTTTTTACAACACCATTATGTTATGGAGTGTGCCTGCATTTTATTTGCATGCCTTTTTCCTTCTCGACCAAGGCTTTAAGTCTTTGAAAGTGAGCAAACACCTCACTTTTCTCCTTCATGAAGTAAATCCACACTTTCCTAGTGTGGTCATCAATGAATGTAACATAATACCTGCAACCCTCAATTGTTGTAGTCTTGGTCGATCCCCATACATTTGAATGTATGACATCTAATGGCCTTGCAATGACATGCTTTTCATGTGGGAAAGCATGTTTGGCCTGCTTACCAAGCTGGCATGATTCACATACTTTTGTGCATATCATCAACCTTAAACTTTGGCAAACCTGCAACAATATTTTGGGTCTACATAGACTTCAGTCCGCTGTACATTCACATGACCAATGCGTTTGTGCCATATGTTAATATTTGCAATGACACCTGTTTCATGCATAATATTTGCAATGACACCTGTTTCATGCGTAAACATGGATACCTTTACTTCAGGCATGTTCACATCCAAAGAAAGAAGATCTTCAGGCATGTTTACTTCAGGCATGTTCACATCCAAAGAAAGAAGATCTTCTCAAGGATACAAAAGCAGTGGTATTCAGTAAAAAATATCTTCTCAAGGAGACAAAAGTAGTGGTATTAGGTAAAGAGAGACCAATCAATGGGAGAAGAATCTAGGAAGGGGTAACATAGCTATTCTTGAAGATTTCTTCAATGATGTAACAATGCAAAAATTTCCCATTAAAAACTTCACTCCAGGGGATGGTGTTGACCAAGAGAATAGAAGAGCACTTGTGACTAATCAGTTCTTAAACATGAATATCCCATTGGGGGTATTACAATAGTTGCAAATTGTGGTGCTAAAGCAATGGATAGAGGGATGAAGTCCTAGGGTATGGAGAAGTAGATGTGGTGGAATTCAATGTATTTTAGGGTAAACCAAAGCTATGGGAGGGTGATTCTTCCAATGCAACTCTATCTTTGGATATAAAACTTTCCCTAGGTAGTAGCAACTACCCTAGATAGAGGTTTGGGAGTTAAAGTTATCACATAGGATTTATAACATAAGTGGGATAGTTAGAGAAGATGGGAATAGTCATCAAATTGGCTTATTAAGAAATGATATCTTTAGGCTTAATGTGAGAAATGCCAATTTGGATTGCACGATTAAAATGCAAAATCCCTCCCTTCTTTTGGTGACATTTTGGGGAGACAATGGCAATCCATGATTACAAAACAAGAAAGAGAATCATCCACAAAGTAATGGCACTTTGAGATTTTGATGTAGCTTCGGACACCTCATAAAGGACCAAAGATAGATCTTGCAATAGAAATGGTGATTTTCATAGCCATGAGCACATTAATTGGTAGTGAGATGAATACTCAACATCATGGGGCCATCATGGCTTATCCAAACTTCAAGAAGGGAGGCTCATTGAAAAGAATTAAGAGTGAGATTGATACTCGACATTAGGACCATCATGGCTTGTCCAAACTTCAAGGGAATCTCATCAACAAATAAGCCACTCAAAGAATTAGTCGTGTGAAAGATTCAAGGTTGAATCTCATTTGTTGAACTCTATAGTTTCTTAAGTGCAAAGGGTGGATCCAGTTCACCAAGGTATGGTAATTGAATCTATGTTTAAAGTTGGGTCTTACTTAGGGACAAAGCGTGATGAGGATTTAAAGACACAAGTGGTTCAATTCTAAGTCTCAACACTTGGCGTGTTTCCATTGTACCAAAACAACTCCACAAATTAAAGTGCAATTGGGTGATATAGAATAATTATTTGGATATCAATGTTCCACCCTCATATTATATTATCTAGGCATTGACATTAGCTAGCTCATGTTTGTACAGCCCCCGAGTAGCCATTGTGCTGAGTAGCCCAGGTACCTAACATGCTTATATTCAAGGGGATGGCAGCCTAGGAGGCCAGATGCTTTAGAGACAACTTAGATTTTAGATTTGGCACACAGTAATATGCTACCTACTACATTGAACCATTATACAGTAGTGAGATAGCATGTCTATGTAGATTACTCTCCACAATTACATAAGCATGGGATTTGTTTCACAAAGATAATAAGACCACGTATCACTCAAGGATTTAGAATCTTCAAAGTCAACTTCAAAAAAGAGAAGCTAAATGAAGGTGAATCAATGAAGATGTTTCCCACTAGAATCAAAGAACTATGTTATTCTAGTGTTTTCCACTAGAATAAAAATCTTGTGACCAAATGGGTGAAATTGGCATGAGTGTCCTCTCCCTAGGTTTTGCTTATCACTGTCTAAGGGTTTGCTATCTAAATCTAATAGTTTTATTACATCTTTGAATGTTAGTGTTGGGCCTAGTCCTCTCACATTTGAGGAGTTCAACTCATTAATTTGAAATGTTAGTATTAGGCCTAGTCCTTAACTCATTTGAGGATTTCAACTCATTACTTTGAATGTTAGTGTTAGGCCTCATGTCACAATATCTTAATGATTGGCTATTCCAATCCTCTCAAATTGATTGGAACAATCCTTACGTAAGGAAAGGTGAAAAATTCCTCCAAGTGTGTTCGCTTCATAATTCTCACAAGCAAGCCACATTGAACAACTAAATGGCTTCTTGAGGCTCAATAAGGTGTCCAGACTCTTAGATTATGAAAGCAACTTCTCTGTTCTTTCCTTTAATTCTAATCTAGACTACTCTTAGATTATGAAAGCAACTTCTCTGTTCTTTCCTTTAATTCTAATCTAGACTACTCTTCTTGAATTACATGTTTTGAAATACAATCTTTTTGAAAGTAACCGCCCCCACGAGTTCAGGTCCACCCTTCCACCCATTTTCTAGTGTTTGATCCTTTTTTTACTTAGACCAATTCCATAGGCTCAATCCAGCCCCATCCAATCCCATGGATCTAGCTTTTTGCCTAACCATTAGACCTATGGAGCCGGTATGAACTCACACACCCATGATTGAAATTGTCTTTCTACTCACACACACCACTTAAATAGAGTTCACACATGCACTCCTCTAAAAACAATCTTTTTTATAAACACATACCATCACGTAAATCTTTTCACATATAACATGCATAATTTCACATGTACATTAAATAATATAAGGTAACACATCACTGTCATAGAATCAACACATTTCTCCTTACAACACGATTATGATCCTTAATAAGATGGCATGAACTCCCATTAACCTAGCCCCGTTCAATTCCACGGGTGTAGCTTTCTACGCTTGAGACCTATGTAGCTGGTGTGAGGTCATACACCCATAATTAAAATTACCTTTTAAACATAGTTCAAACATGCACTCCTCTAAAAATAGTCCTTTCATAAAAGCATAACATTATACAAATCTTTTCCCATATAACATGCATAGTTTTATATGTACATTAAATAATATAAGGTAACACATCAGTGTCACATCATCAACACGTATCTTCTTGTAGCACAACTATGATCCTCAACAAACTATTGGCAATTAGGATGTACTCATGACTAGCACAATCACTCTAGAATCTTTGTGAGACCATGCGTGGAGGAGCCCACATATGTCTCACATCCACCAAAATCTTAAAATCCCACTATTCCAAGGAGCTACTTCACTCAGGTGTCGTTACAGTACTAAAAGCCATTACTAATCCCAAAAGCACATACACTCCAATGCCTAGCATTAGGAACCATGTATGTCTAGTATATTGGCATGCACACATAGTCATCAGGCTCCACCCTGGAGATATGCTTCCTTGTCATCAGCCCACCCACATTTGGCCAAGAGGGGTCAAGCTCTCGGATGACTGCCCTTCACGTGATGCACCAACGGATGACCTATGTGGTGCCTTCATAGGCTCCCACAAACAAACAACACATATGCATCACATGAATACAATGTCCAATAAAATTTCAAGACATGGATTCAAGCAGCATGCATGATACTCGTATTTGAAGAAATGTACGAGACATCTGATACTCTGAGTAGGTCAAATTCCTCCAATTGTATATATCCGGGTGAGGTCTTCTCAACGCATTTCGTTCTAACTTCTTGGGGTCATACCATATTTCTTTAAGAGATTACGTCTCCTTGGTCAAATGGTCATTTGTTTCTAACTTCTTGGGGTCATATCATATTTCCTTAGGAGATTTATGGCTCCTTGGTCACATGGTAATTCATCACATTAGTGTCTATGGTCTCTAATATGGCCTTAATTCAGTGCATATTATGCGCATTGGGCTTAACGTTTGGATGGTCTCTTTATCTCCAAGTATTATGCCCAAGAGGGGTCAAGCTCTCGGATGACCGCCCTTTGTGTGATGCACCAACGGATGACAAAAATCCATGAACCTATGTGGTGCCTTCATAGGCTTCCACAAAAAAACAACACATATACATCACATGAATACGATGTCCAATAAAATTTCAAGACATGGATTCAAGTAGCATGCTTGATACTCATATTTGAAGCAATGTACGAGACATCCGATACTCTGAGTAGGTCAAATTCCTCTAGTTGTATATATCCTGTTGAGGTCTTCTTCTCAAGGAATTTCTTTCTAACTTCTTAGGGTCATACCATATTTCTTTAGGAGATTACTACTCCTTGGTCAAATGGTCATTTGTTTCTAACTTCTTGGGGTCATATCATATTTCCTTAGGAGATTTATGGCTCCTTGGTTAAATGGTGATTCATCACATCAATGTCTATGGTCTCTAATATGGCCTTAATTCAGTGCACATTATGTGCATTGGGTTTAACATTTGGATGGTCTCTTTATCTCCAAGTATTATACCCAATTTTTATTCAAGTTTTCATTTGTTTTTGACGATCCTGCCATATCTCCAAGTATCATGCCCAATTTGTATTCAAAATTTCATTTGTTTTTACCAATCCTACCATAGATTGTTAGATTTTTATTCCTAATTCTTCTTAAGGATTCTCTCTTTAGGATAATATCTACGCAAGACAAGGTTCTTATCTCCTATTTTGTTCAGTTCCATTTTCCTATGGCTACTTTATCTAAGAATTTATCTCAACTATTGCTATCACTCTTATCTAAGCTTTCTCTCTTTGTCTTGGATCTTCTCTCTCTAGATTAAGGAATTAATTTCTTAGGGCTAGGTCAATTCATGCTTTAGATTAACCTAGGTCTAGAATAATACTCATAAATTTATAGGACAACCTAAGGTCTAATTAATTACTTTTTAGCTTTGGGTTCTCTATTTTAGGGTCTTGTGTAGAGATTGAATTTAATCCCAAAAATTTACAAGATATTAATTGATCCTTTTAAAAAAGGTCTAAGTTATATAATTATGCTCTACAAGCCTTATGAAACATCAAGCTAAGGTGGTTCTAGCCTCTAGGGTGTAGTGTATTAAATTTATAAAAATCAAGCTAAGGTGGTTCTATTCTCTATCTAGGGTGCAGTGCATTAAATTTATAGAGAATTATTTATTCAATTAATTGACCCAATAGAAAAAAGGTTAAAAACCATTCACAAGTGAAAATAGGCAAGGGAAAATACATAAATTGACTAATTGTACATGTTGTATCTTGTCAGCCTACCTTGGGGTTTGATGAAGATGCTAAATTGAATAATTTTGATGCTCCCTTTTCTTCAAAAATACATGCCTAACTTTGAGCCTCCAAATACGCAGCCACAAACTCCAAATATGAATTTTGAGGTGGTTTAAAGTACAAGTAAATACCCTAGATTATAATCTTGTGCAAGCACAGTCTAGGTGCTAAATGTACTCTCCTACGAGCTAGAAAAAATCATGTATTTGCAATTTGAGGAAGGGGGACTTTTTATACATGAAAATGATGGATTGGAACTAGTAATACACTCCCATATGACTCATGTATGCAATCCACCAAAACCCATGCAACGAAACCTTTATCTTCATGCAACCTCCCCATTTTCATGCATTCAACCATGCTCATATGCATCTAACCCTTACATCAAGTTAACTCCCTCCTTGAGTTTTCTATTAGTTACCAATCTTATCCCCTTAATTATTTTTTTGGCTCAAAAGTTCAATCCATTTAACTTTAGAATTTACACATTCAACCTTAGTTCAATTAATATGCACTCTTCTATTTATAATTTTCCAAGGCTAAAGCTATCACACTTAGACACATGATTTATTTTTATTTACATGAAAATTATTTTTAATTACCAAATTTTCTCAAAATAACTCGTTTATTTATTTCACAATATTTCCTAATGTCATTTATCTCTTTCTAACTCTAATGCGTGTGTAGTGGGGTGCACATGCATATGTGCCTTTCCATGTGCACATGAAAAGGTCCCAAATAAAATTAATTTTTTTAATTTTTCTCAGGCTTTTGAATTTCTCTCTTTTAAATGCACACCCTCTGATTAATCGTGCATTCTTTCCCTAGAATATACACTAGAGAGAAAATACCTCAAGTTATTTTTTAGGAAGACGGACCTTACATTCTCCTCCACTTGAAGATCCAAGATGTTCTCATCTCGCGAACATGAGATAATGATTCCTTAATTCTTCCTCTTTCTCCCAAGTGGTATCTTTGGTTGGGAAAAACTCCCGCTTGACTAGATATTCCTTTAAGATCCAGCTTCTAAAGAGGCTTTTGTTTAACGTCTCAATTTTATTCTAGTCCTAATTCTACTTGTTCTTGAGTTAGAAAACCAACTTGCTCATCATTCAATCTATGACTAGGATCTTGTACATATCAAACCAACATGAAAGACATTATGGATTTTCAAAAATGGAGGAAGTAAAAGTTCATAAGCTTGATCTTTGACCCTCCATGTAAACACATATAGTCCACAATGACAACTTCTCATACTTGCCCAAGGAGAGAGAACTTATCTTGTGTCATACACGAAGAAAAACAATGTCATTTTCATTAAACTCCCTATTAGATATCTTTAAAGTAGCATATTTCTTTGGCCTATCTTGGGTCGTAATAACAAAGAAAAACTATGTCAACTTCATTAAACTCCCTATTAGATGTCTTTAAATCGGCATATTTCTTTGGCCTATCTTGGGTAGCTTTAATGTACTTCTTTATGGATTGTGTTTAATATTCCATCTCATCTAGCATTTGCTTTAACACTTCTACTTTGATGAGTGGATTGGAACAATTCAATGGCATTATGTAATCTTGTCCATATAGTATCTTAAATGGACTCATTTTGATCTTGTCCATATATAGTGCCTTAAATGGACTCATTTCGATTGCTTTAATGATGAGAGGCATTATAAGAAAACTCCACTTAATGTAAATAGTTCATCCATCTCTTGGGTTCTCATCCACAAAATTCTTGAAGCATAACTTTGATCACCACCCCCTCAATTTGGCCATTGATTTTGTGACAAGGGTGCTGCGTATACCTGAGGGGTGGTGAAGAGCAGAGAGGGTTGTCGTCCCAAGTGGTGTCGATGGTGAAGGTAAGCAGAGAGTGGGTTGTCGTCCTAATGATGTGATGTAACAGAGTGGGTTGATGTCCCAGAGAGTACTAATGATAAAATGATAATGTCATGTGCTCGTTTTTGATTATCCATGCCTACATTAAGCTATCAATTAATTGCTCACTAATTATGTCTTAATTATTATCTAATCTCTTTGTTAATGATGTTGATTCTAGCATTTGATCTACCATAGCTCATTACATTGTTGTAATTTTAACATGGTATCAGAGCCTAGCCTAGAATCCATCAATTTGTGAGCCCATCTAATCACCTAGCTAATTAGGATTAGTAGATAATTAGTATTTTTACCTCTTTTCAACTAGCCCACTGTACCCCCAGCTAGTGGAGGGGCTTGATCTCCCTCTAGGGAGCAACATTAGCTCAAGCCCTTGTAGCCATACATAGCTATATCACTTGTGCTCCAGCCAAGCAAATCGGCGTAGCAAACCGCCTTCTACAGCTCATCAGGAAAATTGCGATCTTCACGAGCTTGTAGAGCACCCTTGAAAACCCCTAGGGTCAAGAGGAATTAGAGTAATTTGATCAAGTCTATAGTGAGATCCAAGCTCTTCATCAAATCTACAGGTGACTTTGATAAAACACAGATTAAGCATTCAATGTTTGGTCAAATCTTGTGTTTCTTGGCTTAATCCTCTACTAGATTAATTGCTATTGATGGCCTTGAAAGGATTTGAGCTCATTTGAACTCTAAGGCCTTAGATCTGGGCTCCCCGCATACTCTATTTTTTGCACACAAAATAGAGGATTAATTTGCTAATCAATGATTAATCAGTGTTAATCACTATTTTTTGGTACAATTGAGGGTTCAAATTAACCATTAAGTATCTGATACAGATCCCTATAACTTCAGATTGCAATTCGAAGATGGTTTGATACTCCAATTGAGGGTTCAAATTAACCATTAGGTATCTGATACAGATCCCTATAACTTCATATTGGAATTTGAAGATGGTTTGATACTCCAACCATTCCATAAAAATTTGTTACCCTTGGTTTAATGTAATTTCTGGTGATTTTATGCCTGATAAATCTGTTGTAATCATCTCCTAAACACTAGATTGAGTTGTAAAAGGGTAGACACTACCCTTGAATCTTGAAATTGGATCAAGAGGTAAGACCCCCTTCACTGTCATCATGAGTACGGCACAAGAGATAGCCAAATTTAATGGGGAGCAGTTTTACACATGGCAGACAAAAACCATGTATCTACTCATGAGGAAAAATATGTGGGGGCTAGTTTGAGGGAAGAGATGAATGCCCAGGGGTGAGAGGGAAAAATGAGTGGAAGAGCAGGAATGAGAAAGCATTAGGACTTATCACACTCAGTTTAAATGACGAAATCATTCATCACATCACAGGGATACAATGGGCAAAAGATGCATGGGATGAACTCAATAAATTATTTGGCACACAAGCTAAAAATTCAAAGATGAATTTGTTAATGCAATTCTACAAATTGGATGTGAAGGAAAGTGAACCTTTCATCACACACTTGAACAGATATAAAAGCATTAAGCAACAACTGGCAAAAAGGTAGAAGATGATGAGGCACTAGCAGCGCTTCAGAAGAGTGTGGACAAAGGTGAAAAATTGTAACAACATTAAAAAATGTACCTGAAGTGAAGCTACACGGATACTAGAGCAAGAGACCAGAGGCAAAGAGAAGAAATGGCTGGACTCAACAGCAGGAGAAGAAAAAGCATTCTTCACCCGAGGAGGATTCTCTCGAGGGACGGGGATGAGGAAGAGGCAGAGTAGGAGGAAGGACCTTCACTTGCCACAACTGTGGAAATCCAGGACACATGGCAAGAGATTGCTAACAGAAAACCCAGTGAAGAAGGAGAACGACATCGGCAAACTTCATGGAGGCTCCTAAGGAAGTGGAGTCAGATCATCTTTTCTGAGAGAGAGAGAGAGAGAGAGAGAGAGAGAAAGAGAGAGAGAAACCCCACAACCCAATGCAACCTACCCCAACAGAGTAAAACCACCTCCGAGCCAGCGATGATGTAGGCCATGTGGTAGATGTATGTGTGAGCACTTTAGTCAAGGTCATGGGCACTTGTAGTAGCCTTGGACACATAGAGAGAGAGAGTGTCAAGGACTATGAGTTTAGGGACTTGAGGCACTGGTCACAGACTATCAAGTAAGAGGGAAACTTGGTATAGGGTCCAGGTGTGCTAAAGATTATTCACTCGAGGGGAGGTGTTGAAATATACAAGTGAATAGGGTGTGTGCGGGAACAAACCCTTGGCTAGAGGCTATAAAAGAGAATCTGTAAATGTGAGAGAACCTATGAAAAGGTGAGAAGTATCTACTGGGAGAGAATAAAGGGTAGCATGAGGAGATTTAAGAGGTGTGGAGATATTATGGGAGAGGTGGAGAGAATCAAGCAAAAGAGGTGGAGTGAATCAAGGAGAAATCAGTGGGATTGGATGCTTGGATGTAAACTCTATAAATTGAGGCATTGGCCTAATGAGAATTTACTAGTTTTTTATTATCCATGCCTACATTAAGCTATCAGTTAATTGCTCACTAATCACGTCTTAATTATCATCTAATCACGTCTTAATTATCATCTAATCTCTTTGTTAATGATGTTGATTCCAGCATTTGATCCACCATAGCTCATTACATTGCTGTAATTTTAACATGGGCTTCCTAACTTATTACAAGCATCCAACCAAAATGAATGAATGAGTACTTCTCAAATTATCACATCTTAATTATAATCTAATCTCTTTGTTAATGATGTTGATTCTAGCATTTGATCCACCATAGCTCATTACATTGCTGTAATTTTAACATGGGCTTCCTAACTTATTACAAGCATCCAACGAAAATGAATGAATGAGTACTTCTCAAATTAACCAAAAGCTTAAAATTTTTAGCTTGATAATTGGATGTGGTCTTAATTACCAATAAATATTATTTCTGACCTTGATGGTCAAACGGCTACATGAATCATGCTTGTTTCTTCTTCCTCCTAGTCAACAATTGTAATGGCATTAGATGTAGCTGACTAGGATGGAATTTGACTCGTGTGCAAGTGTCCTTGAGATTACTTTACAGTAAAGCTACAGGCCTCTGGTATTGAGATCATGGGATTGTTAGAGTTGGATAAGTAACAACAATAGGAGCATTCGGGTAATCACCATCATGTAAACATACTTTTGAAGTGTTTGTGTTCTTTCTTGAGTTGGAATTAGAATTCCCATGGTAAATTAGGGTAAGAATCTTATCCTCTGAGTCCTTTAACTTCAGAGCCTTGTTGACTCCAGTCATGTCCTTGATTTTGCTTTAGTTTAGGCCCACCTAGAATTATTCTTCGGGATTGAAGTTCTCTCTCTTTGAGGGAGGCGTTAGCAAGGATGTTTGTTTCCTTTGGGAAATTTTATACAAAATCCTTAGTCATTATTATTGCATCTGCTTTATAGATGAGGGTTTTATGTTTTTCATGAGTCTATCAAGTGGAGAATTCAATCTTCAAATGCATCAATGAAGAAGCATTTCAGTGTCCATTATGGGAGCATAGTGACGGATAAGACTTACATAAGATTGATGATATACATCAATCGATTTCCCTACCTGAGACAATTCTAAGAATTCATTCATCTTTTCCTCCTGGAATCGTGGGGGATAAAATCTATATTGGAGGCAAGGCTTTATATCTTCCCATCTGAGTTGAGATTTAGATGGTTTGATTCAATATGATTTCTCCAACTTCTTTGGGCAACACTGGTTAGCTTAAGCTAAGCAAGAGCCATCTTACTATGATCGGTGTACCCTACTATGTCAAAGTACTCATCTGTGGAGTTAGTCCAATTCAAAACTCTACTTCTTTGAGGTTCCTTCTTCTCGGAATGGACATAGTTGTGATCTATGGAGTGCTTTTTAAACATCATTATCTAATGCATCCACTTTAGGTGCAATAATATGAGATTGTCATCCATATTTCATGAATTATTTTTAAAAGAAAAAATGATTTTGCATCAAAACTATTATATTGTCTTAGGGTGAAATTTCAACCCCTTGATCCAAAAAGTTAAAAACATCTACATGGCCTCTATGAATTACAACTTTTCTATAAGGAAGATACAGACTGAGATGGTTTGTCTAAGAGGTAAACAAGCTCTACCATGAATCCTATATTCTTTTTTAAAATTCAATCTTTTCATACTCATGGGGCTAAACTCATGTTTGAAGCATAATAATATGGAAGATAGTATGTATATATATATATCTAGGATAAACTCTGTCTTCATTCCATTGATGTTACCACATGTACAAGGGCCGGTAGGGTTGACCAAAATAATATTCCATGTAATTTAAATAGTAGGCTTCGGTCATTACTCTATCATTGGATGTGGTCAAATGTAACTTGGATGTCTTGTCGTTCCAAAGTAGATTAGAAGGCATTACAGGCCATACTACATTTTGATTTACACATCATTACTTAAAAAGACAAGATTTTAAATACAAAAGATAAACATCATCTCTTTATTCCAAAAAAAATATTTAATTTATTTATGTATAATGAAGTATGCCATCAGGTTATCAAAAATCAAGCCTAGCTCTCATGGAGCGACGATACATATAGATAGATATACCATAGTAAAATAACACGCTTAAAGGTAGGCCTGGCACTTAAAATTATATGGCAAGGAATAAAATTCCTAAAAGTTATATACACCTATCTCAATGAACTCTAAGCTTGCATCATAGAGATCCATGTAGAGATATCCCTCTCACTATGTCTAGCCAAATAAGTATCACTTATTCAACTCTAAGATTGCACTATAGAGATCCCTGTAGAGCTATTCCTCTCACAATGTCCAACCAAATAAGTATCATCATGAGAGCAATGTTCTCTACTAGCCTCTTGTTTTAGCTATAGAGTAATGTTCTCTACCAAACTCTTGTCTTAGTTCTAGAGCACTATGATCCACTTCCAACAAGTACCATTTATGTCTCTGATCTCTATAATAGTTAGAAAATTGAGGTGCTTGAAGTGTCTCACCAAGGTAACTTGGTTTGCACGATGAGTTGAGGAAAAGAGATGCTCAAAGGTGAAGGCTATCATATCATCCTTTATCAAAAGTCCATAGCCTTATCATCTACTACTGTCTCACCAAGGCAACTCGGTCACAGCAGGACAACGAGATGAGGAAAGGAGTGCTCAAAGGTGAATCCTCTGTCAAAAGTCCAGGGACTCCTGATAGGTGCGTCCTTGTCATCTACTACTCCATTTGAAGAGAGAAACCTAGTTAAATACTATAAGTTTTAGTTTTTTATCGTAAATTGTACAATAAAATCACGTCTTACATCTCAACCTGGCTCAGCTCTGATACTAGCTATGGGACTCCTCTATCTATACAATAATTTGGCCAATAATTTTGTAGCAAAAATCACACTAAGGGTAGAGTGATTCATTCGGGGTCTCATGCTATTTTGTCAGCTCCCCAATGCATCAAGTGATCAGTGGAGTACACTTATCTAGAGAGATAATATCACTCAAGAATAATCACATTTTTGTAAAATAATGTGACATGTGCCAAAGGAAGGGACAAACAAATACAGACAGAATTCCATTATATTAAACCTAGTACTGCCTCTTAAGCCTTTTGAGAAATGGGGCCTAAACTTCATAGAACCATTCAAACCTATAGCCTAAAGAACAAGAAACAAATACATCCTAGTGGCAATAGATTATTTTATAAAGTGGGTCAAAGGCAATGAAGAACTGCAAAAAAGCAGCATCAACTTCGTAGGACCATTCAAACCTACAACCCAAAGAACAAGCATCCTACTGGCAACTGAATATTGTGTACAAAGTGGATCAAAGGAAAGATAATGGCAACATCAGTGTTAAATTCTTGTATGAGGAATCATGACAAGATTTGATTGTGCCCAATTTAGTTAGTAAGTGATCAAGGGACACACTTCTTGAATGGTAAATCAAGAAACTGACAAAACATCACATGGTGATACATAAGAAGTCAACTATGTATTACCCATAAGAAGTCAACTATGTATTACCCATAAGAAGTCAACTGTGTATTATCCACAAGCCAATGTTCAAGCGGAATCTACAAATTGGTTCTTGAAGGAAATAGTAATTAAGATTGTAAATGAAAATTGGATGGATTGGGACATGAAGCTGTATTCTACAATGTAGGCATTCATGATAGCTTACAAGAACACCATGAGTCTGATTCCCTTTAGCATGGTGTATGGGTTGGCTATCAGGCCCATGGATTCCCTAGTGCCAAGCCTCAGAGTAGCTATAGCATAATACCAGAAAAGGTTACCTCTAAAGGAATCTAAGAAGCATAGGATAGAGAACCTCCTAAAGGAATCTAAGAAGCATAGGATAGAGAACCTCCTAAAGCTAGAAGAGAAGAGGATATTCAGTGTGACTGGAAAACTAAAGTGCTTCAAAAGAGAAAAAAGATCCACATGGATAAGAACTTAAAGTTCAAAATCTTTGAGGAAGGTGACACACTACTGTTGTTTAATTCTAGGATGGGACCACACCCAATAAATCTAAAAATAATGAGGTTCTCTAAAAAAAACACTTAAGCAATTGGACCCACAAAGAAGAGATCCAATCCAAGAGGCAATCCAGATCCTCAATGATGTGCTCATGAGGCGATTGATGTGATAACAAGAGAGGAAGAGCTAGTTCTAGGGTTGGCGATGCTAATAATATCAAAGAAAATGGCCATAAATAGTGAGCATAGGGAAAAGGGTATGGAGGCCACATTAATAAATGCTCACCCCTACCCCCTCATGATTTCTATTAAATTGTGTGCCTTTTTCATATATATAGAAATACTCAAAAAATGGGAGATCATGCTCAATTATGAGGATCTCGACTGACTGAGTCATTGAAAAGCGCACTCACAGCCAACATCATTAGTGACCGTAGCCTCTTCTTGATCTAGGTAACTGCATGACAATCATGTTATCTATTTGCCTTGGTCTCTATTATCACAAAAACTCAATCCCAACAAGATGGTGAAATTTAAACCCAAAGCCAACACCCATTAGTGATTGTAACCTCTTCTTAAGCTAGGTAAACTGCATGATACCTTCACTGTCACTTTGAGCCTTTTGAGCACTACTATGCTCTATAATCATGCTATCTATGCCCCTTTCTCTCTATCATCAACCAATCAAACCAATTGTACGAGCAAGATGGTGGAATTTGAACACGTGAGCTATGCTATCCTTAAAGAAATTGAAAAGCATGTAGAATGGCTACAAAGAGTAGGCCTCAAAGAATTTACAGAATTGTCATGAGAGGAACTTAGTTCAATATGCATGTAGAAAGGAAACTAGCCAAGCTACAAAAATCAAACATGATGAAAGTACCATTTGGCAAGAAAGTGAAGTTCAATGTGGAACTTAGTTCAATATACATGTAGAAAGACAACTAGCCTGGAACTTAGTTACAGAAATCAAACATGATAAAAGTACCATCTTGCAAGAAAGTGAAGTTCTTGGTAGCTTATGTAGCAGAAGTGTTCAAGCTCCCTATAGAGAGTGAGATTGAAATCAAGGCAACAAACAAGGAAGATCTCATCCAGAAGTTCAGGCCACTAGAAGCAAGGGATAAGGAGTACAAAATCATAGGTAACCCGGACGAGGACATACGAAAACATACGAGGTTTGTGGTGGAGATGATAAATCTAGCCCACAAACCATACTGCATGTCAACGAAAAAACTATGGAGGATCCAAAGCAGTTTGGGCTGAAATTTTGTATAATAACCTAAAGGATGGGATGGAAGCTGATAAAACCAAACAACAAAACTAAGATTGGAGGACAACTCAAGGTTCTATTCCAAAGGAGGAGGAGTTCCACAAAATTGAGGGTGAGCAAAGGAATAAGAGTTGTCCAAGCATATTTTAAAAAAAGATATAAGAGTAGTATAGCAAGAGTTAGCAAAGAATTGAGGGTGAGCAAAGGAATAAGAGTTGTCCAAGCATATTTTAAAAAAAGATATAAGAGTAGTATAGCAAGAGTTAGCAAAGAATATTGCATAAGAAGACATGGGAGAGCTAGAATGTCGTGATGAGGAACAAAGTGCCCACAACAATATAGAAGTAAAGCACGATAAAGCTAAAGCCTTACTAGAATGTCTTGAGGAATAAAGTGGACATCAACCAAACAGGACAAGGGGGAGCAAAGCACATCAAGCCCATTGAGCCTATAGAGATAAAACCTCTACCACCCAAGCCAACTATAGCTATGTCAAATAACATTTGCCACCACCACTGGAGTGCCGAAGAAAAGGAATTTTGATTTTAGGAAAAAGAAATCAAGAAACCAACCAAAAGCTAGAAATAGAGCAAACCGAAAGAATGGAAGTGCCCACTATATATGAAACAGTGTAAGACCTCCTTGCACTGGGTGCTACAAGGATGGAAGTGGAGACTATAAAGGATCTCCTCAAAACCATCAAGAAATTGGGAGTGTCTCTTCCCTTGTCATCATGACCAACAATAATTGAAGCTGTACCAACTCCTAGAAGAATAGCAAAGTTCTTGGAAAGAGTGGAGGCACAAGTATCTAACGGGGCACTAGATTATATGTACGTGTGTAGTAGAAGCCCAAGGAGATGATCCAGAGGCTCAAGGATGCCTTAAAAGAAAGAGAGAAAAAAGCACAAAAAGAACACAAGGAGCTAGTACTCCTAAAAGCTGAGCTATAACACATCAACAAAAGATCCAAAAACTGATGTTGGGTTTGCAAGAAACCAACAAAATCTTGGCAAAAGAAATTGGGTCCTTAAAGGTTACACTGGCTAGGGAAGAGGAGACAAGACAAATTAGGGAGAGACTGGAGGAAGTCACTACCAATGCAACACTAGCCCAACAAAGGCAAAAGCCATGTTGAAAGGGCACCTGGAGGTATTCAAAGACATCTGGATTGATAGAGACAAAATGGAGCTCATCAAGTTAGAGGCTAGGTTTGTAGTGCATGAGGCCTAGACTCCTGCTAAAGTATACAAGTTGGATGCAACCAGAATGGAAGACTGGGAAGACCATGTAAATGATGAACTTAAGGGGGTGTGGAAGGGTGTCTACAAAAATTTAAAGGCATTAGGGGCAATGGACAACATTGTTGAAGCAAGCAAGGAAAATGGAAAATCTGGTCAAACAAAAGAAAGCACCCTAGATGGAATGATAAAAGTCAGTGGGGTGGCAAAGATAGGGAAACCCAAAAGCTAAATTTAGAATAAAATAACTTATGTAGTAGCTGGAAGTTTAGAAGAACAAGTTTTAGAAATTGAAGGTTGAAGAAAGAGACTATAGAGTATGGAAAGGAGGGCAAAGAGCTATGGACTGACACTGCAATGGATTTAATCCCTATAAATGAATTGAGAGAGCATGTGTTGGGGCACCTAGAGGATAAAACAAGTGACAAAACAACACTCAAAGCCCACATTGAAGGGCTAGATGGCTTGGTGTAGGAATTCAAAGAGTAGCAAAATCAGGACAAAATGACTATAAAAGCCCTTAAGAAGAAGGCAAACACTAATACAACAAGGAGAATAAACAAAGGACCCAAGGAATAGGACTCTCTGGAAAAACTTAATGAAGCCCTCACAACCTCCAAGTGAGGTCCAAACAGCATACAAAGGACTTGGAAGCCAAGGATACCATGCTAATGAAATTCCAAAGTTGGGCCATAAAAGAGGAAAATGCTAGAACAGCTCTAGCACAAGATAAAGCCCGCTTGCTAAGCAAGATCTACAAGACCAAGGACGACTCTAAAATAGAAATGAAGAAGACATGCTAGTTTTTTTTATGGATTCAACAAATCATGTTATATGCATAGCCAGGTGGGGCCTCCTTGGCAAAAATTGGGCAGAAATCTGAAAGTTCATGAATAAGCTAGACAAAGATGCAATGCCATAGCCTCAAGTAGAAAGAAAGAAAAAAGGATTGGCTAATACCATGCGCAACTAGTTCCAGGTCTGTCAGTGGAAGTGGAAGCAGTTCCAAGTCTGTTAGTAGAAGTGGAACCATGTCTTGACTAGTCGCTCCTTTGGATGAGGGGGTAGAAGCCCATGTGAAGGATTGAAAAGGGTGACACCGCTAGTACCACTCACCAACAAACCAAGCTAGCCAAAAAGGAAAAAAGAGGAATGATGAAGGAGCCCCTCCAATGAAGATTTTGGAAGGCCTCCATACGGATGGGCCTGGAGCACTATTAGAGGGTCAAGTCTCTTATGATGATGTCATTGATCCTAAATATTATAGCTTCATGATTTTGTTACAAAGATGGTTGTTTCAACCATGCAAAGAGCACATGTCAGATTTCTAGAAGCCAAACTAGTAGAAGTAGAGCACAAGAGATCGAAAGAGAAGACAGGCCTTGGACACGCCACACTGAGCAGACATAGAAGAGAGTATGAGACCAGATACAATACACTGAGCAGACATAGAAGAGAGTAAGAGAAGATAGGCCTTGGACACACCACACTGATGAGCAGACGTAGAAGAGAGTACGAGACCAGATACAATACAAAGAACAAAGTGTGATTTGTATATGGGGGCATTAATGAAGCAATTATCTCAACTAAGAAAGTATGGGAATGAGAATAAATAATTTCATATGTGTAATAATTCTGAAAGTCTTTTTAATTGCAGTTCAAGGGCCAAAAGAAGGGTTCAAATGCTAGCATAGTGTCCACACCAGGCATGCTAAGTGTTTGGCAAGTGAATAGGCCTCATAATTCTCACTATGAATGAGTGCCAATTGTTCTTGAGTAGGAACTAAAGCATCATGAACCAAAGCTAGGATCTTGATTGTAACAACTTTTACAATGGGTAGTATGGAGAGAAAAGAGAGAATTATAATCAAGGGAATGGGAGGAGAACAAGAGAAAGTAGAAGAAGTCTCACAAGATTAGGATTGCCTAATATACTCATGTATTCATGCTACTCCCAATTTGATCCATATATATTGTCTAGAATGCAACTCAATATGTTGTGTTGTATCCTTAAGTTTCACTTAGCTAAGTTAGTATCCTTGTTTCTACAAACAGTAGTCTTTCTGGAGGACTCTCTATACTCTGGCTTATCAAGATTAGCTTCTAGAATGTTCTTCTCTCTTATGGCATTGGGCACAGTTGGATAGTCTAGCTACATGTCTCTATGTAGTCTAAAACCATAGGTGTTGCGTTGACCAAACGTGGACAAGGCTCATGTCTATGGGCTCACACCTTTCTTGTATGATATAGGCTCATGCAAGTTTGGTGAGCTAGACTCATGTCATGCTCAGTACGCTCACATCTCGCATGTCTAGTGAGCGTCATGTTTGGTACTTATGGTCTCACACCTCTGGGCTCACATCTTGTGGGCTTATGCCTTATGCTCATGCCTTGTGGTCTCATGTCTCTGGGCTCACGTCTTGTGGGCTAATGCCTTATGGACTCGTGCCTTGTGGCATCACGGGGCTCATGTCATGGATGCTCATTATTTTTTATTTTTATGAAGTAGGCTCACAGTTTTTTTATTTTTATGAAATATGCCTACTTGGGCACGGATTCCAAGTAGTGCATGTGACTCTAAGCCTATGATAGGTTTGGTGAGAAATTTTTGGTTAATAATACTTAATGCTCCAATTATTGGGCCTAATAGGGTTAGTGAGGATTTAAGTATTATTGGGTAATAATGCTTAATGCTCCAATAATCATAAAGGACAAGAATTTTCTTGCTAGTACAGATTGTATGAGATAGGACATGAGTAGGTGTATAATTGGCTGGTACAATACTAGCTTACCTACCTCTAGGGTCATGTCTGTAGGCTCACATTTGTAGACCCTCGCCTCTAGACTCACAATTCATATTTGTGGACTTAAGGCTCACATCTCTAGGATCATAGCTTACGTCTCTAAACTCACGACTCACATCTTTTTTGCACAGGGCTATGGGCTCACACCTCCCAACTCGAGACATGATTTGGCTTGGTTTTTAAAGTTTTTTGAGATTTTTTAGATTTGATGGTGGGGGCGATTAAGATTTCTAATCCTAGTTTATGGTATTTATGCAAGTGATTGATTGTTTTTTGATTGATTTTAGTTGATTTACATGCTCTAAGTTACCAATTCTAACAAGAGCAAAAATTATGAAATGCATGAACAAAAATCACAACTTTCTCATTCTAATTTACACCAAAAGCTTATGTTCTTGAAGTGGATTATACTCTTAATCACGAATGCTAAGCTATCTCTTGACTCAATGTAACAACATCAAATCCTTGTGGGCTTGAAAATCATGAAAATCACCAAAGAAATTACCGTTTTTTCCCTTTCCAATGTATGTAAATAGAATGACCTAATGCATTCAAACTTTAAAACAAAACCACAAGCAACAAAACTAACACATCCAAAGCTCCAAAACCATATGTTTTTTGGAGTGTGGTCTCCTAATCAACATTAGGCAATATTGAGTGATCTAATAGCTTGGAATGGAAGGAAATGCGAAGCCATAAGCCCTACACTAGCCCCCATTGGTGGTGCCAAATATGTTCAAGTCAAGATCTTACCTTAGACTATGCCAAAATAAGTGTCATTTGGTCTTGCCTTTGAGCCGAAAATGTAACTTTCCAATGTGTATGTGCGTCCTTACTCCATTGTCACACCAGAATGCTTAATGGTTATGTGGGTGAAGGAAGAGATCTCTTTGCCTAGATGGAGACAAGAAGAGAATGGCCTTTACAGTGGTTCTTTCTCATAAAAGGTGGATGGAGAAGAAGCTAATGAGAGGGAGAAGCCTAAAATCAAACCTATTCAAGCAAGCAAACCATTTAACATGCAAGAATACAATAGAACAAAAATTGACTCTTATATACAAACCACTAGCTTTCACACTAGGCCATAAAAAACTTAAAATAGTCCATTGGCACAAGTTATAGTCTTAAGCAACTATATACATAAAGTTTGTCACTTCCCCATTTGGCATTAAGCAGGATAAGGCCGCTTTATAAAGTCCAGTGTCATCTTACAAAAGATGGATTAGGGGTAAGTTACATGCAGGTAAGATGGCAAATATGACAAAGTGTCTTACAAAAGATGGATTTAGGTAAGTTACATGTAGGTAAGACAACAAAGCGCCTTACAGTAGGTTAGATAGGTGAAACCATGTTAACCTATGAAACGTGTGTGCACGTGTGTGTGTGTGTGTGTGTGTGTGTGAGAGAGAGAGAGAGAGAGAGAGAGAGAATCTTTTAACGTTGTAGGAACAATACCAAGAGACCGAAACGATCTATCCAACGAGAAGTGAGATTCGACACAGGACGTGTTGAATATCAACTCCATGAACTAACCACTTCTGCCACACTTGGGTGGCAGAAGGGTTAGCCCATTTTTGTTTATTTACCCCAACACACCTGATGAGAGAAGCTTTTAACATTGTAAGGACAATCCCAACAGATCGAAACGATCTATTTGACTAGAAGTGATATTCGAACGCTGGACTTGTTGAATATCAACTCCATGAACTAACCATTTCTGCCATGAGAGAGAGAGAGAGAATATATGCATGCAGTATGCATAAATGCATGTTGTTATGTTATCAGACTACAATTCGCTTGCCACTTTTAGTAATTGCTCAGGGGTACCTAATGCCCTTTCTTTCATTAGCTATGAGAAACTTTATGTTGGATGCCCCTTTCTCGGCTCTCCTTTACGCATAAAAGTCTTGCTTGTGAGCACCACTACACTCTTAATGGTGAGCTCGGTGCTGCTCTAGGCAGTGGGCACCTCTCTTTTACAAACAAATAAATGTGCCCAACAAATCAGATTTTATGCAGTCTGTTGGCTGCTTAATCGAAGATGTCTGCGTTTATCAGACTATGGAGATGGCTCCCAGACGACTACTGGCAGGGCCCTGGATCAACAAATGGTATTGGGCAAACAGCAGCTGTTTGTTTTTTGATGCAGGGAAATCACAACTGTGGAAAATCAGCGTCCAAGGAACTGAAGAAACACATGCCCAATCCCACCCTCCTCACCGTGCTTGGAGTGGGATGATGGTTGAAACACACATTTCCTGGTATTGTGCCCACATGCAATGCTGTTTGTTCTGTCTGATTTTTTGTCACATAATTCTGATTTAGAATTTTCAAAGTAAACATAATTCTGATGTAAATCTATAGGTTTTTCACACTAAGGTTTCTATTCCAGTTCAGTCAAGGTGCTGGGAAAAGTATATCAAAACCTGCATATTCACGATTCCAATATAAACCATATCTCATCACTAAGTAGGCCCTTTTCTTTAGGTGATTGGCTTAGAAGAAAGTATGGAATCCAGAAGAAGAATTTTGTCTAGCCGACCGCATGATACACTGGAGGCCTTAGATCTTCTGGATCAGCGCGGAACTTCTATCACAAGTGATATTATGCTTGATTTGCTGAAGGAATGCACCAGAAAGAAAGACCTGGCAGCTGCCAGGCAACTATGTTCCTTAATGATGAAGAGTGGACTCAATTCGAATACCTTTCTGTGTGACCATCTTATACGCATGTTCGCGGCTTGTGGGCGGTTGTCAGAAGCAAACTGTGCATTTGACAATGTGCCAAAACCAAGTATCTACACTTGGAATGCAATCATTTCAGCCCATGCAAGCCTTGGAGGGAGTGCTAGGGCTCTCGATCTGTATTATAAAATGAAGCAGAAGGGGATTCGGCCAGATAGTGTGACATTTTTGTGCACCTTAAGGGCTTGTAGTAATATAGGAGTTATAGGGCAGGGCATGTTGATACATGACCACATAATTAGAGGTGGACTTGGGTCAGACATGATTATTGGGAATGCTGTTCTTGACATGTATTGTAAATGTGGTGTTTTAGAGGAGGCACAAAAGGTGTTTGATACACTCCAAAAACGAGATGTGGTGTCTTGGGGTGCTATAATGGCTGGGTATGTTCAGCATGGGCATGGTGTTCATGCTCTTGAACTGTTCAAGAGAATGCAACAGGAAGATATAAAGCCTAACCTTATTTTATTCTCATCTGCTTTGAAAGCATGCGGCAGCACGGGTGGCTTAGAGCAAGGGAAGCTTTTACATGATTGGGTTATTAGATCTGGACTCTACTCAGACATTGTCATCGAGAACACTCTCATTGACATGTATGTGAAGTGTGGGAGTGTAGAGGAAGCAAAAAAAGTATTCAGTGGATTGCCAAATCGAGATGTTGTGTCTTGGGGTGCTATGATTGCAGGGTATGCTGTGCATGGGCCTAGTCATCTTGCATTTGAACTCTTTCATAAAATGCAGCAGGATGGTGTCCAGCCATGTAAAGCTACATTTTTAAGCATTCTGAAAGCATGTGTCAGCGGAGTAGCTGTTGAGCGAGGTAGAGTGGTACATGATCAGATTATGAGAAGGAGCCTTGAATTGGACCCCGTCATTGGGAATACTCTGGTGGACATGTATGCCAAATGCGGGAGCTTAGAGGAAGCACGGAAGGTTTTTGATCATTTACAAGACTGTGATGTGGTGTCCTGGGGTGCAATAATTGCAGGTTATGCTGCACATGGTCATTGTCATATTGCTATTCAACTTTTCCAGGAAATGCAGTACAATGGCATGGTTGTGAGCAACTCTATACTCTCATGCATTCTGAAAGTATGTGGCTATGTAAAAGATGTGAGGCAAGGTAGGCTCATACATGCTCAGATCACTGAACTTGGATTCCTATCAGACTTGATTGGAAATGTGCTCATGGAAATGTATGCTAGATGTAGGAGCTTTGAGGATGCCCAGAAGGTGTTTGAAATGCATAATGGAAATGTAGATTCATGGGCAGCAATTATATTAGGTTGTTCCCAGCACGGTGATTCTGATTGTGCTTTCAAACTTTATGACATGATGCAGCAACACAACATTGAACCAAACAACGTGATTTATTCTTGCATTCTGAAGGTATGTAGCAGCATAGGCAACATCCGAAAGGGTAGGCTGATACATGAGCATATAGTACGGGCTAGATTTGAATCAGATATTATCATCGGGAACACATTAATTGACATGTATGCCAAAAGTGGGAGCGTAGAAGAGGCATGCAAAGTTTTTTCTGCACTGCCAGATCGTGATATTGTGTCATGGGGTGCATTAATCACAGGATATGTCGAGCACGGGCATGATGTTGCTGCTCTTGAATCTTTTGAGAAGCTGCAACTTGAGGGCATGAAGCCAAGTCAAGCTACCCTTTTATCCAGTTTGAAAGCATGTGGTAGCATAGGCGCCTTTGAGCAAGGAAGGCTGATACATGACCAGATTATAAGAAATGGGCTCCAGTTGGATGTGGCTATTGGAAGCACCCTCCTTGACATGTATGCAAAATGTGGGAGGCTACAGGAGGCGTGCATAGTATTTGATGGTTTGCCACATCAAGACATTGTTGCATGGGGTGGATTGGTTGCAGGATATGCTTTAAATGGCCATGGCAAGCTAGCAATGCAGTCTTTCAAGGACATGCAAGTGCAATGTTTGAAGCCAGATGAGGTGATTTTCACCAATGTCCTGGCTGCTTGCAGTCACTCTGGCCTTGTAGAGGAAGGCTACCACTACTTCAAATCTTTAAAAGAGGATCATGGCATGACACCAAACATGGAGCAGTACAGCTGCATGATAGACCTTTTGGGACGTTCAGGACACTTGATTGAGGCTGAAGATATGCTTCAAACCATACCAGTTCCACCTGATATAGTTGACTGGCTATCTTTACTCACTAACTGCAGGACTTATGGAAATACAGAGCAAGGTAGACGATGTTATGATGAAGTAACTCAGCTAGATTCTGTTGATGCTTCCAGTCATATGCTGATGTCAAGTATCTATGCAGATGCTCACATGTGGAAGGATGTTGAGCACATTCAAAAGTTAAGAACTCGTGTTTGTGCACAAAAGAAGGCTGGGAGGGCATGGATTGAGGTGAATAACAAAGTGCAGGAGTTCAATTTTGGAGAGAGATGCCATATTCAAAGTAATGAAATTTTTTGCAAGTTAAATAGGTTGTACAAATCATCAAAGGATGTAGGATTGACAATGCAACTGGGTTTGGTGTGGGAGCTATGTCCAGATGAGTACAAAGGACATATTCTATGTGGGCCCTAGTTTAAACTTTTTTGTCATTGTTCTGGCCCTTGTAAAATGGGGGAATAGAAGTGCTGGAACAACAGGAAGGTGGTTATTTTACCTAATACATGCAGCTTTTTATGCTGCTTTGTAGATCACCTACTTAATAAATAGAAAACCTAGAAATTTGAGACAAAGGGAAGGGTTGGGTGGAGAATAATACCATGTGGAGGCTGCCTTCTGGTCACAGGCATGAGAATTGGGATTGTATGATGCAACTTTCGTTCTTCAGCAGATTCTTGTTCTGTGAAATGTGAGTGTTTCATGAACATCGGGATGGGAGGGTGTTGCTCTCAAAAGCAAATACTCTACTGGTTCTCTCTTTTTCCCCCCCCTAGAAAAGAGACTTCTGTTAAGTAAAATAAAAGCATACAAAGGGAGATCTTAAGCCAAAAGGTAGGGAGATCTCAATCAATTGGGGGCACTATGCTGCCATAAAAGCCCAGTAGGAGTGGAGGAGAAGAAAATATTACAGTTTCACTCTCATAAATCTATTGTGTTTTGACTGTGCAGCTCTAGATGATCCTTGTATGTGGGCCTAGGTGGCCAAAAGATTGTGGACAATGTTACTTCATATACTGGGTG
Organism: Cibotium barometz; assembly: GCF_041138505.1. Classification (NCBI taxonomy): domain Eukaryota; kingdom Viridiplantae; phylum Streptophyta; class Polypodiopsida; order Cyatheales; family Cibotiaceae; genus Cibotium; species Cibotium barometz. Next base: position 43,305,931 of record NC_141060.1, read on the forward strand.
TCAAATACCTGGATACCCTCGAAGGTCTCAGATCATTTGGTCTTCCAGATATGCCACACCGTGGTAGTAGCAATCAATCTACCCAGGTGGTGTCAAAACTCTGTGAAGGTGGTGTGTATTGTAATTGGGAGATATTCTAAAGTGAACATCTCTGAGCTATTGCCCTACAGACAAGTATAATAGGATCTGCTCCCCTGCCCTAAAAAAGTTGTGGGCCAAACTGAGTCAACCATGCAATAGTACCCCAAGTAATATAGATAGGATCACTCCTCAACCTACCTAAGAGTTGGGCTATAGATACCCAGTTCCGTTGTGCTCCTTTGCACTCCCATAAGCAATGATACACTGGCTCGGATGGAACTGGGTATCTAGGACAAGAGGGGTCCATGCCAAAATAGATCTGGTTGTTGGGCAATCCTCTATGTAGAAACAAGAAGAAGAAGTAGCATACCTTGCTCTTGTACGAGTGCCAGAGTCTTTGCTAGAATCTCCTCTGAATGGGGGGCGTAATGTCATACGCCTCCTAGTGAGGCTAAAGAATGGGAACTCTTTTGGTCTGTCCAAGCTGAGTAGCAACCGGGCATTACGCACAGTGAAGGTAAACAAATGTATGCTCCTCGTGGGGTTAGTCACATCAGTCCATTCCCACTCACCAGTGTCACAATGTAGATAATGTATAGGGCATCCACCAAGGGTTAGTATACATACCAACACTTTCCAAAGCGACCCACTACTCACCCGACAGACCACATAGCCGAGTGTGATCATGATATCATCGTACGTCAATTCGCCATCCAGACTGAATGGAATAGAAGGCAACAGCCTCTTCCTCCAGTGGTTTTGAGAAAAAACCCCAAATCACAAGTGACACTCATCTAAGAATGTACCAGTGATCCAGGTGGTTAGATATAATTGCATCTGTGCAATCCACCCGATGACTCCCTCTGAGATGCTGGGTAGATGCCTCTCTTTGATCATCTAGAAGACCTTTTGAGTTCTTCCACTCAAGTATAGTCGTCGCGCATCCCTCCCAGCCTGGCCACTGCATACACCCTGCTACACCCAGGGGTCTGCCAAGATCATCTCTAATGTGGTTGTTCCACATAATGGGCTGCCTATCAGCCTCATGTACTGAGCTTCGGGGCCTGTGATGTAAAAATATCCACATACTACTGCAAGCCCGGATGATGGAAGAAATTAGTGTGGAGGTAAGAAAATAAAAGGTGTGTTGTGCCTCTAGTCACCACCACCCGCAAGGACACATCAAAGAATATGGTACTTGAAGAAATCCTTCCAATGCTTAGTACCGGTGATGTAGAGCGCCAACTATCAAGTGTGAAGGCGGCTATTATTAGAATCCAATTAGGGGGTTCTATGCATTAACATACAGAGGTAGCATCAGCCTAATCATTAGAAAACTGGCCGACATGATAAAGTAGACATCAGAGTATGGGTGCGTATAGTATAGAAGGTGGCCTCCAAAATCTTGCTCAGTGGATCAAGCATGGAAACATTTCAGAGACTAATCAAGTGAAATGAATAAGCAAGAGTATATACATGCAATAGCCCTAGGTTAGGTTTATGGTTCAGATAGTTTGATCCTTAAAGACAATTTGGAATAAAGGGGTTGTGAGCACATGTTAGAGTTATAGGGTTAATTACTAAAATAAAGGGTTTTCTCATTGGGTTAATTCAAATGGATGTTCACACTGTGTTGGTGTTGTCGGGCCATAAGGAAAGCATTCACATAGCCATGGTGTAAGTTTTCTAATAGATATGGACAAGGGCAGTTAGATGGGTTGAGCATTTCTATTGTGGTGTGTGTCTAGTGGGACCAAGAGGAGTTTTCTTTGTGGTGGTTTACATTCACCCCTACTACATTAACACTTAGGTAAGCCAACTAGCTAGATCAATGCCCCTTAATAAATGGTTGTGATGCTCTTCACATGGTATACAATTAAACCCATGCATCCATTTTTGGTGGAGATACGGGGTACTCATTGACTTTACTGGTTGCTTGAGCTTATCAATTTGGTTTGTCCAAGTGCCACTCATAGGTTCATTGGAGAAGGGAGTGTTGCATGTGCTTGTATAGGAACTGGATACAATGAGCAGGGTGTATCATAAGAGAGTGCAGAGTATTGAGGATCTTGTATAACGTTTTGAGGTGCCATGGACGTCTTATGTTTTGGTGGCTCGTCAATGCATGTCCTTGCATGACCTTGAAGAGCTGAAGATTAGTATGTTTGCTCATGCATTGAAGAGTGCTATGACAAGATTTGTGCTTAGATGATGCCCAAAACATTTTGAGGATGCAGTTTGCCTTGCCAAGAGGAATGAGGAGACTTTGAAGATGAAGAGGACAAGGCAACATATATCAACATGAAGATGCTGTACAGTGTGATTTATCCATTTTATAGTGTTTTTACTGCTTTGTTTTATTTAGATTGGATCTGGAAAGCTTGGGGAGCTACATGTGAGAATTATTTCATGTACATGCCTTGTGGGTGTATGGTGATTTGGTGAGGTGAGAGAGATGCTATGTGAACTTGGTGTTGGAGAAGGAGTTGTAGGAATGCCTATGTTTTGGTGGTTTTAGTCATGAAACTTGATGAACACTTGGGATGGATCATTACAGGGATGCTCATGCTCTAGATGGTCTCCGAGGGGAGGTTTGGTTTTGCTTTCGTTTGAGGGCATGACAAGGAGACAATGGGGTCTCAGTGATGATAGGTGATGATTTATGCATGAGTTTATAGGGACATGGTAATCATTCCAATGGTCTGAGAAATGAGGCTTAGCAGTTTTGCTCATATTTAGTGATCATGAGGAGGTGTTGCAGGGGGTACTTATGTTCTTGGTGGTTTTAGAGATGAAGTTGGCTGAGCTCTTGAGATAGGTCATAGGAATAATATTGTTGGCTTCCCTAAAAGTTAAATGTCTTTGCCTATTCTTGTGTTTCCATCATGAGAACCTATTTGATTAGTATGCCTTCTATGTCCGTACTAAAAGCCTTATTTTTATTTAGCATTATATTTGTATAATTTATATGAAGGTGTAAGAGTTTATCTAGAATTCATAGCTCTAAAAGTAAAATAGTAAAAGTGTATATTTTTTATATCTATTGGTAAGATGGGATTTCAATTACATTTTCTAGATTATTAGTAGGCATTCCTTGGTCTTGGTCTTGCAGGTTCTCATAATCATGATCAAGAATATCAACAACCCACTTGATTTCTCATTGAACAATGAAAGAAGAGTGTCGTGTCCTGCGAACATACATTTTGCTATTTTTTTAAACACAAAAGCAAGGACTGAATTGCATCTTCCACAAATATAATATCTGTACTCACAAGAATCCTCCTTGGTAGCAGGATGATAGAGATAGTAATCTTTATTTTCTGAGTTATACCCCACAAAAATACATTTAACAGCCTTATTGTCAAGCTTGCTCTGTGAATTTGCTCAGGCACAAGTACATAAGCAAGACAACCAAAAATGCATGAGTGAGCCACAGAGGGTTTTCTACCATTCCAAGCTTCAAAAGACATAATTGTATGTAAAGCCTTTGTAGGAAACATGTTCAAAACATATATTGCGTACATGATTGCTTCTAGCCAGAAACCATGAGGAGGTAACTCTTGGCTTTTGACCATACAACATACCATCTCCATGAGAGACCTCTTTTTGTATTCAGCTACACCATTTTGCTGAGGTGTATAGGGCACAGTACATTGGTGTTTTCTCTCATGATCAACCATGTATGCATGAACTCCTTAGACATATATTCTCCCCCTCAATTAGTACGCAAGTAAAGCATTATGACGCACTTAAAAGTACTTTAAAGCTATGTGAACTGCTTTAAAGCAATGCACACAAGAACACTTAAAAGTTGTGTTGTGCAAACTGCTTTCAAGCTGTTAAAGGCACTGAGTAATAGTGAAGAACTATTTGTATTACTTTGAGACACTAGGAAAAGTGAAGCGTTGTAAAGCACTAAAAAGAATTGAGAAACAAAAGCAAACTCAAGCTTGAACTTTACACCACTACTTCTACTTGAAAAAGCAATATTATAGTGTTGTATGCTAGATGCAAAAAGGTACATGTGGCTCATCAAGGAGATGAACTGGATGCTTCATAACAACACATCTCCTAATCCTTTTATGGTAAACATCTTTCTTGTTTAGAGAGACCCATGTCTCTGACGTAAAAGGCAAACACAAGATCCTTAACCTCAGGTATGATTTTGCTAGTACATGGTTGGCTTTGACACGTGGATAAGGACAATATTCCATCCTCTTTAGTGGATAGATGGGATTTTGCTAAATAGAAGTCTCCCCGATGAATCCCCAATACCTTTATAGCTTGCCAACATTGAGATATTCTGATTTATTACCATAATAATTAACTAGCATCATGATAGCTGATCTCTTCAAGAAGATCTCATCCGATGACCATGGGATCTTCACTTATGTTAAAGTATTATGGATGTTTGAAACTATGCGGCTACTTCAATGCGACTAATGGTGTAGGTTGTAAATCCTTAAATGTAGAATGGGGGAGGCATTGTTGAAAGATCTCCTTTTGAGTATTCAAGTCAATCCCCTTTGTCATTGAAAATAATTTGCTAACACTCTATAAACATGGCCTCTTCTCTTGGCATCCACAATAGTAATCATCTTAGAACCGTGCTCTAAGCATTGCAATACCTTGACTCTTATTCATGACTCTTGGCATCCCTTCTAGTGGTCTTTACTTTACGAGACGACGAGAATCACTATCTCCAAAGGATTGTGCATCCCAACTTCGACTCCTGACCAATTAGTAACAAATAATCAAGGATGTGAAAAATCATTTTTTAAGAAAAGAAATTTAAAAAGGAGAATAATCATAAGCAATTCCCAAATATATACCAAATTGGGGAGCAGTGAGATTAAAAAAGCATCCAAATAGGTTACCAGGCATTGATAACAATACACCCTTGGAACCAAGGGTGTCTCTGCTTACCACCATAAGTAGGAAAGTAAAGCTTCTCGAAGTGACACGCCAAGGCAATCCTCTCGCACCATCCATGGGTTGATAATAAATGCTCAAAATCAAAGGGAGTAAAACGGCTTACAGATATTCTTCTCTCTTTTGGAGCTCTAGTTGATGATGACTTGGTTCGATCATGTTGGACTACTGGACTTGATAAAGAGTATTATCAGAGTATGATCAGTTTCGGATATCTATCCAAACTTGGGAAAACTTTCCAAACTTTGAGAAACTTATAGCCTTGATCATTGAGGAGATGAACGCGGAAGTAAATCCTCTTGCATAGGAGGAGGCCTTCTACATGAACACAGAAAGAGGTAGAGACAAATCTTCATCTAGAGGCTGAGGTGCATGCCATTTTAAAAATGGAAATCATGGTCAATAATAATAGGACTATCCAAACTTGGGGAAACTTTCCAAACTTTGAGGAACCTATAGCCTTGATCATTGAGGAGATGAATGCGGAAGTAAATCCTCTTCCATAGGAGGAGGCCTTCTGCATGAACACAGGTGGAGGTAGAGGCAAATCTTCATCTAGAGGCTGAGGTGCATGCCATTTTAAACATAGAAATCATGGTCAATAATAATAGGACTATATAGGAATCTAATGCACTGACAAATGGAAAAGGCCACTCTAGACACAGGGGGAGCCAAAGATGCCGAGGTGGGTGATAAATAAATCAAAGTGGAGTATTATTATGATAGCAAACCAGGGCATATATCAAAGTAATACTATAAAAAGTAGAATGGCATTAAAAGTGGGAAGTTATAGTAAGGGAACTATGCATCTTGAAGCAAGAAAGCCAAGATAGACATGAGAAACTTTTTGTGATGCAGCATATGCCTAGTTCCACAACTTCAAATGCACGAAATCCAACCATGGTGAGTGGTTTAAAGATATGTAAAAAATGAAAAACTAAGGTATACGAAACCATGTGATGATATTATGCATTGTACATGTTCGTAAAGGTGTCATTGTCTATGTAGGATGCAAAAATGAAGTACTTGGCTAATGTACTTTATGTTTCATATATTACAAAGAACTTGGTTTCTCTTGAGCATGTTTCTATAAGTGATTTTTAGGGGTGAGTTGTGCTCAAGTATAAGGAGTTTCTTACCCAAGCCCCATAACTAGCACTTCACAAGCAAAACAAACAAACAAACAAAAAAACACCACATCATAAAATGAAATCTTTACTCACATATACTATACGAGCCAGTGAATAAAGAAAACTTGCCATACAGATTAGTATAAATTGTTCCAATTATATAAAATATCTTTTAAAAATAAATAAATTATTCTTGTTTTGATCTCTCGATAACTGTGGTTGTGGCCCGCCATGGCCTCAACTCACATTAGCCGGCCAAAGACAATGAATAGCAATGCATCATACAGCTTTCTTTAGCATGGTATTCCCTTCAAACTTTATGACTTCAATTGAATTCCGTTCTTTGGGGTTCATTTCATAAAACCCATCCACAAGTTTGGCATCTATCCTGATCTAGATCAAGAGGATGAGTCCACATTTATACTTAGTAATTATTTACCTCATTCTAGGGTTCTATTGGTATAAAACAGACTCAACCTAGATTTTGGTCAATTGTCTTATCAATTTAGCTGTATATTGGGTACTTCACAACTCCAATTGTCCTTTGCAAAATTATGTTCCATCCCATAAGAAAACCATCTTGGGTTTATAGAATCGAATAAGGATCTTCACTATCCTACTATTCTCTTTCTAGATTGACAAAAATCTCTCTTTAAAATTTCGTCTTTCCTTCCAATCTATACCTCTCAACACTAGGCCTTAACTCATATTTCATTCCTTGTTTATCTAAACATAAATACAACTTAAATGCAACAAATGTAATCTTTCTCTCTCTAGGATCTAATCTTCTCTCTCTAGAGTCTATCTTTCTCCCTCTAGAACCTAACTTTCTCTCTTTAAAATATGCAATCACTACCCTATAATCCGAACAAGTTTAGGACCTTATCAACTATACTTAGTAAGTATTTGTTCAAGATTGTATTTATTATTTATACATGTAATTAGGTAATTAATTACACTCACTCTAGAAATCAGGTATAATCCCTATCTGAAAATATTTCCAAAACTCAGCTACATTGATAATGACCATAATTCTAGGTCCTTATATTTTTCTATGATTGATTTATGCTATATCTAAACTACTTTTATACATAGATTTATTTTCTCTCTCTAACGTTCAATCATTAATATTTTGTTTTATTGTTTAGAAAATTATGATTCAAGGATCAATCTTATTATATGAGAAAAAATCAATTCTACTCATTCGTATAATAAAAGTCAAATTTGAATGATAGACTAAGATTTATGCATGTAAAAATTAGAATGATAGGCTAAGATTTATGCATGCAAAAATTAGTTATGGGTGAACTAAGGTCTAAGGTCAATCTCTATTCTTAAAAATTGTGCAAAAACAAGGGTTTAAAAGAACACATTCAAACAAATAGATTGAAGTAAATGCCAATTTTGTAATGTAAACTTAAAAAATTGACTTGGGAAATGTATCAGGGATTGATGTAGAGTACTACCAGTCTCCTTCTCTCCTCAAAATCCCACGCTTAGAAAAAAGGTCTTCCCAAGGTGCAAAAGTAATGACAGCACTTCATAAGTGCAAAAAAGTTGCTTGTACGAAGGCTAGGAATAGCATCAAGGCTTCATATACGACATAGAAAACAAGGCAAAAGTTCCCCCTCCTTGCCCTAGAAACATGTATAAAATTAGCTCTCCTCCTCCCCTATTTAGCTTGGAACAGTTTAAGAGTTTCCAATAGCCTTTGATCATAATACTCCACTTCCACCCCTTTCTCCTTAATTTTTAGCATTTTTTCTATATATACATGCAAACCACTCCTTTTAGCATGTGTTTATCCTTTTCTCATATATATATCTTGGATGTGCACAACTCCAAATATCTTTATCTATTTTCATATAAACCACCCTTTTTTTAATTAAAGACTATATTTAACCTTCCAATCCTTATTCCAAAGCTATTAAGCCATTTACCTTACAAATTCAAATGTATAACCCTTAGATACATGGTTTCACAATTTAATTGATTTGTGCACCTACACACACACATGCTATTATCAAATTTATTATTCATAACCTTCTTATTTTTCAAAGGTCATAATTTAACTTTCCTAATATTTCCTAGCCTTAGTATATTTTCTCTCCCCAATGTACACATCTTTAACACACATTCTCTCTCTACACACACATTCTTTTTTTTAAAATGATCCTTTTATTGATAATTTTTGCATTTACATATTTGGGAATAACTAGAAAGGATTTTACAATATATATATATATATATATATATATATATATATATATATATATATATATATATATATATATATATATTTGTAAGGGGGAGCATGAGTCTGGTTAGCCTGGTTTGTGTGTGGGTGCCAAAAACCCTCCCTTGCCATTCAAATTACTGGTTGCCAAGCTCCTGTTTATACTGCTCTAGGATCAGCTAGTATGCTCCTACTCTTACTGCTTTTGGTGCATGCAGAATCTCGGAAGTGTCGCTCATGCTTTACTTATTAAACCAACCTCTTGTCTAGTGGCCATGGTTTTGGAATCTCAAGGTGCTGAATCCCCATCCATGACGTACTTAACATCCCAATGGCTATGGCTTTGTAACATTAGGGTGCTGAATCCCCATCCTTGATTGTATTTACATATCTCCAATGTTTCCCTAACTCGCATCGCACTAGGTAGCCTTAGCTATTACAGGAGAATGCCCTGTTTCTATGTCATTGAGACAGTGGCCTGCAGAAAAATTGGCAAGCTCAACCAAGCCTGTGAGGACTTGTTGCCAAGTGTTTGCATGATCAAATGGTGTGATACTCAAAACCACACTACTCTTGACAGTCAGTTTTGCATACTGGCATCATAAGAAATCTCTCACCAGGTCCACAGGTATTTTCCTGGTCTTTTTGCACTCTCTCACCAGGTCCACACGAGGTATTTTCCTCGTCTTTTTGCACACAAAGACCATGGCCCCCAGGGCAGAAACGTGGATTTGGCAATTTGACAAGCCTCTTCAAAGCTCCCACATTTCAAGCACACATCAAAAGGGTTTTAATATGTTTGTACAACCCAGACATTTTTCAAAACCAATCCCCACATGAACACTCCCCATCCTTGAATTCATGAACCCGGTATGCATCACTAATTATTATGTGTCTGGCTTCAATTTTGGAGATGATCTTAGTAGCATTGTGGCAGTCACTACAAACTCGAAGATTCTTAGTGACACGAACAGTTGTGCCTTCCGGAATATTGAGAAGCCCAAAAGCTATGGCCAGTCTTTCACAATGTCCACACAACGCATCTTCCTTAATCAATCTTAATCTGGGCTCCAACACATTACCTGATTGTGTCTTATATCCTTCTTCCACCATTCTACTCTTCAACATCTGCAGTTTGACATGGATCTTGTCCCTTTGTGGATGACTTTTGTCTCCTACAGAGAATTCATGGACCTTTTCATTCACCTCAATCCAGGCCCTCCCAGGCTTCTTCCATGCACAAGCATCTTTCCTTTTTCCCTCTAATTTGCATACATCCTCCCACATTTGGGCATCAGCATAGATGTTTGACATAACCACATACCCAGAAGAGAAACTTGAATCCAGACGCATAACTTGATCAAAGCACTGCTTTCCTAGGCCCATGTTTCCATATCTTCTGCATGCAGTTAATAAGGACATCCACGCAGTTATATCAGGTCGAACTGGCATGATGTGGAGAAGCTCTTCTGCCTCATTCAAATGTCCTGCACGACCAAGAAGATCAACCATGCATCCAAAGTGCTCGATGCTGGGAATGATGGCATGTTCTTCTCTCATTGCTTTAAAATATCGATAACCTTCCTTTACTTGTCCTGCATGTCGACATGCTGCCAAAATACTTGTACAAATCATCGCATCTGGCTGGACTCCCTGTCCTTGCATGCTTCTGAGACAATCCCCTGCCAGTACGCAGTTCCCATTGCGAGCATATCCTGCAATTATTGCACCCCATGACCTTATATTTTGCTTTGGCAAGCTATTGAACACTATGCATGCCTCTTCAAGGCTCCCACATTTAGAGTACATATTGATAAGAGTGCTTCCAATGACTACATCTGAGCTGAGTCCACTTTCAATGACCTGATTATGTACAAGCTTGCCCTGACCTAAAGCTCCTATGATACCACAAGCATCCAAAACCCCCATCAATGTAATTTTGTCTGCCTTTACATCCTCGTTTTTCATTTTCTCAAACAGTCTAAGAGCAGAAATACCATTGCCGTTAAAAGCATAACCAGCAATCATTGCAGCCCACGAAACTACATTTCGAGCAGGCATCTCGTCAAATGCTTTGCATGCCTCCTGCACGTTGCTACATTTGGCATACATGCTCACCAGTGAGTTTCCAATAACCACATCAAAATCAAGCCCAAGCTTGACTATACAGTCATGTATTGACATGCCCTGTCCTACATCCCCTATGCTACCACACGCTTTTAAAATGCATGAAAATGTGACATCATCGGGCTCTATGCACTCCATATCCATTTTCCCATAAAGTTCAATTGCAAGAAGTGCAAGCCCATGCTGGGCATATGCTGCAATCATTGTGCACCAAGACACTACATTATGCTTGGGTAATTTATTAAACTCATTGCATGCCTCCTCCATTGTCCCACACTTGGCATACATGTCAATTAGAGTGCTTCCAATGAAAACATCAGATGCAAGTCCACGCGCAATAACCTGTTCATGTATCACCTTCCCCTGATCAAGGGCCCCTAGACTGCCACATGCTTTCAAGATGCTTGAAAATGTGGCAATGTTTGGTTCTAAGCCTTCATCTTGCATTTTCTCATACAGTTCAAGTGCAATAAGGCCTTCTCCATGCTGCACGTAAGCTGTAATCATCACATTCCACGCGACAGCATTCCGATTGGGCAATTCCAGAAATATGCTACAAGCAGCCTCCAAGATACCACACTTGGCATACATATCTATGAGGGCACTCCCAATGAACACATCTGATTCAAACCCATTTTTGACAATAAGGCCATGTATGAGCTTGCCCTCTCTTCTTGCTCCTAAGCTACCACAGACTTTCAAGATGCATGGGTATATGAATTTGTCTGGAGCTATGCTATCCTCTAGCATTCTATGAAACAAATCAAGAGCTTTATGGTTGCACCCATGCAGGGCGTATGCTGAAATAATTGCATGCCATGTATACACAGTTGGCTTTGCAACATTGTTGAATGCATAATCTGCTTCTTGCAAGCTCCCAAATGAACCAAAAAGCCGGATAAGATGATCTCCTAGTATGGCCACAGAGTCGAGTTTCTGAATTTGCATCAGAGAATACACTTGCCTGCCAGCCGCCAAGTCTTTATTTCTAGTGCATTCCTGCAAAAGGCATAAAAATATATCGCATGATATGTGCAATCCCCTTTCGTGCAAAAAGTATGCAGTCTGAAGTGCTTCATCCAGCTTTCCAAGCTTGCAATTTTCCTTCACATGTCTGGTATGAATTACCCTGATGACCCCGACGATCGTCAAATAGAGTCGAGATGACAAAAAAGAGGGTTCATGGAGTCTTTTGAATAGCAAAACTAAGAGTGTCTTGTTCCTATTTTTTAGAGCTTGTGTACGTAATGTGATACATTATTGTGAAATGCAACATTCAACTAAAAATTAAATATGTAGAATACAAACAAAGCCTTCAAAGATTCATCCTGCTCAGTTGGTGGTAAGAGGTTTGAATCTTATGGCATGCACGGATGAAGAGATAAACTAGTCGTGCATGCGCTGCGAGCTCCCCCCCCTTGCTGCGCCTGCCTGCCATCGCTTCGCCCCTTCCCCCCCCCTGCTCGCCTTCTCCCCTCCTCCCCCTGTTCGCCGTTCCCCCCCCCCCCCTCCTTCCCCGTTCGCTGGGCCCTCTCTCCCCCAGTGCTTGCCCTCGGCGCCAGTCCAGGAGACCACCTCCTGTGGTTCCCCTCCGTTTCTCGTTCAGATCCTCACCAAGGGGTAGAGAGAGAGGCAGGTTCTCAAGCAGCAGAGCACCAAGTCCCGACCACGGACGACCCAGCTACTAGAGAGTGGCGACTGTTGGCCGTGCCCGGGCTATCAGCCGACCACCAGAGTTGAGCGTCGTCGCCGCATGTGCCAGGCTGGCAGAGTACAGGAGGATTCGGTTCTGTCAGAGAACCGTCCAGCATTTATCACAACACCCGCCCATTGGCAACGGGCCCCCTCCAGTCACAGAGAGGGTCCCTCCGGCCCCTCCGGGCGGCCGATTCCCTGTCGTGATTCCTCCCCTGGCTCTCAATGTTGAATGAGGCCGGTAGGCCCCACTGAGCCTCCAACAAGCCTCTCCCAGTAGCCTACCTCTCCGATGGATCACTCCCAGCCGTGCCCTTCTCTTGCCTCTCTCTCTCCCCCCCCCTGGCTCTCAATGTTGAATGAGGCCAGTAGGCCCCACTAAGCCCCCGACGAGCCTCTCCCAGTAGCTTACCTCTCCGATGGATCACTCCCAGCCGTGCCCTTCTCTTGCTTCTCTGCCCCCCCCCCCTCCCCCCTTCCTCCTCCATCCTCGCCCCTTGACTCTTCCCACAACATTTCCTTCTGCCCCGTCTTCCTCATCGGCTACTTCTTGCTGCTCCAAGAAATCGCTCTTGAGCCAAGGTAAAGCCGTATCTTGAAGTAGATCTCATGTCTAGATCTACTACCCAATCAGAGTCACTCCAACCTCGAAGTTTGACTCAGTCCGTCGATCCCCTTCCAGTGTCATAAAAGAGTCTAGGATCCTTCGTACCCTGCAGATACGGCAAGATCCGCAATCCTGTGTCCCAACGAGTCTTCAAACGTGTCTGCATAAATGAGCTCAACAACCCCACTGGAAAACTCAAGTCCAATGTAGTGTTCAGCAACCAAATCAATGAATTGACAAGTTTCCAATACAAAGAGACATCAACCTGCTCACAAGGGTCATGTGCAGTAAGTTTGGTATTCGGGTCCATCGGAGATGAAATAGGCTTGCAATTCTCCATTCCAAAGGCCTCCAGAAACTCATGAACATACCGCTAATGAGAAACAAAGAACCCCCTCTAGGTCTACCAAATCTCCAATCCCAAAAAGATATGAAGTAAGCCTAAATCCGTCATCTCAAACTCCTCTGACAAGGCAGCCTTCATCACTGCTATGTGCTCCACATGACCACTAGCGAGAATAAGATCATCCACACAGAGGATAATCAAAGTGACCATACCATGTTTCCCAAAGAGATACAAGTTTGGATCTACAACTGATCTTTGGAAACCCTGCTTCTAAAAGAAAGTATCAATCTTCTGGTTCCAAGCCTTAGGAGCCTGTTTCAAACTGTAAAAGGTCTTCTGCAACCTGCAAACCATACATTTGGAGCCCAAAACCTCAAAGCCAAGAGGTTGCTCAACATACACCTCCTCCTGCAAGTCACCATTCAGGAACGCAGATTTAACATCCATTTGATACACCGGCCACTGCTGATGAGAGGCAAGGGCAAGAACTCTCCGAATCATAGCCATCCTAGCTGTCGGTGCAAAAGTGTCCTCATAGTCAATGCCTAGTCGCTGAGCATAGCCCTTTGCGACAAGTCTGGCCTTGTGTTTGTCCACGGACCCATCGGACTTATACTTGGTTTTGTAAACCCACTTGACACCAATGACCGCAAGCCGACCAGCTCACGACCCATAAAAAGAGGAGAAAATACAATAAATGTCCAATAAATGGTACAAACCAAATACACTGAGATGCATAAATTCTAACACTTCTACCCGCTTCTCCACATCCCGTACAGCCCAAATATTCTCCAATTAGCACCAAAAACAGCAACCCTGAAAGCTCTCGTTGTTTCCAAAGATTCAAGGCACCTAGGGCTCTGATACCATGTTGGAATGTGCAACGGAAAAGAGACAGAAATCAGAAAGCAAAAAACTGCAGAATAGCAAGAGATGAGAGAGACGGTGTCGAACTCTACTATATACACACAATAGCCGATACAAAACTGTGGAGGGGGGGCAAGGCCCACAATATATATGGGCTGGGGCTGCAGTCGGCCCTATCTAAAACAGGCCGACAGCCCCACAATGTGGGGGGGCAAGTCTCGAGAGGTCACCCATCTCCGTTGTGTTCACATCAATATGTGCTTAATTGGAGGTTTCCACAAGTTGTTCTAGCCATCCACACCCCAAAACCTTAAGGTGATGGAGGATCTCTGGTCTATCCATTTCGTGGAAATCTCCTAGTGCTACAATTTGGCACCACTTTTCTCAACAGGATTTAAAAAACGCCTGCAAGTGGTGAAAAACGATAACTATGGGAGGATCTTGGGCCTAAGGCCAGTAGGGAGGGGAAAAAAAGAAATAAAGAAAGATGTTTGAATCTTAAGGCAGGTGCCCCTGTTCAAAACCCACTGGCTGCAGCGGGTGGATGCGATGTTGCTAATCACTAACACTACTCTCTCCAAAAAGAAATGAGAAAAAAGGCTTAATAATCATGTGATTACCTGGTGCAAATCTTTTTCAGACCCTCGGATTCCAAATTAGCATTTAGAGAGGAATCTGTTCCAAAATCCTTCGTGGGTTGCTTTGATCTTGTCTTTTCAACTGGGAATGCATGTGCCTCTTCGCTCCAAGATGCATCACTGGATTTGACTTGCAAAGAATTTGGGTAGGTCTGCATTGTCAGCAGCGTCGGATCATACTGGGGGTATGAAGAAAGTTAATGGTTACAAAGCAAATTTGGATAATTAAGGGAAGCATACCTTGATTATACTGTTGTCTAAACACAGCTTATGCCATGGGAACCCTCTTTTGGTAGTCTCTGTGCCCACCTGGGCACAGAGTCTCTCTTGTGGCTCTCTTAAACCAGGAAGACCGAACTGAACCAACAATTCCATCTGACAAAGCCGGCATACTTCGCCCAGTGTTCACTGTCCAAATGATATGGTCCGATTTCAATGCTCACACACAACACAAATCATAAAACTTGTAGCTAACATTATTCTCGAGGTTTTTTCCCTTTTTTTTCTTTTTTCCAAGGTTTTTTTTTCAAGAATTTGCACATTCTTTTTTGTATTGCGAGGGTTATTTTAGAGACAGATCGCATGCAGGAGAAGGGGGCGGGTATTGATCCTGGGTTGTCGCGCTGTAGGGTAAGAAATATGCACATTAACATCGGGCGCTTGTTCTAGTGGTTATTGGGGGTAGCTTGTAACCTAGAGGTACCAGGTTTGATCCCCAGCTAGACACCTGATAGTTATCTTGCCCTCACATTGTAAAAGATATGAGGGGTCCTCACGCAGTATGTTGCTCCCTTCTAGTAGTCGCCAAAATTTAAAAAAAGAAATATGCACATTATTGGATCTTAAATGCCCTAACTTTTAAAGTTTTTAATTTTTTGGAGGAAAGGGGGAAGTGGGTGGGTCTTGCCCACCTTTTATTTACAAGGTGACACCACCATGCTCTCATTAAGGCTCGAGCCTAGGTCGACGTCTTGGGACGTCGAGGCCTAACCCACGGAGCTACACGTCAGTGTTCAATTTTTTTTATTTTTTTAAGATTAATAAAATAAAGTTTATAGCTTAGAATCAAAATTTTGCAAGTCCATTGTATATAATTTGTACGTTTTCTAAGGATACTGGTCGAGTGCATTTATTTTCATGCTTAGATAATTTAGGAAGGAGTAACATGTTCTAAAAGTGAAGTGGAACATGTTCTAAAAGTGAAGTGGAACATGTTTTGTTGAACACCACTTTTTGCCTCTTTTAGTATTTATCAACACCTTAACCTTAGTTGTCAATGTACTCCAATAGTCAAGGGAGACCTTGTGCTCTACTTGGCTTACCTTGTAGTCAAGATTTCCCTTTTGCAAAATAACTTCCACCAAAAACACAAGTGTTAAAAAAGTTCCGCTTCTCTTCGATGGTGGTGAAAGTGTCAAAAACAATACATGATCATATCAAAGGTAAATTTTGGATTTAGTGTTTAATTGTTCATTTTTGCTTAATTTGGGCCAAATCTGTAGCAAAACAATGAGACTAGACGTACGGATCTCATCTTTTAACGTTAGTGGTTTTTTTAATCCAAAATCCTTTAAAAGATTATAGTTTTTTATCTCTTTATTTCATCTTGTCAATAAGAAGTTTATCTTTTAATATTAGTGGTTTCCATCATTTCCTTCAAAAGGTTATAGCATTTGATGTCTTTTTTTTCTCATGTTTTTAGGAAGTTTGACTTTTGTTAAAAGTTTAATTACATGTACTTGAAGATTGAAGGGTATCTCTCTCTCTCTCTCTCTCTCTCTCTCTCTCTCCATGTAGCAATACCCAACACCTCCCCAACCAAATATTGATTACAAACTTTTTTGATGTACAAGCAACTTAGAATATAGAGGTCTCTAAGAAAGCCCCGGCGGTCTCAGCAGCTCCCAAGCTCGCAGCACGCAATTTTGGAGATTGGCAGGCCTTTTGCAGTCTCCCGGAGGAGATCCAGGCGGAGAGGCTGAGTCACTTCAGAGGGGGGCTGATTATGAGGGATGACATTCAAGAGGCACTCACTGAGGAGTGGTTCACGCCTTTCGAGCCAACAGCCCCACGGTGGATAGGAGCCTTTGCACAGTTGGAGATCCTGATTGCTGTCAGAGCTTGCACTGAGGATGGTAGATGCCTCTACTATGAGATAGAGGATGAGGGCCGACTTCAGAGAGTGGAGGCAGAGTCGCCTTTGGTTGCAAAGTGCATCTTTCAGAGGATACGGGTAGTGGCCGGACGTGGTAGATGTGGACTCTAATTGGCGCATATGGGCATATGCTGCGCGCCCCTTGGCCCGGCTCCAGTGGGACCCTGGCGAGTAGTACGAGTGGCAGGATCCTTATGCGTCCCCCGAGGCCACAGAGATCACCTTTTTCCAGTACATTGTTCGGCTGGGGAGGCATATTTTGACTACGAGGAGGATGGTCTCTCCAGCTGCATCGAAGCATTGGCGGCTACAGGGACTCTCACAGGAGTTCTTGGGGACCACGCTCTGGGCTAGCCGACAGGCATGTAGGATCTCGACTTTCAAGTTGCTGGTTGCCTACAGGGGCTCTGCAGTTGGCACCTGGCTCTGGGCTAGCCGACAGGCACGCAGGATCTCAACTTTCCAGTGTGGCTGGTTGCCCAAAGGGGCTCTGCAGTTGGCACCTGGCTTGTCTACAGTGGCCTTTCGTCGGCCTGCGTCCGATGCGGCCACCCATTGGAGACATAGAGACATTACCTATGGGACTGGCTATCCACAGGCACAACAGATTTGGCTGAGGATGCTGCGCATTTTGGCCCCCCTCTCTCCAGAGGGCATGTATACGTGGGGAGCCACTGCTTGGTCGATTTCGTTAGGGCCTGCTCTGGGATACGAGACGGAGCAAGATAGCCAGGCCATAAGATTCATTAGGTGCTAGCCTCGCCTTGTTCCTTCACCAGATTTCTAGTCCGCCGGCTGGACACAGGAGAGGGATTTACGATGGGAGCTCCTCAACAGCCTCACCATATGGTTCACCTGGAGAGCCCATTGTTTCAGGGCCTTTGAGGGGAGACTGGAGCCACCAGCAGAGACTGTTCGGAGTATCTGGCAGGAGTTGATTCACACCCTACGAGGACAGTATGACCGCATCTGGGGCGACTCGGATCGAGCGATCTTGCGGCGCCAGGCCTTCCACACCACTTGGCGCAGCGGCCCCTTCTATACTCTACACACGGGTACCCCCGCTGGCACTACAGGCCACCTGTTTGGATTTCCCCCCTCCTATTGTATGATATAGCCTCTCAGTTATGTGCACTTTTATTGTACTTTTTTGCACCTAGGGAGAGTCTCCCTAGTTGCCTTGCCTTGATTGCATCTCTGCTCTGCCTTCTTATGAGCAAGAGAGGGGTTTTGTAGCCCAGTGGGCGTTTTTTTTTCTATATAACTAATGAAAGGATCTTTTACCGAAAAAAAAACAACTTGGAATATAGAGTCCACAAAAACACCCTAGAGAGAGTGCACATGCACAACCTCATAACAAATCCTCAACGCTCCACAAAGAACAAAAAGAACACTAACAGCAGTACTCCCGAGGGATTCACTCACAATAAAGGGGGACGTCACCTGCATGCATGAACCTCAAGGAAACCCCCTATATATGATGCTCATAAGATGATAACACCCCCCTATTTAAGCTTATAAGGATACCTTTAAAAATGACTATGTGGTGCCCCCTTCCTGTGGCAAGTGAAGGTCCTTCCTCCTCCTCTGCCTCTTCCTCGTCCTCTTCCTCGTGAGAATCCTCCTCCGGTGCTCCGGTGAAGAATGATTTTTCCTCTCTAGCTATTGGGTCCACCCCTTTCTTCTCTTTGACCTTGGTCTCTTGCTCTAGTAGAGCTTCTTCTATCTCATGCAGCTTCAATTCAGGTATATTCTTTAAGGTTGCCACAATGTTTTCATATTCTCCTTTGTCCACACTCTTCAAAAGCACTGCTAATGCCTCATCATCCTCTACCTTCTTACCAATGGCTGCCAGTTGTTGCTTAATGCTTTTGTGTTTGTTCAAGTGTGTGACTAAAGGTTCACTTTCCTTCATATCAAGTTTGTAGAATTGCATTAGCAGATTTATCTTTGAATTTTTTGCTCGAGTGCCAAATAATTTATTGAGTTCATCCCATGCATCTTTTGCCCATTGTATCCCTGTGATGTGTTGAATGATTTCATCATTTAAACTGAGTGCAATGAGTCCTAATGCTTTCTCATTCTTGCTCTTCCACTCATTCTCCCCAATCACCTCTGGGCATTCATCTCTTCCCTCAACTAGCCCCCACAGATTTTTCCTCATGAGAAAATATATGGTTTGCCATGTAAAAAACTGCTCCCCATTAAATTTAGCTATTTCTTGTGCCGTGCTCATGATAATGTGAAGGGGGTCTTACCTCTTGATCCAATTCAAGATTCAAGGGCAGTGTCTACCCTTTTACAACTCAAATCTAGTGTTAAATGATTATTACAACAGATTTATCAGCATAAATTTACCAAAAATTATATAAAGCCAAGGGTAACAAATCTGTACTGAATGGTTGGAGTATCAAATCATCTCTGAATTGTAATCTAAAGTTATAGGGATCTATATCAGATACCCAATGGTAAATTTGAACCCTCTATTCTCTCCTAGTAGATACCTCTCACCTTTTCACTGCTACTCACTCATTTACAGGCTCTCTTTTATAGCCTCTTGCTAAGGGCTCTCATTTACAGGCTCTCATTTATAGCCTCTTGCTAAGGGCTTGTTCCCGCACACACCCATTCACTTGTATATTTCAACAATTTATAGCATAGGTTTTTGTCCCTCATCTCATTAATGCGGTCTTCCTTCACAAATTTAGTCTTGGTGACCCCATCATTAGTTGGCTTTGCACCCGCTTGTGAAGGCTTTTGAGAAGCCTTGAAAGCACCCGCATTGTATGGTTTTCCACCATTACCATAGACGGTAGAAAATTTGGGTACATTTGGAGTGGTAGGGGATGGCTTTGTGAAAGCATTTGACCCATAATTCGGCCAATAGTTCACCCATGTATTTGCATGCTTTTCTTCATACACTTCAGCCAAGATCATTGCATCCTTGAGAGTTGTTGGTCTTTGTGCCTTCAAATCCGTCCCAGTTGCATTCTTTAATTCCTTGATGTACTTGCCTATTTTGAATTCCTCACTAAAACCTTCACACTAAAACCTTCAACATGAAGCATAAGTTTGAGAGACTTATGTGTATACTCCTTCACACTCATGTATCTTTGTTGTAGATCATCCCATTCACAAACCATTTTGTCCTTGTGCATCTTGGAAGTAAATGCGTCCCTCATATCTTCTTTGAAAGCATCCCAACTTGTGACCTCATAACCTTGTGATTAGAAATGCCTCTACCATGCATGAGTATACCCTTTCAAGTGTAAAGTGGTGAAGTAAACCATAGCTTTTTCAGTTTGAGAGTTCATCTCAAAATAGAGATCCAATTTGTTGACCCACTCCTCAAAGACATCATTATTAGTGTCTTCACCACTAAACTTTGAGAGGACGATCTTATCCTTTACACCCTCGAGGGTTCATCTCAAAATAGAGATCCAATTTGTTGACCGACATCATTATTAGTGCCTTCACCACTAAACTTTGAGAGGACGATCTTATCCTTCATCTCCATTTCCATGACGATCACCATGCCTACGCATAGGTCCATCCACATAATGATTGTAGTCTTCAAACTAACCAAAGAAATCTTCCTCAACATGAGGTCTTGAAGCACCACCTTGCTGAGTATTCCTTTTGAATGTGATCATCACTCCTTGTTGGGACTCTTGAACCTTTGGAGATGCATGACCTTTGCCTTTGGCATCATTGGATAAGTGTGTAAACATTGGGTTGCGCATAGCACCATGAGTAGAATGCAAAATTTGGGTGATAATTCTCCTTGTCCTCAACATGAGCTTGTCGAACCTTGTGAGATGTGCCACCCTTGTCTTCATCCTTGGTCTTCATGTCTCCATGCATACCCCGTAATCTCTTGCACCGTACTTTTCATCATGCTTCTCATCATCATCATCATTAGTCATAGCGGGCATTGCTTGCGTATTTGCTTCCCCCAAATAATTTGATATGTTAACCACATTTGCAAAACTTGGCCCAATTTGCACATGATTGACCCTATGTGCCGCATCTGCAATGTTGTCATCTTGTAGATTCACACCCTCATTACCAATCTCTTCTACACGATCCTCACCATTTCCCTATCTTCCCTTATCTCATGAAGTTCCATTGCTTGCTTAGATGGACATCTCCTTGGCATAGTGGCTGAAAAATGGGAAATGACTAGTAGAAGGCTTGAATGATGTCGGAATTGAATGATCTAGGGCTCTATTGAAAGCTCTTGAGGTATACAATGCAATAATTCAAGAACAATTTTTTTTTGAATAGCTTTAATATTCTCTGTTGTTTTAGGGTTTTTACAACACTGCTGAAAATCAGAATTAGGCTATAGAGTACTCAAAAGTCATCGGATTTGGATGAAATTCGATGTGTGGGCTTGTGATGACAAGTACTAACTATGCCTAAGAGGGTTTGACCAAAGTCAAAGTACAGATATCCTCTGTTTTGACTTTTTGGTCAAAGTCAACCATATAGGTTTAACACCCCAAATGAAATCGGATTCGGGTGTGCTATGGATTGTTGGGAAGCCCTAATAATGTACATCCATCCTTTGATGTCTTTTGTCCTAAATAACTTGTTGTTTCTAACTGGACACAAGTTTGACCTCCAATGAAAAATGACAAGTTGGGGATCTAAATGATGTCGAAAACGGAGAGGTTTAAGACTTGTTGGGAAGGTATAAGAGAGTACTAAGAGCCTATATAATCACCCAAACTCCAGCCCTAATGTAATTTTACTGAATTAGGGTTTTGTGAATCTACAGATTTTGCTCAAGGGCTCACATGTCCACTTTATTTGTGGTGTGTTCACACCTACACATGACCTCTTTCGCTCACCCTTTATCACTAATAGCTTCATTGGTTGCATCTTCATGCTTCTCTGATCCTTTCTCGTGCGCTTTATGCGTACATGTCTCCTTCCAATCATGCTAGCTTCCTTAGTCCAACTACCACATAGACTAACACATGGCTACCACCCATGTTTTAATAGCTTATGCATATTCTTCTCAATATGCTTCTTGTTTCCACCTTCCACTTCATCATGATACAAAAATATATGCACCAATGTGAACATTGATTTAGGAGAGGTCTTACCACTTGTTTATAAACACAATGGTAGTGTGTCTAACTCCATTACAATACGGTAGACGACTTCCATGCACATGAGTTCACATCAAATTTTTTAAGGATCGGATGTCATGCTTGATGCGTTGATTTTGCTTGGTTTCAGAAATTGTGCATACCTTGCACTTCCCAAGCGAGAACGGCAAAAATAATTTCTTCCTCCGCTTGCCTTGAGCTTTTGCCTTGAGCTTGAGAGAAATGAGGGAAAAAAATTTGTGTGTGCTCGATTGAAAACCAGTTTGGAAACCTTAGAATGAAAGGAACCTTGGAAATAAAGGTTTTAAGAAACACCTTTGAAAGGTTTTTTTTTATATATATAAACCTTGATGGAAAAAAAACAGCCAAAACCCAGGTGGACAGACTGCTTGTGACGGCAAGCAATGGACGGCAACGACAGCAGCACGGTCATACACGGCATAAACGGACGGAGGTCGACACTGTAGAGATGAATGTGCGCTTGTTGATAAGTGAGAAGCTGCAACAGGTCGGCTTTGAGTTGTGCAGTGAGAAGAAAGCGCTACTGCAACCAGTCGTCGTGGCGCTGCCGGACTGATGCTAACTAGATGGGAATGCTGTAGTCGTTTTGCTAATGGACAGACCAGTCCCGTCGCGTCGCCGTCGGATAGATGACAAGAGGTGGATGCCGTTGACGGATAAAACGACGGCAATCAATCTGTTGACGAGCAGCAAATGAAAAGCCTTTAAACAGATCGCTTTCTTCTGATATGAGGTTTACAAGACCTTCCGCACCTTCAAACGATCACAAGGAAGCTCCCATGCACGGCTGATGATGACGAAATCTTCTCTTTGATGAAGCTCTTTTGTTGCCTTCCTTCTTGACACCTTTTTGCTTCTTCCACCGTCCTTCTTGATGAGGATGTGAATGGCTTATGATAGTGCGAGAGAAAGAAAAGGGGATTGAAGGGGAGTCCTTCTTGATGAGGATGTGAATGGCTTATGATAGTGCGAGAGAAAGAAAAGGGGATTGAAGGGGAGCTTAGCCTTTGCAAGGCTCTGATACCATGTCAAAATTATGAGGAGTATGCACAACGGAAGCAATAGTTGATGGCAAGATACAGCAACATATATGAGAGTAAGCAAGAACACAAGATGTATAGAAAGCTTCTATATTACCTTCTATTTTAGCCACTCCAAAGTTGGCTTAACCTTCACCTTCATGTGTTGTGTTATGTTACAAAAAGTGAGGCCTCCTGTCTTTATATAGGGTCCACCGAGGGGCTAGGGTTGGGCCAACCCTAGATCCCTTTTTCACCCACATGTCCACTTTATTTGGGGTGTGTTCACACCTACATGACCTCTTTCTCTCACCCTTTATCACTTGTACATCATATATTTCAACAAGGACTAATATCCAACACCAAGATATGCTAAAAGGTGTCTAAGCCATACACACTCCATAGTTGCTCTATAAGCTGCCTTGTACTAAACTTTACAGCTCGGAGTGACCACTATTGGAAACTGCTTCTTGGTGCTAAGCCATGATATACATGAATCACTAACATGAAAGCAAAAGCCACTAGTGAACACTCATGTGTCATAACATCCAATCCAATCAAAATCACTGGAAGCATACAACGAAATATATCACCTCTCTTAGTATAGAATACTTTCAAGACTCTATATAAACCTACTTAATTGGGAGACCCTAAACTGAATGTCTAGTCTAGCAAACTAATGCATTAGTCAACTAGTTTTGTATCTTCAAGATTAAGCCTAGCAAACTATTTCTACTATTGGTGTAGCAACAAGCTTATAGACTTCAAGACCAAATTATGTAAGTAGTCCCTGTATGTACTTTTACTCCAACATCATAATACCATCATCACGCTATATAAATTTTATGCCCAAATAATAATGCAACGAGCCCCCAATTTTGTCATCTAAAATCTTCTCCTCATTACAGCCTGTGAGTAGCATGTCATCAATGTATTAAATGATAAACAAAAAAAAATCTTTACATAGAGGTACTAATGTGCTAAAAATGGGTGGAGGAACTTTTTCCCCTTAGGAGTTTTTTGCCCCCAAGCATGTTTACACACTACTATGAGTGTGTGTAAGTGACTTTACTATGTCACTTCCCTTATGTAGCAAAATATATAATAGTGATGTGCTAAAAATGGGTGGAGACACTTTTTTCCTCCTTAGGAGAGTTTTTTCCCTGAGCATATGTACACATTATTATGAGTGTGTGTAAGTGACCTTATCATGTCACTTTCCTTGTACTTTACTTATTCTCATCAATCTACTTTGAGTGTTGTTCTTCACTCATTCTCATCAATCTACTTTGATTGTTGTGCTTCTCTCTATCTCTCCTTGCTTGCTATATCTGTGTGTGTATTTCTAACTTTCTCTCCAACTCCAATAATTGATACCAGAGTATGTTCTCTTGGCCCTCAGCCCCTTGTCAATCGTCTCCTTGAGCTTCTCTTTTGATTGTCTCAGATTGACCTATCCTCTTAGGTGGAGAAGGTATACCCTAGAGTGAGTTATTAACTATGTTAACCAAATTTTTTATGCATTTTGGAGCATTTTAGGGCTCGTTCACATGTTGTAAGGTTTTTGTAGACATCTAGGGGAGTGTTAGTTCAAACTATCTTTGTTTGATTTGGTTTTTTGCATTTTGCAGACATCTAGGGGAATTTTAGGGCTCGTTCACATGCTGTAAGGTTTTTGTAGACATCTAGGGGAGTGTCAGTTCAAACTGTCTTTGTTTGACTTTGGGTTTTTTACACTACAAGAGCATTTGCAGACATGGCCATTGTCGTCGATATTGCATCTTTGAGATCTCAATAGCTTCGAGCCTAACATCGTCTCATCATTGTCAATTTTTACATTCCTACTAGTAATGTATCTACACTTTGCCATTTTTCATACACTTTATAGGTTTCCCTTATCTCATCAATGATCTACTCATAGCAACCATCTCGATTACATTCAGTGACCATTGACAATACCTACAATAGGTAGTTAGATATTTTCATTGTGTGTTAGAGATTTGTTATTTGCAGGCTAAAATGGCAGACAGTGATGCTTTCTGCTAAGGATAAGCTTAACAGGATTCATACCAAGGTTTTGCATTTATACTTTAACTCATGATGAAGGGTAACCCCAAATTCCCTCTACGTTTGATGAGTTAGTTATAGTGCTCACGAAGAACAATCTCGGACAAAATAGAACTAGTATGTGTGTGGGAGATTCGGCATTCCTTGCTAGTCAAAAAGGTAAATGCAAAGCCTTTTCTCAAGGCAGCTATATAATTCAAAGGTAGAATTAGCCAAGTCTTTTGGCAAGGATGTTGAGAAGGAGGGTGCTATTGTTGGAATCTAGGCCATTATACCAATGAATACAAAAAAAGGATGAAAAAGAAGAAGAAGAAAGAATCAAGCATGGTTATGGTTGATACATCAGCACCAAGTGATGAAAAGGGTATAGTATATGTCAAAGAAATTTCATGCATATATGGCTGAAAGAGGCACAAAACATCAAGGCACGGTGCCGTACACACCTTAGGAAAATAGTATGTACCTAAGAGGAAGAGTAGGTCTCTCATAGAGATGGCATGTTGCATGGTTGAAGGCTAGGATTTGCCTCATGTTTTTGGTTGGAGGTAGTTATGTGTGCCACTTATGTGGTAAACAGACCTTGCAGACAATTACCCCTTATAAAGCTTGGAATGGCATGAAGCCCTCTGTGGCTCATTTATGTGATTTTGGTTGTCTTGTTTATACTCTTGTGCATAAGAAACAATACAATAAGTTGAGTGATAAGGCAGTAAAATGCATTCTTGTGAGATCTAGCTCAAAAAGCAAAGGATATACACTTCCATTTAGCCACAATGCAGATTTTAGTGAGTAGAGATGTTGTCTTTGTTAAGAACTTAGTTCAGCCCATGCTTTTATGTAAAAAATAGCAAAATGTATGTTCACATGACATCTTAATACACTCCTACATTTGTATAATGTTAAGTAGCCATATGTGGCGCAAATGAATGCTTAACAAAGTTGCAAATAATCCCATATCGCCTATAAATTAGCTCAAATTTCAGCCCATAGATCAACCTATTGATGAGGTAATTATGGATAATGCAGTGGATGAGGAAAGTACAACCATACATGTTTCAAAGAGTATGCCAAAATGGTTGGTGCATACATTGTGGTATAGAAAATTAGCTACTCCTTTATTTAGCAGAACATGTGCAAGTTCTCATCATCGTGCATCTTATTTTTTTAGGGATCGTGCTCTCATTGCCAGTGTATACAATGAAGAGAAGCCTTATTTCCTTTGAAAAAGCATAAGATAATGATCATTGGATGCAAGCCATGTAGGATGAGTACACTCAACCACCAAAATGATACTTGGTATTTGATAGAATTATCTTGTGGTAAAAAGGCCATTGGTATAAAGTGGGTTTACAAGGTTAAGTGTAAAGTTGATAAAAGCATTATATAACTGCTACAAGGCAAGGCTTGTTTGTAAAGGGCTATGCTCAAGAGAAGGCATAGATTATGATGAGACTTTTGCACCCATGTTAATTAGGTGTATTATTACATCACCAGTGCATCATGGTTAAAATGTACATTAATTGGATATCAAGACTACCTTCTTGAATAGTGATTTACATGAGGAGGTCAACCTTGTGGTTTTGTGAAGAAGGGACAAGAGTCTAAAGTATGCAAGTTAAGAAAAAAATTATATGGCAATAAACATACTTGGTTGTAAATGGATTTTACAATAATTCAACTACGAACATAAGGGAAGTAACATGGTAAGGTCACTTACACACACTCATAATAGTGTGTACACATGCTCGGGGGACAAGAGTCTAAAGTATGTAAGTTAAGAAAAAAATTATATGGCCTTAAACATACTTGGTTTGAGAGATTAAAGCAATGTAAAGTATTAATTAGCCTAATTATCCCAAATACTTAAAAAAAATATACCTTGAATTGGGTAGGGATTTTGAGCTATCAACTAAGAGTGAAAATGTGAAATAAACACATACAAGGAAACAACAAACCCTAATTAGAAGTCCAAACCTTCAACTACTCAAAGACCCTCTCTGACACTAGCAAGAAATTACATATTCTACCTGCATTATTATAACAAAATTTTTAGAGATTTAAGAGGTATTTAGAGGAGTTTCAGTGTAAATGAGACTTCAAAAAATCACTCCAAGCAAGAACAAAGCCTCGTATCCCTTTAGTTTTTGCACCCAAGCACTCGATATTTCCAAATTTGAGCTCTCCAAAAAAGGGAAAAAAATTAGCACTAAAAATTGCTTCCTCAAATACTAGATAGTGTCGGATTTGAGTTTTCCAAAAGAAAATAGAATTTAGTGCTAAAAACTACTTCCCCGAGCTCTTTTGTTTGGTTTTGATTTACCTCCAAAACTCGATTATCATGCTCCACATTGTTTTGAAAGGCTGAGGGAACCTCAAATCATAATACAAATGCTTCAATGATGAGATTTTGAATTGGATTTAAAGGCGAGAAAAGAATGATGGCAGAAATTGGATTAGTAGAGTGATTAGGGGATTAAGGGTTGAGGGAACCTCGAGTCATAATAAAAATGTTTCAAGGATGAGATTTTGAATTGGATTTAAAGATGGATAGAGAATGGTGAAAAAAGGATTAATAGAGTGTTAAGGGATTAATTACAAATAATTGATAGAGATGATTACATGCTCTAGATTGAGGGCATGGTGGAGGCTCTGATACCATATTGAAATCCAACATGGGAACAAGCTATGGGTTGTAGATATAGATTAAAATCATGGTTTTAGCATAATATAGTGTTAATGATAATTGGATTAGCAAAAGAACAAGGCAATGATATGCGATGATCTAATACCATGTGGAAATTTAACATGGGAGCAAGCTATGGAGTGTAGAAATGGATTGAGCTCGTGGCTTTAGCATAATAGAGTACTAATGATAATTAACAAGTGGATTAATAAAATAACAAGGCAACAATGATATGAGATGCACACTTACTCATTGCACTAGATGGGTGCCTCTTAAATAGACTGAGAATACATCATCATTAGCCCATTAATTTAGCTTCATAATCATGCTTAATCAAGCTACCACTAATCAAGGGCCATCTCCCCTCATTGTTAGGTGCATCAAATGTTGATTGTTGATGACTACAACTCATCCACTAGCCCACTTGAAGGAGGTGCCTACTTTTGAGCTAGTTTGGGACGATTCTTGTTTACACTGCACTCCTTTTTATGCCTAGAAGCTACATAATCCACCTCCATTATATCCTAAGATTGCATGCCCTCCTTAGTGCCAAATTATTGTAGCCTTCATCACTTATATGTCCAACAGTAGGTAGCTACAATGGTAAGTAGATAAGTAACAATAGAGGTAGCTACAATGGTAAGTAGGCAAGTAACTAAGTAGATAGATAGGTTAACTATGAGGATATATAATAGATTGATATATTTATATCTTTATATGTAGGTTTATAAAGAGATTTCTCACATGTTTTTTTTTTCACATTACATGGTGAGGACCTACTTTTCCTAGTAACACTTATCTAGTCACTCTACCATGCCTCTGATGGGACAAAGGACATAACTACTGCCTCAACTCGCACCTTACTCACAATGGCTATTGCTCAATCAATTTAGCATAGCCATTACTATCAATGTTGGTGGTATTTGTGTACAGTTAGTGATGTTGTAGGTAAGAGTTTTTGTTATGCATGCTAGCTCTTCTTGCTTTGACCAATTTATTTTCCTCCATTAGCAATGGTCATTGATAGTGAAAATGTAACATGCCAAGTTTCTTAGACGTGTGGAGAATGTAATACTAACTTCAAATTTTCATAATGTAAAGTAAAGCTCGTAGCTTGATTGTTAGTGATCTCCACATTTAGACCAATGGTGGCCATTAGAAAATTAAGCACCACTTCTCTATCTTACACATCTTGCACATTAAGAAGATATTTGTAGCTTTCAATAAAACTTTAGATGAAACAATTATACATTTATTTTGTTTTTGAGCCTCTTTATGGGGATGTTTAGTTCATTATCAAATAATGACAGTTTTTTTAAAGGCTACCTAGCTAGGGTATGTTTTAATTGGATATAGTGTGACAAAAAGGGTCTTGCATTCACCATGTCCAAGAAAATTCAAATTAACATGGGTACAATAAGGTTTCTTAATACATGGTATAGAGAAAGTGAAATAAGTGGGCTAAGCATTTTCATTTTTTAACATGAACCTTTTTTTACTGCATATATTTTTTGCATCTTTTTTGTGCATGCTTCGTCATATCATTATCATCTTGATTTCTAATAAAAACTCTTAATCCTTTGAATTTGGTATTTTCTAGAGCATCAAGTATGTTATTGTATTCTAAATGAGGAGTTTTACAAAGAACACATGATCAATGAGCCCACCCTAGGGTACCACAACTTTAGCTTTGCTAAGGAAGTATCCAACCTTATGCACAAGGTTGGAGGCAATAGTAGTGGGGATTCTTGGACTTTGAGATCAACTTCCTCACGACATGTACAACATATTAGTGGGCATATACCAATTCCCTAGTCTTAACTAGATGTGAACTAAAAAAAACTCCTTCTAGAGTGTCCTCATGATCATATGGTAGCATCTTAGTTTTGTACAAGCCACATATTTTTCCATAACCATAAAATACTCTTTCTAGAGGGTCCTCATGATCACATGGTAGCATCTTAGTTTTGTACAAGCCACATATTTTTCCATAACCATAAAATACTCTTTCTAGAGGGTCCTCATGATCATGGTAGCATCTCTGTGTCAATTTTTTACAAGCTACATATTCTTCCATAACCATTATGTAATATGAGGTGTTTATGTGCATTGAGTCTTACATTTTGATATTGTATCTTTCATCTACTTGTGTGTCTAGTTACCATCCCGAAACTTGTTGAAGCCATTTTAATGGTGATTATAGTCCTTTTTTTACATTTCTGTTGATTTTGGACTTATTAAGCTCTTATATTTAATGTATCTTATTTGTCTCACAATGATTATCTGCTTTCAATATATTTTTATTTTTAAATGATGAATACGCTTGATAAGGAATTACAAAATTTGTAAGCGGCTAACTAATTTGAATTGGGCTTTGTCTGCTAATCAAAGGTAAAACTTCCATGAAACATGATCCACTAAAGGCTAGGAGGAATAGTAAATGTTTTTGAATCAATGTACACAAGGTAGAGTTATTCCATGACTAAACTACTCAAAGTAAGTCTATTAAGAGGCTTTACATTGGGTGTCCCACATGAAGGATAAACTAAAAGGGTTGAAAATCTAAAAAATTTATCATTCCTAAAGAAAGGCTAGGAGGAATATTAAATGTTTTTGAATCAATGTACACATGGTAGAGTTATTCCATGACTGAACTACTCAAAGTAAGTCTATTAAGGGCCTTGCATTGGGTGTGCCACATGAAGGAGAGACTAAAAGGGTTGAAAATCTTGCAAATTTGTCATTTCTAAAGAAAGCACAATTGGCACAATTGTTAGATGGCTTAGTCATTAGGGAGTTTTATACATCTTATCTTTTGCTGATACGTAATCCAAAATGTGAATGCCATGTGGTAAAGATCACCAGGAGTGGTGTATAATGAGGTAATTATATGAGGTTTGTTTTTCTATTTCTTAAACCAAATGTAGTCTTTGATACTGAACAAGAAAAAATTCATTAAAACCAACAAATGTATATTTTCTGATGTTGTTAATGCACACCATTAGGGCTAGGTCTTTCCTATTTATGCCAGTACAAAGAACCTAGAGAATCCAGCTTCTTTTGCACCATTAGGGCTAGGTCTTTCCTATTTATGCCAAAAATCGGCTGAACTCATGGTGTGGGGGGTTTTAAACCCTCTACATAAGATGCTACCTCTTAGGATTCTCTAGGATTATCATGGTGATCTTCATGATTATGATGATAGCGTACCTCATACTTTGGGTGCTACAAATGCATATGAACACAATACTTCTCTTTGTTCCATATCCAATGAATCTTATGCTTGTTGCAAAGGGGCATATACATTGAGATTCAAGGCTAAGGTCAAGGGAAGAGATGCATTTGTGTTGGTGGATAGCGGTAGCACACACAGTTTTGTGAACTACAAGTCATTGGAAAATCTAAAATTATACCCGGATGCATTGGCAATGAAAGAATGGATTGCACAATGATTTGTAGAAATGTGGAATTGATGCTCTCAAAAGAGTATACTTGCAAAGCTCATAGTGCTCGATATGGGGCCCATTGATATGGTTTTGCGGTGTGATTGGCCATCAACTCTTGGAACCTTTTCCATGAATTTGAAACAAGGCTTTTTGAGGTTTATGCACGGGAAGGAGACCATTACATTGTATGGTTTTGGCACCTCAAAGCTAACCTTGATTAATAGCACACAACTCAAGAGAGAATTGAAGAAGAGTGGCTATATGTATGTTTTGTAGCTTTGTAAGGATGAAGATAATGAAAAAGAGAGCAAAGCTACACATGAGGGCATGAAGAAGTTACTTAAAGAGTATAAAGATGTGTTTCATATGCCCAAGTGCTTGCCACCAATAAGGGAGGTTAATCGTGCAATTGAGTTGGAGCCAAATGCAAGGCCGGTCAACAAACCTCCATATAGGTTGTCAAAAGTGAAAAGAGATGAAGTGGCAAAGCAAGTTAAAGAGCTCATTGATATTGGTTGGGTGGAACTTAGTCAATCGCCATTTGCATCGCTGTTTTATTGGTGAAGAAGAAGAATGAGACTTTTAGAATGTGTATTGATTATCGAGATGTTAACAAAATTACCATCAAGAATAGGTACCCAATCCCAAGAATTGATGATCTTTTGGATGAATTAAAGGGTGCGAAGTTCTTCACCAAGATTGATGGTCCGACTACCACCAAATAAGAATGAAAAGTGGGAATGAGCACAAGACGACATTTTGTACCAAAAGAGGTCTCTATCATTCCATGGTGATGCCGTTTGGTTTATGTAATGCACCAGCCACTTTTCAAGCATTGATAAATAAATTGCTATAGCCATTTCTCTTCAAGTTTGTATTGGTGTTTTTTGATGACATCTTGATGTATAGTAAGAGTTAAGAGGAGCATTTGGTTCATATGTGAAGGAGGTATTTGATGTGGATGAGGAACCAAGAAAGCGGCCTATGAGTGAAGCGCTAGGTGACCTGCGAAGGATCCTAGAGGGTGCTGACCATACGGTGCTTGGGCTCTGGATCGCCAAAAATGCTCACACGTGTATCGGGGAAGATATTTTGGATCAAGGAGTAAGAGTTGTTTTCTAAATTCGTGCATGGATCTGGTTGATTGACCTTGCTGGTCCTCAACGGATGAGTCCATGGCTCTTTTATATGGATCTATTGGTTGATCTTGCTGATCTTCAACGGAGATTCCATTTTGATTTTTATAAGTGAACATATTGTCGGTTACTATGAGCTAGGAACTATCCAAAAGGCCCTTGGTGAGCGTTCTGGTTTGCTAATGATGCCATAGGTACACCGATGAAGGAAAAATTAGAAATTAGGATTCAACCGGATATTTTGGAGGATTATGATCAGTGATACTCTAGTTTCATTAAAAGATTATTTTAAAGACAGCTGAATCTGTGAAAAAGGCAATTTCATTAAAAGATTGTTTTAAAGACAGCTGAGTCTGTGAAAAAGACAATTTCATAATGGGTGTGTAAGTGGTGTGACTAGTTCTAAGTTTGCATGAATATCCGGCTAGGGGGCCTGGGAACTCTTTTCCCTAGTACTCGGCTAGGGGGCCTGGGAACTCTTTTCCCTAGTACTCGGGATAAAACCTAACCAAATTCTTAAATGGATCCCATCACTACAGTGGTTTGGTAACCCACGGGACTAGACGCCATGGAAGTAGAATGCATCTCATCCATGACCTTTTTCTTGAAGGATAAGTGGGGTACAAGATACACCCTTTCCTTATAATAGAGGAGACCATTGTGCAATCGAAAATGAGGTAAATCATCACAAACACCATGCTAGAATTTTTGCACTATTTGTGAAGCCTCATCATCAAGCATATATTCCTCTTAAATCTCCTCAACCCAATCATTATGCACTTCCGTGATGGCCGATAAAGAACATGCCCACATTCTAGAGAGTGAATCCGCCACCACATTCTCCTTTCCCTTCGTATATGTGAACTCAAAATCATATTGTTGAAGGGTATCCAACCATCTTCTTTGCTTAGGTGAGAGGCTTGATTGAGATAGGAAGAATTGAAGAACCCTATGGTCACTTGGCACATAGAATTTGCTTCCATAAAGATAGTGATGCCATTTTTTGATTGCATGCAAGTAGCAATCATCTCTTGATCATACACATGCATCTACATCTCTTTGTCATCAAGTTTACTTCATAATAAGCAATGAATCCATGGTCTTGATACAACACCACACCAATTCCTCTTCCACATGAATCCGCTCTAATAGTAGTAAAGGGCTTGGAGAAATCCAGGCATACCAAGATAGCTGCTGAAGTAAGGATTCTTTTCAGCTCATCAAAACTCTTTTGTGCTGTTGCATCCCAAAGAAATGCCTCTTTCTTCAACTTATCCACATCAAAGGAGCCGCTATATGTACATACCTCTCAATGAACCAGATAGAATGATGAGAGACCTAAGAATCTCCTCACTTGAGTGAGATTGGTGGGAGTGGCCAATTCTTCACACATTCCACCTTCTTGGAGTTCACCTTTATGCCATCAATGTTCACAATCTGACCAAGGTATTCCACCTCTTTTGCTATGAATGTACACTTGGTTTGGCATACAAGTGGTTGGCTCCGTACCAGAAGCTCACCATTTAAATCGAACCGAGGCTGGTCAAGACCTCGACCGACCTTGCTACACGAGACGTCCTCCATTGACTCTCCGTTAGTTGTTGCAACTTTATCAGTTAGGTCTTCCACGACCTTATTCACAAGACGAACAAAATGCTTCCCCAGCATTCTTGACATAAAACAGTCATTTAAAAACAGGTCATAAATACAGTTTCTATAACGAACTCTCGTCTTTCTACATTGTTTCACATCAATCCACATTGTTCCACATTCATTTAAAAACATGTCATAAATACAGTTTCTATAACGAACTCTCGTCTTTCCACATTGTTCCACATCAATCCACATTATTTAATCCACATCCATTTCATATGTATTCCCATTCTCATCCAATCACATCATTTTCATCTCGTCACATCTTTCCTCATTTATCCTCATCAGATCTCATCCACTCACATCTACCCATATCCTCATCAGATCTCATCCACTCGCATCTACCCATATCCACATCTCATCACATCACATTCATTCACATCTCATCCATTCACATCACATCTCATTCATTCATATCTATCCTGTTTCACATCACATCACATCACATTCATTCACATCACATTCATTCACATCACATATCATCCATTCACATCTATCCCAATTTACATCACATCCATTTCACATCAAATCTCATTCATTCACATCCCGATTCACATCACATTCATTCACATCACATTCATTCACATCACATATCATCCATTTCACATCACATCTCATTCATTCACATCCTGTTTCACATCACATCACATCACATTCATTCACATCCTGATTCACATCACATCACATCTCATCCATTCACATCCCATATCATTCATTCACATCCCGATTCACATGACATCACATCTCATTCATTCACATCACCATCCCATCACATACATTCTATCCACATAACATCACATCACATCTATCCACATCATATCTCATTCATACACATCTCATCTCATTCATCCACATCCATCTAATCGTTCACATGTATAACTACCCACATCTATCCATACATTCATATCTATCACTTCACATCCACATATATTCATGTCACATCACATCACATTCTTTCACATACACATCCACATCCATTCTTTCACATACACATCCACATCCATTCTTCACATACACATCCACATCCATTCTTCAAACATACACATCCACATCCATTCTTTCACATACATCCACATCTATTCTTTCACTTACACATCCATATCCATTCTTTCACATATACATTCCATTCTTTCACATACATCCACATCCATTCTTTCACTTACACATCCACATCCATTCTTTCACATACATCCACATCCATTCTTTCACATACACATCCACATCCATTCTGACGTAAGACAGTCCTTTAAGAAAACAGGGTTTTTATGCAAGTTTTCAGTTTGATTTTTCTTTTGAATATAAGGAGTATTTCTTGAATCAGTATCCCCAAAACTTCTTGATCAAAATTCTGAATTTCATACCAGAATTTCTCGAATTCTATAACCTTGATCCACAGATCAATTTGAAGGGTCTCAAACTTAGTTTCAGATTTGGTGGAGTTTTGAGTGTATTTTTCTAAACTGGTCACACCTTCTTTCCTCGAAACTAACGAAAGAGTTTGGTCTTGGTCATAATCTGATTTAAGGTTCGAGTCGGATAAGATTTTTCTTGAACTATCTTTCTCGAAATGGTTTGATAATTCAGTTACTATTTTACTGAATTTCTTTCTTTGAATATTCACTTAACTGATTTCTAAATTAGATACGAATTCCAATGAGGAATAAATTAATCATTTATCTAAATATTTTGATCTCGATAGATTTCTTGAATTTTCTTCTTACAATGTGTGTGAATATAAAACGAGAGAAATTTCTCTCTTAGAGTATTTAATTATTCATTTATCAAATACTCATAGAATTTAAGCATAGAATTTAAGAGAATTCTAATTTTGATATAAAAATTCTTTATGCATCTATTTATGCATAAAAATTAACTTCAATGGGAATAACACTTTTATATAAAATAAAAATCCTTTTATGCATCTATTTATGCATAGAATCAAATTTAATAGGAATAACACTTTTAAAATAAAAAGAAATTCTTTATGCATCTATTATGCATAAAAATTAATTTTTATAAGAATAATGCTGTTATAATAATAAAAATTTCTTTATGCATCTTTCTATGCAAAAAAAATAAAATTTAATAAGAATAACACTTTTATAATAAAAAATTTTCCTTTATGCATCTTTCTATGCATAGAAATCAAATTTAATAAGAATAACACTTTTATAATAAAAAAATTCCTTTATGCATCTTTCTATGCACAAAAATCAAATTTAATAAGAATAACACTTTTATAATAAAAAAATTTCTTTATGCATCTATTTATGCATAAAAATTAATTTTTATAAGAATAACGCTTTTATAATAATAAAAATTCCTTTATACATCTTTCTATGCATAAAAATCAAATTTAATAAGAATAACACTTTTATAATAAAAAAATTTCCTTTATGCATCTTTCTATGCATAGAAATCAAATTTAATAAGAATAACACTTTTATAATAAAAAATTTTCCTTTATTCATCTTTCTATGCACAGAAATCAAATTTAATAAGAATAACACTTTTATAATAAAAAAATTTCTTTATGCATCTATTTATGCATAAAAATTATTTTTTATAAGAATAATACTTTTATAATAAAAAATAATTTTATGCATCTTTCTATGTATAAAAATCAAATTTAATAAGAATAACACTTTTATAATTAAAAAAATTCCTTTACGCATCTTTCTATGCATAGAAATCAAATTTAATAAGAATAACACTTTTATAATAAAGAAATTTTCTTTATGCATCTTTCTATGCACAGAAATCAAATTTAATAAGAATAACACTTTTATAATTTAAAAAAAATTATGCATAAAAATTAATTTTTATAAGAACAACGCTTTTATAATAATAAAAATTTCTTTATGTATCTTTCTATGCATAAAAATCAAATTTAATAAGAATAACACTTTTATAATAAAAAATTTTCCTTTATGCATCTTTGTATGCATAGAAATTAAATTTAATAAGAATAACACTTTTATAATAAAAAAAATTTCTTTATGTATCTTTCTATGCACAGAAATCAAATTTAATAAGAATAACACTTTTATAATAAAAAATTTTCTTTATGCATCTATATATGCATAAAAATTAATTTTTATAAGAATAACGCTTTTATAATAATAAAAATTCCTTTATGCATCTTTCTATGCATAAAAATTAAATTTAATAAGAATAACACTTTTATAATTAAAAAAATTATTTATGCATCTATTTATGCATAAAAATCAATTTTTATAAGAATAACACTTTTACAATTAAAAAAATTCCTTTATGCATCTTTCTATGCATAAAAATCAAATTTAATAATTAATATCAGTGATATCCATGCATATTCATAGGTGAATATGTACATGGAGTAATTAGAATATTTCTTTTAGATGCAAAAATGGTGGGAATTACTCTTTTGGAATAACATACAAATAAACTTTCTTTTTCACAAAATTTTGGAAAATTTTACCATAACCTCCTTTGTATGGCTAACCATTTCTATTTATATCTTTATTTATTTAACTTAATTAACCCAATTTAGAATTATAGAACTCTAATCTACATAATTTTCTAAATTCAAGAGAGTAAACAATAAGAAGAGTTTAATTAATCACTTAGTTAATCTTTCTAGTATTAAGAAAGGTTGGAATGTAAAGAAGAGAAGGGGTGGCCTTTTCATCAAAGGCATAGCATTTGAATTTAATTCAAACATTTGCAAAACATAAAAATCAAGAAAACCATAGATTTTTCATTAAAAATTCGTAAACAAGTAAGAAAATTAGCTTACATGGAGCTTGTAAGCTCTCCTTTGGCTTGAGGGATTGAGGGTTCTACTTCTGTTTGAAGCAAGAGTGGCCACCAATTCACTTTGGAGAGGATTAGGCCAAAAACAATTGAATTATTAAAAAATTCAATGTAGATGGCTCAGGGCAGGAGTAGAGTAGCAATGCATAAACACTATTAAGCTTTTACAAAGGGGGAGGCTTCTATTTATAGGAAAAAGTGAGCCTCTAACCAAGCAAACTGATTCTAGAATTTTCCAGATCAGTTTAGTCAATTTTTGACCATTTTTGGTCAGTTCAGCTTACTTTTTGGATCTAGTTTTGAAACAGGAGAGAGGAGAGATGAAAATATCTCATTTTATTGATTAAGAATTGGGGGTAATGATGAGAAAAAGGTGCCTACTTCATGAGGGGAGATCCCCACACACTGAGGTGTCAAAATTCAGTTTTTTAATTGTTTTCTTTGGTCCTTAGTCCACTCTTCATCTTATGTGAGCATTTACTCATTTTTTTGGGGGGGGGGGGGGGTTTTCTTTTATTCTTCAATTTATCTCCTCCCTACATTTGGATTAATCTTATTGGTCCATAGGAACCTTAATTGGACAATAATCTAAATTTTTTTAAAAATCTGGACCCTTAGGCTAAGGTCCTTTATACCTATTTTCAATTAATTCCAATTGCACATTGGAAAGTTCTTTTTGAATTTCTGTTTCAGGGGAAACCATTTTAGACACTAGGAGGATTTTTATATCCAAAAATATCACAATTTTGAATTACCTCCCTCTAGACATTTTCTCTCCTCTCCCGGCCAAAACAGGGTAAAACAGGATCTTTCTTTTATTTCAGAGAGGGGAATAATTATAAGATCAGAAGGGGTGGTTCTTATACCTGCACACCTCAAAAGCTGGAGGGAGGAATCTTACAGGATAACCTATTGTAGGAGCATCACAATCATAAGGAATTCCTCTCCTACTCCTTACACAATCTAGCATGTAGACTCTATCAGCTCAAACCACAACTAATTCTGAATGTAGTATTGATTACCTTCCACTCGAATTGGTGGAATGATCTCTGATTCCTTGTCTAAATCAATGGAGCTCCCCACCTAGACCTACTACCATACCAAATGATTACCCTCCACTCAAACTAGCGGAATGATCCCTAAGTCCTGGTCTAAATCAATGGAGCTCCCCATCTGGACCTACTACCATACCAAATGAAATGCCATTAGCCCAACATAGCCCTCTCAGGGAATCATCTTAGTCAACATGAAATATAGGTGAAAGATTCACCCTTCAAATCTTTCATCTAAGCCAGATCTTGTCCTCCCCTAATCTTGTCCTCCCTCAGGGTGTAACACTCACAAGCTGAGACCCGGGTATCCAAACAATCCTATGATCAACCAACCATTCAGCTAGAAGACCATATACTACCTTAATAAAGAAAACCTCACAATAATGCTTTCTAATCTTGTGTCCCCCAAACATCTAACTTAACTGTTATTATTCACAATTATGATTAGATGAAAGGGAAAACACATTAAAACACTTCATAACAAAATATTATATTACAAAGTCCTACTGAATTTACAAAATGGAGGGTGGGACCATAAAATCACCCTTCAAACATACTGGAGCATCTTCCATTACAAAGGACACAATATGATCCTTCCAATCTATATGGACGTCAAAAACTTTGAATAAATAACAGTAATTGAGATACACACATGTCCCATGTCTATCCATGTCCTGCTCTGCTGCCAAGTTCACACGATACACACGTGATCACTTGATTATGTCTTCACTCCCATCTTTTGCTTAAGTTTAGCATTAATGAAGTTGTGATTGCTACGAGGGTCAAAAAGGATGGCACAGTCTCAAATGAGCTCCCTTTCTCTTGGCCTTTGGGCAACTTGCCTTCAAATGGCCCTTTTGACTACATGTGAAACACCTGCCCTCTGTATTCTTTTGGAGGGTCTGATGTTGGTGCTTCTGATCCTTCTTTGGATTAGGTTCACCCAAAGTCTAGGTTTGGTTCTATGGAGCCTTCTCAGACTTAAACTTTCTTTTATGCATGCATGGAATCCTACTCATAATTTTCTATGGATTGAGGTTTCTGAGAGACGTTATTTTGAGTCTGGCTAGCCACTATCTCCTCATAAATCCAAGCATACTAGATGGCATCCTCCAGTGGTTTGCTATGATTATTCTGCACCTGGAGCTTGCGATCTTGGTCTAATCCTCATATTAAAAATCCACACAAAGTCGTATCCATATGACTGCAACTCTCTAAAGCATTATACGTATGTGTCAAAAGGCATATTCTTCATGTCCAAGTCTGCAAACTTGGCCACTATATCAAACTCATCCTTTACCTGGAGGAACTCTTCCTAAAACTACCTCTCAAAATGTATCCAAATACTAGGTTTGTTTTGCAGCTCGCCACCATATCAATGCCTTCCCCTTAAGGAGACCGTTTCCTAGCCCAGAAACACAGAAACGTCATTTTTTGAAAGTCTCTGTTTCTGTTTCTGTTTCCATTTCTCCATTTCCTAATCTCCAATAAAAAATCACCCATTGATTTGTCTCATCTAATGCTTGCTTAGTGAAATTTTTCTACAAATTTTGATCAATATTTATTTCAAATTATGATGTGTAATCCTCAAACTTTTCCCTAGTTATTAATTTTCTCATTATTTTTATATTATGTATCATACATCCACCGTTTCCTAGCCGTTTCAATTTCCTACTTTTGAGCCGTTGCCTTTTCCCAGAGGCCGGTTGTTGCCATTGTCATCTCCATTTCATGCAACTATGCCTTCAACCATCTGGATCTTCCAAGCATCTAGAAAAGTATGAAACTCAAAGTTAACATTCCATTGATTTAGCTGCCTCCTGAGTCCACTCCTTCTTCTCCCCCCCTAAAAACATTGATGTTGGGGTAGTACCAATAACTGCCTTCTAAAGGAGAGAGACAAAGAGACTGTCTCCCTGAAGGCCTGGAGCTCTTCCCGGATATTAGTTAACTTAGTATGCTATTTTGACCAGGTAAAAGCCCCTAAATCCCCCTAAACTATGGAGAATTGTTGGTCACCCAAAATCTGTAGGTTTTCTTATTTACTAGATGTCTAGCAAGGTAAGTGAAGATGAGAGGAAAGAATAAATCTTGCTTTGTATATGCTTTATTCTTGTTTTCAAAAGCTTCCTTACTTTTGAGAAAAACTCTGCTGATATGCGTAAATAGCTGCCCTGCTTTTTCCAAAAAATAGCTCATGTTCACTAAAAAAAAGTGCACTGGTTTAACTTACTCATGGTTTTGTTGGGGAAGAAGTTTATTTTTCTGCCCCATGCACACAGGTTCCCTTGCTCTGACCAGCCTAGATTGATCATTTCTTTCTCCCTCTCTTTTCCCTGTCATGTAGCTCTTATAGGTCGCACCACCTAGTAGGTCTGCTGTAAACCTTGCTTTGCTTCTGCTACAATTAGGATGGCTCTGATACCAAGTGTGAGATCCTCCCATAGATCAACCCTAATAAAAAGGCCAAAATAAGATTACTATAAACTAAATAGAAGGGGTGCAGGCAAGTGCACCACCCAACGATAGGTTCGTGGACTACGAACCACCCTTGAGCCAGGGGCTAAGGTTCCACTCTCATAAGTTCAAGCTAGTCACAGCCCTGGCATCTGCCCCCAAGCCAGGGGCTAAGATTGCACTCCCACAAGTCCAAGCCAGTTAGCCTTGGCATCCCATACCACCAGAGCCTACCTACAAGGGCCCTCAGTAAGACTACTTATGATCTACCATGTCCATGGGGCAAGAGTAAGCCTCTTGGTCCAAGTCTAGACCACACTGAACCCGAGTCACTTATATCGTGTGACTCGGGTTCACAAATCTTAGCCCCCAAGCCAGGGGCTAAGATTGCACTCCCACAAGTCCAAGCCAGTTAGCCTTGGCATCCCATACCACCAGAGCCTACCTACAAGGGCCCTCACTATTAGTAAGACTACTTATGATCTACCATGTCCATGGCAAGAGTAAGCCTCTTGGACCAAGTCTAGACCACACTGAACCCGAGTCACTTATATAGTGTGTATTACTGCTATAACTAATAGTCATAGCCGATCACCTTGGATTTATTAATATTAAACCTTACCCACCCATCTAGCCTACTTTCCCTAAGCCCAAGGCTCCCCTAACACCCTGCTGGAATAGTCTCTAACCCTAGGGGTTAGTATTAGGTACATAACAATATCTACACTTTGTGTGTCCTTCCTAGTATACAACAACTCATTTCTAGACCACACTGAACCCGATGTCACTTATATAGTGTGTATTACTGCTATAACTAATAGTCATAGCCGATCACCTTGGATTTATTAATATTAAACCTTACCCACCCATCTAGCCTACTTTCCCTAAGCCCAAGGCTCCCCTAACACCATGCTGGAATAGTCTCTAACCCCAGGGGTTAGTATTAGGTACATAACAATATCTACACTTTGTGTGTCCTTCCTAGTATACAACAACTCATTTCTAAAGGTACATATCTCCCATAGGATAGTATACCCAATCATTCTCAAAATAGTGCTACTTTCCTCTATTGGCCCCACCTCTTTACCCTAGTAACTAATGAGACCATAAGATTTTGGCCCCAAGCACAATCATAGCCCTTCTCCCCATTTGGGTCCACATAACTCTGAGAGTAGGGCAACTCCAAAAGGTGTAGGACATATTCTCTTTGGTTGATATGTAGTTGCAGCATATCCCATCACACATATTCTTCTTTTGCATATTACATCCTATTGCAAGAGTACCCAACATAACCTTCCAAAGAAAGACTTGGGAATTAAGAGGTAAAGGAAGGTTCTAAAGAGATTTCCATCTATTCAACCCTATGCTACAATCCCAGCTCAAACTCCATTCTTTATTGGCATGCAAACTCCATTCTTTATTGACATGAAAACTTTATTCTCTGTTGACATGCATGGAATTCATCTCAAATTTGACTAGTTGAAGATAGATGGTCCTTTTTTGAGGTCTCAATAGAGGTGTTATACCGAACCAAAAGTAGTCTTTAGGCCATGAATCTAAATTCAATGAGGTAGACATATGCAGCTAGGGTACCCTTACCATACATGTACCCATAAATTCTTTATCATATCTAACCATGCCTACTATAACAACACACGAATGTGCATTTGTCCATCCCAATAGATAAGTCCAGCAACAAGTAAACTAATCCCTTATTGTTCAGCCTCCTTGTAGCCTTAGTATCTAGAGAAGCCAAGGGGGGCTTAAAAACCTGCAACCACCACGTGTGACAAAACAACAAAGAGTTGCATGTAACCCTGATGACTGAGCCTTTACACTCCAATGTGCCCAAAACTTCTTTCCAATTGATCACAAGAAAGTACACAAAGGAGGTAGCTTTGCATTTCAATGCTAATATGGAGGAAACTGTAGCAACTGTATGAGGTTACAAATGTATAACTCCTAGACCCCCAAAACCTTTAGGCATGCACATTGCACACTTTATCTCATGTTAATCAATGACATAACTTGTGCTTTATTATATTCCTCCAAATTTCTTTAGGGAGACAATAGTTTAATCCAATGATATTTTTTAAAATTTAACAAGGGGTAAAAATTTAAGATGGACCAATAAAATAGAGTTAAAAACAATTAGCTTGGCATGAAAGAGTAAAAGGGTGTGGTCCCATTTTGTAATTTTCAAGCTTACATTCTGGAACACCCAATCCACTAGTTGCTTGTTGGATACACCTACCCCTATTTTGGTATACTGTGGATGACTCCGCCGGTCCTTGCTCTAGGGAACTCGAAGACAGCCCCCACAAACACTATGGTTGGGGGAGAAGGGAGCGTGGATCCTCTCAGGGAAGTATACCTGCCAAGGATGAGTCGACCTCACTGGCTAGACATGCAAGACCTAGGCTCTACATTGTCTACCATACTCTCCGACCACCACCTAGCACCGCAGTACCCCTACAGGCCTCTCACTCACACCACACACACCACTCACACCTCACTCACCTCGCTCACACAAAGAGATAGACAAAACACCAAACAGAGCACAACACTACCATCACAATACCAAAAAGAAGTGATATAAGGGAGACTCCGCTCTCCGATATAGAAGGACTGTGCTAGAACTCAGGGTGATACACGAGAAAGTGTCCTCTTCTCTGAGAGTATGTACCAGATTGTTTGTATGCTGCCGAGAGAGTGCTCCCCTTAACTCCTCCTTAGGTGTCCTCCTCCTCGCGGGTGGTGCTTAAGAGGATCTCTCCCTGCCTTGGGAAAGGGAGAGGGGAAAGGAAGATGGTGCTTAGGATCTCGAAGAGGATCTCTCCCTACCTTGGGAAAGGGAGAGGGGTGTTGCCTCATGAGTGCCATCGGAGTTGGCCATGCACGTATGAG
Organism: Cibotium barometz; assembly: GCF_041138505.1. Taxonomy (NCBI): domain Eukaryota; kingdom Viridiplantae; phylum Streptophyta; class Polypodiopsida; order Cyatheales; family Cibotiaceae; genus Cibotium; species Cibotium barometz. Next base: position 43,350,101 of record NC_141060.1, read on the forward strand.
ATGTCGAAGGGACCAGCGGTCAAAGGGGTCGAAGAGTACCGGCGGTCGGAGGGCACCGACGGTCGGAGCCATCGGAGGGCACCGGGGGTCGGAGTGGTCGGAGGGCACCGACAGTCGGAGTGGTCGGAGCAGTTGGAGGGCACCGGCGGTCAGAGTGGTCGGAGTAGTCGGAGGGCACCGACGGTTGGAGTGGTCGGAGCACACCAGCGGCAGTGACAGCAGTCAAAGTCATCAGAGGGCACCAAGGGTGACGGCGGTCAGAGTCATAGGAGGGCACTGGGGTGGTGATGGCGATTGGAGAGGTCGGTGGAGTGTGGAGGAACTTGCTTCCCGTCCACAGGTCTACTACTTAATTCATCGTCGTCCCGGCGCGGTGAATGCCAAGAAAACACAGGTGAGCCTCTGGGAAAAACATTCGGCAACAAGCAGGCTGCCAAGCATACCTCATACAATGATCCTTCCAGGCAAACCCTCTAGAGAGATACAAAATAAATAAAAATGAATCAACTAGGCTCCTGTGGGAAACTTCATCCAAGGAGCTATATTACCACTATCATCTCCCCCGGGCAAAGCATCCCACAGAAGGTTACCTCAACAAAAGCACAAAACCAATCTAAACAATAATAATCACTGGCCACTTTGTCTGGGCAAAACTTTCGGCACGAAGTCCAGGCATACAAGATACAGAATGAAAGTTGGCCATGGCCAGTACATGCCCGTAGGCAAACAAAGAAAATAAAATAAATAAAATGACAAAAGACCGAATTAGCCATCATGAGTGGCATGGGAGGAGGCATTAGTCCCAGGCCTTGGTGGACCTGTGGGTGGATCTGGAATGTGGACCGCCAACTGAATGACGCCGCTCAATGAGACGCTGGAACTCTGCAAGGTTGTCCTCTGCAGATGAAGCCTATTGGCGGAGATCAGCTAACTCAAACGCATGTTGCTGATTGAACTCTGTAAGAGCACGCTCATGTGCGTCCTATAAAGTGGCAAGCTCTCTCTCATGCTCCAACTGAAGGATTTGCATCTCTGACACATGCTGATGCTGGGTCTCCACCAAAAGTGTATGCTCCTGCTCTCCAGTGGCTACCATGGCATCCTCATCAAGGATGGGTGATAAGTACAGCTCAAATAGCTCCTCGTCTTGTGAAGCTCCTGAAGCTCTTCGTCCTGCTGGGCCATGGTCTCCTGTAACTGCTGAAGGGCCTCCTTTGCATCCTTTGCCCGGGCTGTAGCCTCCTGAGCGGTCCGCTCTACTGGATAGATCGACCGACGCAAGTGTCGGTTAGCGTCGGTGAAGGCACCTATAGGACTCTTTGATGAATGTGTCCCATGGTTGTGATCCGTCGAGAGGCTTCCATCAATGTGTCAGCCCACCAGATAGCACTCCGCCCCAGGAAGCCTCGTCAAGTCTGACGAAGAGCCCAACCTGGGGAGTGGTGGAGGTGAAGCTCTGAGGAACTGGTGGTGCTATCGAGAAAGATTGTATCGGAGGGGAGGATGAGGGTGATAGTGGCTGAAGTAAGTAGCTCATGTCGGCGTCGACAGGAGATCGAGAGGTGAAGTGGAAGAGGGAAGTCGGCGGGCGCTGAAAAAATGGGTGAGGTGGGGCGAACTGAGGAGTGGAGTGCGGGAGGAACCTCCGTCGGAAGAGATTCCCACAGAGGGCTACTGGATGGTGCGGAAGGAGAGGGTGGCGAGGATAGTGGTGACGACGGAGGGGAAACAAGGGAGATGTGTGATGCAGGTCCCTGGGAAGATGGAAGGAGAATGGGGTGTGAGGGTGATGAAGGAGTAGTTAATGATAGAGTCATTGATGATGAAGGTGGTAGTGGGGGGATGTCTATGATGGGCAAGGTGTCAATGGATGACGAGGGTGGGGGTGGAGTGGATGTTAATGACGAGGGTGGGGGTGGAGTGGATGTCAATGATGAGGGTGGCCGTGGGATGGATGTCGATGATGAGGGTGGCCGTGGGGGATGGATGTCGATGGTGGGCAAGGTGTCGATGAGACGAGGGTGGGAGTGGAGTGGATGTCGATGACGATGACGAGGGTGGCCATGGGATGGATGTTGATGAGACGAGGGTGGGAGTGGAGTGGATGTCAATGACGATGACGAGGGTGGCCATGGGATGCATGTCGATGATGATGACGAGGGTGGCCGTGGGATGGATGTCGAATGACAAGGGTGGCCGTGGGATGGATGGCGATGATGGCGGCTCCCTAAGGAGGCGGGCTCGGGTGCGAGGTCGTGAGGAGGAACCAAGGTCGGGTGAGGGATGGCGCTTAGGATGGGCTATCGAGTGAGTGTAAAAGTAACGTGCCATGTGTGTGAATAATGAACCAGCAAAGCATAAAGCGTGTGTGTGTGTAGATGTGAGACGGCGGGCTACGGCGGAGCGGAGAACAGTGGAGATGAGTGCAGTAGCCTAGTAAAAGGGGCGAGTGGTGTGAACAAGGGGAGGTGAAGTACTCCTGGTCGGGGATGAGGGGCAAGGCGGGTGAGGAGATAATAGATGAAAACATGTGGGGGATGAAGCAATTCTGCCGACACCAAAGTGGTGGCATCCAGGGAGATGATGGGGGATGCTGGGTCATCAGGGGATTTCCGCCTAGGAATCATCCTAGTAGGGACTGAACCCCTGGAGGTTAAGGACCCAATCTCAGGAATCCCGAAATACCCAATCCTCTCTGCAGGCTTGGGAATGGTGGGAAATTGAAAAACCTCGCCAATGTAGGCAGTGGTGAGTGTGGGGATGCGCTTGTTGGCTAAGTCCACCAAGAAGGATCTGCATAAATCCTCCGATGTAGTGGTGAAATCTAAAGAGTCAAAGTGAGCCAACCCTATTAAGGCCAGCTCGTGCGGTGATAAAACAAGAGATAATGGAGGACCTAGAGGGTGGCAAGGAAATGATACCTCAGCCACACTAGAGATGACAGCTCGGTGTGGTGGCGGTGGCGATGGTCGAAGCAGCTGTGCGGGAGCCGTGCTGGCGATGTCGATGGTGGCCAACGAGAGAGGTGGGCACGAGGGGGATCCGAGAAGAAGAGACTGTCGGAGGTGGGCCGGAGAAGAGCGATGGTGGCGGGCCGGAGAAGAGGGACACTCCCGAGGATGAAGTCAAACTCTGGCTACGGGCCCTACAGCTCGCTGGGTGCTCCTCCATGATGAAGGCTAGGGCGGAGACACTGACTCTGCTACAAGGGTGGGGTGTGGGAGGCAAATGAAAGCACGGGAGAAGGGTGGGCTAGGAAAGAGAGAGAGAGTGGTGGTTGCTTGGTTATAGATAAAGAAGAGAGAGAGTCGATGAATATGAGAGAAAAATAATTAATAATAAGAATAAAATAAAAGAAAAAATGAAAATTAACCAAGAGGGTGAGAGAGAAAAGAGTTCGGAAGGCGGGTTTTTTTTGGTTTGTTTTTTAGGTTGGGATAAACGCTAAGAAGAAGGGGGGCTCGATAGACAGACTGGTTGAAGTTTAGGTACCCCTTGCCTATTTGGCCTTGAGAAATTGGCCGATGGAAAGAAATGATGGTGAACAGTGGGAAAGGAACTCTAGGCCAGGTGTGGTCTGTGCCTGAGAGTTGGGAGCTGAGCTGTCTGTGTTGCTACTGAATGCGGGTGGGAGGGTGCACACAAGAGAAGGCTAAGGGGGCTGGCGGTCGTGAGGTGAGAGAAGGGGAAGGCCTGGGCGCACAATGGGCAAGCGAGGGGGAGAAGGGGGTGGGCGGTGAGGGGGGTTGGGTCGAGAGAGAGGCGAGAGGGGGGGAACAGGTGAAAGGGGGAGTGGGGTCGGGAAGCTGCGGGTGAGGGTGAGGGTGATACGAGGGGGGGTGAGGAGCGGGATGGTGGTCGGTGAGGGGGGTTGGGTCGAGAGAGAGGCGGGCTAGGGGTTGGTGGGCGAGAGGGGGAGAACGGGTGAAAGGAGGAGTGGGGCCGGGGAGCTGCGGGTGAGGGTGAGGGTGATGCGAGGGGGGGGGGGTTGAGGAGAGGGATGGTGGTCGGTGAGGTGCGAAGGGAGAGGGAGAGGAGGTTGGTCGGCGGGTTGAGGGAGTGTAGGTGGGGTGAGCGAGAGGGAGAGACTGAGGGGGTGTGATGGTCGGTGGGTTGAGGGAGTGTGGGGGAGGTGGGTCGGGTGAGATGGAGCTGAGAGTGAGAGAGGGGCTGGTGAGGTGAGGGAGAGAGGGGGTGAGACTGGTGAGGGCTTGATCGGTGAGGGGAACAAGTGGTCGGTGGGGAGAGAGAGAGTGGGAGAGGGTGTCACTGGGGAGAGAGTAGAGTGGGAGAGGGTGTCGGTGGGGAGAGAGGGGGTTGGTGGGGTGACGGCAGGTTTTTTTTTTCTGGATGGTGCAGAGGGGGCGAAGGAGAGAAGAGAGAGAGAACGCTAGAGAGAAAGAGAGAGGGGGGTGATGTGGGTGAGGGGGAGAGAAAGAGAGATGGAGGGCATGGGGCACAGGGGGTGCGCGAGGGAGAGGGGGGTGGTGGGGTGAGAAAGAAAGCGAGAGAGAGGGTGAGTGTGGGGGGGGGGGTTGAGAGAATGAGAGAGAGGGGGTGACGGGGTGGGGTTTTTTCGGGTTTTTTTTTTGGGTGGTGAAGAGAAGTGAGAGGAGAGGGGGTCGATGAGGAAGGGATGGTGAAGCCACCCTCTAACCCTCTAAAAAAGAAGGAGAAAAAAAATGATACAAAAAATGTATAAAAATATGTATAATCCCTTGCCTTCTTATGCCCACTAGCTCACTTGTCACCCTCGAGGAAGCCAATACTTCTTGACCCTAGATCCGTTCACCAATGGAAGGGCGGCACCCTGGAGAGTTTCTAGCTGTACCGCACCCATGGGCAATATCTGCACCACTCGGAAGGGACCCTGCCAAGCATACACCAACTTCCTAGCCTTTTTTAGATATTTAGAGTTGTAAACCAAAGCCAAGTCACCTTTGGAGAATTGAGGAAGTCTCAAGTGTCGATCATGCCATGCTTTACGTCAAAGTTGCTCCACCTTTGTGGCCATCCGAGCGAGTTGACGGGTCTCTTCCGTACACGCTAACCTGCAAAAAAAATAGGTGCTAGAGTAGAAGGCTAAAGAGAAAACTAAGAAAGAGGAATCAAGCAAAATAACTGAAGGTTCATGGCAGAACAAGTTGGAAGAAGTAGAAAGAAGACAAGATGAATCAAGCAAAATAAGTGAAGGTTCGCGGAGCAAGTTTGAGAAGTAGCAAGAAGACAAGAGCTAATCAATAAACATCTGGAGCTGGTTAGGAGATAACATGGTTGAATTTCTTCAATAAGGAGTATGGAGTTATGTATCCTTGAGGGAAGATGACATAAAGGTTCTGAAAACCCACAAGGAAGATGTGTCTGATCCAGTACTATTTGGTGCACTAAGCTATTGAGAATAAAGGCACTCCTCATGTATAGAGTCATAAACCTCTAATATTGAATTATACCTCTTTGCTTATGGAATTATCTTTTGTTTGAATGCTTTCAGTTTTGTGAAATCTCAAATACTAAAAGATGAGCAACATGAAGTGTTTATCTTGGATATCCATATATGTGTGCCCCTAGAGCAATGGGAAAGTGTCCAAGAGATGCTTGAGTTGTTTACTTATTGTGATACTCGGGTTAGACTTGTGATTCTACCCTTTTATGCAAGGTAGAATACACTTTCAAACTGAAAATAGAATCAAAAAATAAATACATGTTTTGGTTCTTACATTGTATCTTATTTTAGGGACCATTGGAGCCTAGTGGTTATAGATGTAAATTTAAGAGGAAGGTTTACCTTGTTAACTCCCTACTCCAAACTCATTCTGCAACAATAAGACTGTAAGTATTATTTTAAATTAAGAGTGTGAGCAATAGGAGTGTGAGGTGGTGGCTACCTTTTGAAATACTAAATGGACATTTGCTTTGATGAAAGGCCTATGAAGAGGCTACTCGTAGTCATTGAGAAATTTGTTGATGTTGGTGAGAGATTTGCTACAAGTGCTATCTTTGATAGTATTGAGGTGAAAATTTCTTCACTTAATAAGTTGCCAATTTATGGTCAATTGTAATTTTTCATATGTCCTCACTTGAAATTCTTTAATTAGGGAGGTACCCATGCAAAATGATAGACATACATGTGGGTGGCGAGTAATAAACCATGCACAATATTTTGTGGATATATACTATGGAATATGCACAAAAGATGTAAGCTTTCAATCCACTAAAAATTAAATTAAAAGTAGCATGAACATTAGAACAATTTAAAACACCTAAAGGTAACTTTTTTTGTACTGTAGATGAACTTGAAAGATTACACCCGATGAAGAGCCAGCGAGAGAAATTAAAGAGCCCACCAAGGAAGATCTTCCAATTGTAGAGGAGAGAAAAAATAAAGAGGAAGAGAAGGTGCTTGAAAAAGAAGAGGAGCAGAGCAAGAATGGAAAGGAAAAGAAGATGGAGGAGCCACCGAAGTTTGAAGTGAGGGAGCGACCAAAGTCTTAAGAGAAAGAGCCACCAATGTGTGAGGAGAAGTCTAAGGAGAGGGAGCCACCAGAGTCTGAGGAGAAAGAGCAGAATGCTAAATATCTTTACATTTAATGAAATTTTCTCTTCTTTTTGATACCTACAAATTCCAACATGATATTGAGTATTCCATTTATTCCATTTAATTGAGATATCTTTGTTTTTAAAATGTCCTAAACAAATGTTTACCAAACATCCATTCACTCGAAATGCAAAATTATCTAGCAGTTCTACTTTATCTTCATTGATCAAGTCCACTCAAAGTTGGTGAATTGTTCATTCACATACCAATGACAAAGTTGCTTGAAGCTCACATTCATCCATACATCAATTTCAATTATTGGATTATTGTCCATATTATTAAGGTTTTGATCTAGAGCAACCTGTTCTCCTTTTACCTTGTGGAATCTCTCATAATAGAATGATAAGATAAAGTTTTGACTTTTAATCATATATTTGATGGTAACACTCCTAAGCTCCACTTTACGTTCAATTCCATTTGTAGCCTTAAAGTCCCAGCCTCTATCTAGAAACTCTAATATTGTATCTAAGTCTAGATTTTTGCAAACTAGCATTGTGTTTCTAGGCAAGGTAAGAAAATTAGCAAAGAAATCTACAAAAATATATATAAGCATACACACCTTAATTTTAACAAGCCTTCTTGCAACATTGGGTTTAAGGCCTTTCTGCACCTTATGGAAAGTTTGCATCTAAAGGCCTTACTAATGTTAGAGCTAGGAAGTGGCCAATCTATGCTTTTGAAACTTGGTACTAGTACCTTTTGTAAATAGGCTGAAGATAAATTTGAGTGTACATGGAAAAAGTGATCATAAAAAATATACCACACTCAGATAGCTACCTATACGATGTATCATCTTTCTCCTATGATAGCATGGTAGATGTTAATGGCTCCTATCATGCTTTCAATAGTTTGCCATTGCTCATAAGATGAGGGCTAAACATTTGAAAAAAAGAAGCATAAAAGAATCATTATGTTAGGAGGTTCTACATTCCATATGTGTATACTCGCATGACTATACATTTGAAAAATTGGTTTGGAAAAAACTCACAATTTGGCGTGTTGAGAGGAAGACCTGCAAGCCTTTCTCTGCAAGGTTGAACTCTCTACGCATGTAGACATGCTGCACAAGGACTTCTTTTATGGACTTTTTGTTTTCTTTAAGCCAAAAGTCTTTGACTCTGCCCTTCCAACTTGAAATAAACTCATTAGCACTCCTCCTCTTTCTTTTCCTTGCTTGTAGTAGTAACACCCATGAACCCTTTATAATAGTTAGAGGTATCCATCTATTATGTTCATCTAGTGTATTTGCTCTACTAGTACTGCTTCTATTGTGAATGAGGGTTTCCTTGATCTCTCCATTGTAATATTAAGATATTTTTCTGCTATAGAGAGGATTAGTACAAAATCTCTTAGCAGGAATAGAGTAGCTTGTGGAGAAGAATGCAAAGCAAGAGTAGATTGTGGAGAAGAAGATGAAAGAAGCACCAAACCCAAGGCAAGAGAAACTCAAAGTGTCGTGGGAAAATCTTAATCATGTACATCATACCCTTGTTCAATGCTGGACTATGTGTACAATATAAGTACATGGTATCTAGCACTTACACAAGCTTCTATTGTAAGATTCTCTCATTGTTTCTTCCTTTTTCAACATTTCAAAAAATAGTTTTACTTATTCTTTATAACCTTATTTTGTATTTATGTTCATTTTTTTAGTAAAAACCACAGTTTATGGTAGCTTTAAGACAAATTGGAGGAGGGCCTATTTTCCAAAATCCTTAAGGGGCCCTCAAATGACCCCAAAATTCCCCTAATGCATGTAGGGTAGCAAAACGCACCCAAAAGGGGCACTCAAATTAGGTATAATCAGAGAAAAACACACCTAAAAGGGGCACTCAAATCAGGTATAATTAGCATGTATCTGTGCACAGCCTTACGCATAACCAAAGGGGCTGTGTGTGTTTTTTATATGGTGTATTCTTCTTTTACTAAACAAATTAAGTTAGTCTTGTCAATAGGTGGTAGAGATGATCACGTGATAGAATAAACTCTATCCTCTATAAGTCCTTTTGGTCTCTCGTCCCATTTTATTTGCACTAGTTGGTGGCAAACATATGAAAATAGGTGTTAGGCCATATTATGTATCATTCTACATCTATTTCTACAAACTATATAGTTATATATTGTCCTCTCACATGAAGAACTACATTATTTGGATCAGCCATTATTGCTAGCCTCATGTTGCTTTCCGACACCTCCGAAATCAACCTCATAAAAGTTTGTTGCCATTTTTCCTTAAAAGTATCTTGGTTCATCTTATCCTTATGTGCTAGGATGTCATGTTGCCGATTTGGTATTTGCCCTGAAAACATACATATCATTATTGTATTTAGTTTTCCAAAGCCCTTTTTGCTTATGCATTACAATCAATGAAATTGATACCTAGAAGATGATATGTGAGAGAACAAGTAGTGGACAATGATACTAAGAATGTTGTCCTCATTTGGATTCTTTCTCTAAGTTCTTGGCCATCTAACTTCTATCTTCTTTTGAGGCATAGCGTAATAGGGTGTCTTTTTGAGTGCACCCTAATGCACGACGGATCCTGAAAATCTTCTTTTGAGGCATAGCATAATAGGGTGTCTTTTTGAGTGCACCCTAATGCACGACGGATCCTGAAAATCTTATTTAGGACATGAGATGCAATGCATCCATTTTTGTTGATGTTGTTTATTGATAATGCTTGCAAAACAAGTCAAAGGTGTAGGGGCTAACACTAGTACACTTTTGGAATAATCAAGACATCGTTGGTGGTTTTTTTTAAATGGTAAATTTTAAGTCTTGCTCCCTTTGATAGCAACTCTCCTTCTTCTCTACAACAAATACATTAGGCCATGATGCAAGATAAGTATAAATCAATCTTCAAAAATGACACTTGGTATTTGGTAGATTTGTCTTAAATAGTAAAAAGGCGATTGGTACAAAGTGGGTTTATAAAGCTTAAGCATAAAGTTGAAGGTAGCATTGACCATTACAAGGCAAGGCTTATTTACAAAGGGTTATGCTTAGGAGGAGGGCATAGATTATGATGAGACCTTTTCCCCCACATCTTGAATGACTATAATCTTATGTATTATTGCATTAGCAGTGCATCATGGATGGAAAGTACATCATTTTGATATCAAGAGTGCATTCTTGAATGGTGATTTGCATGAGGAGGTTTATGTATCTCAGCCTTGTGATTTTATTGAGTATGCAGGTTAAGAAAAGCTTTATATAGCCTTAAGCAAGCTCCTAGAGCATGGTATAAGAAGATAAATGCATTCCTCACAATGACTTATTACTGTGCTAACAGTCACTGCCTATTGCCACATAACTTTTTGCATTCCAGAGTTGGCATTCAATGCGTTTGGCTGGGCTTACTCATTTGGTTGGCTTTACTTATTTGGTTGGGTTTACTTTCTTGGCCAGGTTTACTATAGTTAAAAACAGCTTTCAGAGTCAACTCTAGATGTTGTTGGAATAACATGAAGGCAAAATCAGATGATTGTTTTGCTGATTTAGTGGCACGCCCAACTTGAGTAGCCTACACTTGGAGGGAGCTGAAAAACGCAATAGTACAACATGGAAGCTGAAGATGGAGTCACTATTATTCTTCCAAGATTGTTGGGAGATTGTTTCTATGGAGAGACCAATTGATCTCACTGCTGTGAAAGCCTTAGAAAAATGGGACAAGAAGGCCATGGTTGCTATGCAAATGGTAAAGCTGAGTGTGAAGGATGACATCCTTAGCCATTTAAGGAAGGTGTTGTCTCGCAAAGAAGCTTGGGACAATTTGAAGAAGGTGTATGATTCAAAAAGAACTTCAAGACAGATTGAAGAAGGTGTATGAGTCAAAAAGCACTTCAAGAAAGATTTCCTTGAGAGCTGAACTCACCAATGAAACAAGGAAGTGTAATGAGAATGCTATTGACTTCATCAAGCAGGTGAAAGACCTACATCAACAATTGATAGATGTGGGAGACAAGATGTCCGACAATGAGCTTGCTACAATCATCATCCCCATGGACTGAAGGCAAGCTATGAAGGTCTTGTTTAAGGCCACATCATTCTGAGGGAAAAACCCTCACTTGATTAAATGGAGTAGATCCTAAGGGACGAGGATCAAAAACAAGAAGCCATGAAGAAATCCATGGTAGTAGTAGCAGTTCAACAAGTAACAATGACAAAGACCTCTTCACAACAAGAGATAGGGGAAGATTAAATAATCAAAGAGGATGAGGAAGACATAACAACTACCAGCCCAACAACAACAACAATGATCAAGGTACTCATGAAGGTACTTATTCTTCTAATGGTAGAGGTGTCTATTCCTTTAGAGGTAGAGGAAGAGGTTCCCATAATTCCATTTAATTTTATTATTGTAAAAAATATGGACATTTTGAGAAATATTGCAAGAAAAATCAAGCTAACCCTGAAGGGAAAATCAGTCAGCTATGCTGAAGATGGAACCTCTCAAAGCTTCACATATTCCAACACTTTTCTCTCTGTTGAAGAGATCAAAGAGGCAAACCATTTAGACCATGGTAGTAAGCAAGAACCATTGTGGATTGATAGTGGGGCAAGCTTCCACACACGACTTCTCATGCTCAATAATTTTCTAAATTGGATTCTACTCATGGTTTGATTTACATTACAGACATCACTCTGTTAATTCTATCACAGGTAAAGGAGAAGTTTTCCTTAAGCTGAACACAGGGAAAAGGAATCATCTTGGATATGTCCTCCTCTTGGTATCCTCACTTGCCAAGAACTTACTCTCAAGTGTAGCCATGGTAGATCAAGACGTCAAAGTGGAGTTTGAAGGTCAACAATGCCTGATCAGAGATCCTCAACAAAGCTAGAAGGTTTTCGAAAGAGGTTAGAAGTATGAAAAACTCTTCAAGTTGAGTGGATCAGTAGAAAAACTATCAGCAATGCAAGCTAATAGGTCAACCTCCTTACCTCCATCAAGATTATGGCATAAAAGGTATTGTCACTTGAATTTCAATAGCAGGTATCTGAAATCAAAAGGCATGGTTTTGGGCATACTATCTCTACCAAAAGTTGATAAAGTTTGTGAAGCCTGTTACATTGGCAAGGAATCTAGAGCACCCTTTTCTAGAAGCACAATTAGAGCAAGAGGAGTCCTTGACCTCATTCACATAGATGTATGTGAGTTAGCCCACACTCCTTCACTTGGTGGTAATACATACTATGTTTCCTTTATAGATGATTAATTTAGATATACTTGGGTTTTCTTCATCATGAAATCCAAAGCTGAAGTATTTGGCATTTTCAAAGAATTTCATGTTATGGTTCAGAACACGATAGGTAGAAGAATCAAGGTCCCTCAGGTTAGACAATGGAGGAGAATACCTCTCAAAAGACTTTAGCAAATACCTTCTTATGAGAAGGCAATTGACCTGCAACTATACACCTCAACAAAATGGAGTTGCTGAGAGGAGGAAAAACAGAGTCATGTTTGAGTCAGCTAGGGGTATGTTAAAGGAGAAGAACCTCTCGAACACCTACTGGGCTAAAGCTATTAGCACAACATGCTACCTAACAAATCCCCAACCGAATCACCCCAAGGCATCACCCCATATGAAAATTTTCATGGAATCAAGCCTCGAGTACATCATCTTAGAATATTTGCTTGTTTAGCTTTTTCTCATATTCTAGATGCAAAAATAGGAAGAAGCTTGATGAGACAAGTCAAGAAAGTGTGTGTTTGTTGGATATAGTAGTGAGCATAAGGCTTACAAACTCTATGATCCAATAAAAAAGGAAACATTTGTGTCAAGGGATATGATCTTTGATGAGACTACCAACTGGCCCTCAACTCATCCCATCAGATGTAGACACCCCTTCTTCATTAACTACTCTTAAAGGAGAGATAGCACCTTTGGAAGACTCTTAAAAGGAAACATTTGTGTCAAGGGATATGATCTTTGATGAGACTACCAACTGGCCCTCAACTCATCCCATCAGATGCAGACACCCCTTCTTCATTAACTACTCTTAAAGGAGAGATAGCACCTTTGGAAGACTCCATTGAAGAACTAGAGGAAGAATATGATGCCCACCAAGAAGCCCTCAAAATGCTTACAAGAGACAAAAGGCAATCCCAAAGGTTAACATATTACAGAGGTAAAAATTCAAACTTTGAACAAACAAATTATGCTCTCTTAACATCACTGATGCCATCATGATGAACCCCTCTTCTATGAGGATGCTTGTGATAAGAAAGAATGGACAGATGCAATGGACAAAGAGATAACTTCATTACACAAGAATCACACTTGGGATCTGTATGAGCTACCAACCAAAAGAAAGCAATAGGCTACAAATGGATGTACAAGCTGAAGTACAACAAGGAAGGGAAAATAGACAGGTACAAAGCAAGACTTGTGGCTAAAGGATTTGCTCAAAAATAGGTGGTTGGTAATGAAGAGACCTTTGCACCAGTATCCAAGATGAATTCTATTAGGTTAGTCCTTTCTCTAGCCTCTCTTCATAAGTGGAAATTGTGGCAAATGGATATCAACAATGCCTTCCTCAATGCAAGCTTGAGGAAGAAGGCTACATGCTGCAGGTTATGTCAAAGCAAGATTAGAGCATCTTGTTTACAAGTTGTAGAAGAGCTTGTATGGTGTGAAACAAGCTCCAAGAGCTTGGTATGGTAGAATCGATGAGCATATCAAAGCTCAAGGGTTCCATAACAGTAATGCATATTATACTCTCTACTACATGGTGAAAGGGAAGGACATTGTTCTTGTTCTTCAATACGTTGATGATATGATTTTAACAGGAAGCAATGAAGCCATGGTTGCAACTATCAAATCCAACCTCTGAGCTGAGTTTGATATGAAAGGCCATGGATACCTGCACTATATCCTTAGGATTGAAGTAGCCAAGACCATGGATACCTGCACTATATCCTTAGGATTGAAGTAGCCAGGACCACAGTAGGTGGTATCTTTATCTCTTAACGAAATTACCTGCAAACTATTCTCAAGAAGTTTGGTATGGAGACTAGTGAGCCAGTGTCTACACCAATGGAATTGAATCTAAAGTTGACAAAGGATGAATCAAGTCATCCTTTTGATACTACTTTATACAGGCAACTCATTGGTTATCTCATTTACTTGACTATAACTAGACCTGATTATCTCATTGGACTACAACAACCAAAAGAGTGCTCAAGAAGTTTGGTATGGAGACTAGCAAGCCAGTGTCTACACCAATGGAATCCAATCTGAAGTTGACAAAGGATGAATCAGGTCATCCTTTGATACTACTTTGTACAGGAAACGCATTGGTTATCTCATTTACTTGACTATCACTAGGCTTGAGCTCTGTTTTGTAGTAAATAGTCTTGCTAAGTTTATATAAAGCCCCAAATTATCTCATTGGACTACAACCAAAAAGATTTCTTAGATATTTGAAAGGCACTCAACATTGGGGTATCTTATATGCATGTGACACACTAAGTCTGCATGGATGTAATGATTTCGACTATGCAGTCTATCTGATGGAAAGAAGAAGTATTAGTGGCATGCATTCTTTCTTGGTGTAGGAGCCATTTCATGGTGTTCTAAGGAGTAGAATATAGTCAGTCAGCCATCCATAGAGGCTGAATACAAAGCCTTAACCACCTCAGCTTGTGAAGCTATATGGCTGAAAAGATGTTTGTAGTAGGAACTAGGTCTTTATGGAGTTGATGGTCCTAATCCTATTCTTTGTAATAAATATCAGCTAAAGCCTTAGCCAAGAATCCAATCATGCATTAAGGACCAAGCATATTGAAGTCAGAGAACATTTCATTAGGGAGAAGATACACTCTAGTGACGTAGTATTGCAATATTGCAATACCAAAGAAAATGTTACAAACATCTTCACTAAATCCCTAGACAAAGACCTTTTTTTCAAGCATAGGCAGTCTTTTGGCATGATGGAGCTTGCCTTAAGGGAAGGTGTTTCAAGATTAATGGAAGGCTCCACAGTTGCTCCATGCTTGGAGCAAGGGAAGGCTCAATAGTCTTCCACAAAATAAACATGTTTTAGATTTTTTAATTTTTCATTTTGCAGGTATGAGTCAACTATCTACATCAGCTGGCTGAATTAGCTATCAAAGTCAGGTAAGCTGAATCATCTGGCTAAAGCAATTGGAGTCAGCTTTTAAATTGCAGAGTTTTTCAATGTCAGCTTTCTAAATCAACTGACTGAATCAGTTGACTGAATCAACTAACTGAACCAGTTTACCGAATCAATCTACCAGTGTCAGTTTCCAACCTACAGAGTCAGCTGTCTAAACAAAGGTTTAAAGATGTTGCTAATCTTGAGAGAAGGTGTTAAAAGATGCAAGATTCACATCATCTAAGGTTTGCAAAGCCTTGGATAAATGTGTTAGTATACACTCAATGCCCGCCTCTTAGCATGTATCTCACTTTGATGTATAATGCACATTTGTTAGGCCCCCATTATGAGGAGTATCCATGGTGCATATGTCTTTAGTGGGAACCCCGACTTAGACGTCGATGGGGTCATTATTGTGACCATTGATGATGGTTAGGAGATGGTCAGGGGGTACGAGCGTTAGCTGGGGTGGTCCAAGGATATTCCCTCGGATACTAGGTCCATCATTAGTGGGCAGTGGTGGTCGGTGGGCCGCGTTCTTGATACGCGTGGGTGGTGACCGTGTCTATGTAGTGTAGCCACCCTCATTGTATATGCGTCTACCACACCAGCTACAGTACTATATATGGACATGGTTGCCCCATGAGCTAAGGTATCCAATGCTTGTGAGTATCCACCCCCTTCTACACCTCGTACATACTCCATTCAGAGTCTCTCTAGATTGCCATCTAAGCTCTACTTGAGAGTGCACGGGTGGACAACACCATCACTTGTACCTCTTTGTTGGTATAATCAGAATTTTAAATTCTCTCCACTGTGTATCTATTGCATTGTCTATTGTGCTTTATCTTGCTATCTCTTTCCACTGTGCCATATTCTTATATGGTATCAGAGCTTAGGTGCTCTTAGCAGGAATAGTGCATAAAGTTTAGTCTTTCTTTGCATAGAATCCTAGGAGTGATGGCTTCTATCTCTGCCTGTTGGCTGCACCAATCTTGCGCATTTGTCCACCTACCTTCACGGAAGGCAAGCTTGATGGAACGAACTATACTCTTTGAAAATTCAAAATTAATGCCATTCTAGACTCTTATGAGCTCCTAAAAACTGTTCTGGGAATGAATGCAGAACCCGTGGTGGGAAGTCTCGACCCCAATAACCCTACAAACATGCTTCCGCCATATGCTACACTTCTTCGGGCATGGGGAAGGTGTAATGTTGACGCACTTTGTGCCATTGTCACCAGCGTAAGTGATTCTGTTCTCACTCTGATTCAACATACTACCAAGGCTACAAAGGCTTGGATCATACTGAGAAATCAGTATGAGACTCGCAATCAGACTAGGATTTTGAACTTGGAGAATCAGCTTACTGCTGAAAAGTTTGCTAAAGGAGAAGCTGCTGAAGCATTTATCTTGCGGATCAAAAATTTGCAAGATCAAATGGCTGCTGTAGGGATTACACACACTAGTGAGGAGTTGGCCCGGAGGTGCATACAAATTCTTCCACAGAAGTATGACAACTTGGCTACATCACTAAACACTTAGATTAGAGTACCATATTTATCATTTGAAGAATTTAGTGCTATGCTACTTGAGGAGGAGATACGGCTGAAGACCCACGATGGTAGTGATGCTGCATTTTCGGCCAATGCTAAAGGTAAAGGCACGACATCTTCTGATGAGAAGAGGAAGAAGTTTCAAGGGAGCTGTTATTACTGTGACAAGAAGGGTCACGTTGTCAAAAGACCATAGAAAGAAGCAGGCTGATGAGAAGAACGGCACCTTGAAGTCTTCATGGAAGGGAAAGGAGTCAGTCAACAATGTCAAGAGCTTGAACTTTGGGTTGCCATTGAAGAGGTATGTTCATCTACTTAGGATCCAGGTGATGATTCATGGATTTTGGATATTAGAGCGTCCCGACACATGACTAGTAAGAAGGGCTGGTATAGTTCCTGGAAGCCTCTATAGGAACCCATCAGTGTTGTTGTTGTTGGGAATAATGCTAAATGTCTAGCCGAAGGGTCTGGAACCATATCTTTTGTGGCAGCTAGGTGAAGAGAAGAAGCTGTCAAATGTGCTCTATGTACCTCAGATATAAAGAGAAATCTACTATCAATTGTTGTGATGATGGATCGTGGGCTTGAAGTACGCTTCAAGAAAACTGAAGTAGAAATTCTAGATGTTGTTGGCAAGGCAGTCAGCAAAGGAGTAAGGTGCAACAATCTTCTCTTTAAACAACAAATCCAAAACTCACAAGCTCATATGATGCAACCTAGATATTAGAGAAATCTCACTGACTTTGGTGGGATCAATCATCGTACAGAGCACTCTAACATGCTTTGATCTTGTATTTGAATATCTCTCCTTGATTGCTATTGTCCATGCTATAGTTCTGTGATTCCCCTCCCACACATACAGCATATGATTTGACATAGCATGCAGCTCTGGCTACACACTAATCTCCTCTTCAAACTCTCTACATATAAATATAACCAATGTGCATCCCACTCCCTCGTGATAGTGTCGTCAACCAATGTGATTATACGACCTGCAGTCCATAGAGAAACAATAAACACCCCCTTCCTTGCCATGTATCCTTCATTGCCAAAGGCCACCTGCAATGCGAAAACATCATCCTGTAAGCCTCTAACCTATGCACAAGGAATCAAGCGACACAAGGGTATGGGAGGACATTGAAAACAGCTAGAATCATCCTCGTCTTGCTGAAAATATCCTTTCCCTTTTGCCATAGAGATGCTTCCCTCATCAACGATAACCTCCTACTACTGCAAAGCCTTAAAGGGCATCACGTATTGCACAATTTGCAAATTTGCCATAGAGATGCTACCCTCATCAACGATAAACCGTATACAAACATACACAACACATTTACAAATACCTTCATGCATAAACCGTATACAAACATACACAACACATTTACAAATACCTTCATGCATAAACCATATACAAACATACACACACACACACACACACACACACACACACACCCCTTCATGTATAAACCAAATTAAAATACCAAAATGTAGAGCAACCTGCGTTGACGCGGGTTGCTTTGTAATTTTTTTAAAATTTTAAAAACACGTACAAGTGACACATACATACACACACACATACACACATACATACACAAACAGGCATACAAACATACAAACATACAAACACACCCACACACACAAACACATCCACACATACAAACACATAAAAAATACACACATAATCACAAATACAAACACATGCAAACACATATAATAATCACACATTCACACACACCTTCATGTATAAACCATATTCAAACACACACACACACACACACACACACACACACACCTTCATGCATAAACCATATTCAAACACACACACACACACACACACACACACACACACACACACACACACACACACACACACACCTTCATGCATAAACCAAATAAAAAGGGAAAAATGTAGAGTAGCTCGCATCGACGTTGCTCTGCATATTTTTTTAAAATTTTAAAAATACACACACATACCCACAAACATACAAACACACCAACACACATAAACATACAAACACACCAACACACATAAACATAAAAACACACCCACAGATACAGGCACATACAAACACACCCACACATATACAAACACACACACACACATACAAACACACCCACATATACAAACACACACACACATAATCAAACACACATAATCACACACACACACACACACACACACATTCATGCATAAACCAAATAAAAAGAAAACAAAATATTTAGAGTAGCTCACGTCAATGCGGGCTATTCTGCTTTTCTATGTGTTCTTTCATATTACCTACAAGTGGATAACCTAAGTATGGCCTTTTTTCAATCATTTTAGCTGTGGGAGTTTGTACTCCAAGAGAGGCATCATAAGGAAAAGTAGGGTCAAATGTGGTTACATGCATTAATGCTTGAAATAATAATTGAGGTTGTAACCATGGATTCCCTTCTTTGATCACTTCTAAGTAGTCCTTATCTGGCAACAACTCAAAGACATCCTCTCCTGTAAATATCTGCTCAATACTGTCAGTTGCCATGGGAATTTTCTTAAACACTCTATACCTGCATTGTTCAACTGGCACCTCTACAGAAGTGTTGGGATCATCTATTTGTTCCTCTTCCATAAATGCTTCTTCCTCCCACCATCGCTTAGTTTCTGTTGGAAAGTTCTAATCCCGATGCTGCTCTCCTCTTAGCTCATAAGAAGGCACAATTTCTAAGCCACTTGTACACTGGGAAAGACCTAGGGCTTCTAAGTGATTTGAATCTATAAGGCAAGGATAGGTTAATTTTTTTAAACCTTTGTTCATTTTCTTGTAGGCTGCTTGCAAGATCCCAGAGGTCATGATATTTATTTTGCAACTTGTGGATTTCTTGTGTGTCAACCTGTAGATAATTGACCAAATTAACATAGACTCCTGCATCCAAAAGCATATTCTTTAAATAGTTGTGTATGTTGTACTCTTGCTTTAGCTTCAAAAGTGCATCCAAACTAAAACTCTCCTTTGAAGGCCCTTGCTGGGCTCCAAGTGAATGACCTCCCAAAACCTAAAAATAAAATTATTTAAAGTTCACACTTTACTTATCTAGATTTTAATAACTCTTTTACAGAAACATAATTTCCCAACCAAATTAGCCTACCAGTTGTCTTTCTCCAGTGGTCCCACCTCCTCTGCAATGGTGATGAACTCTTGTTCTCCAATGAAATGTAAGGAACCACCTTCTTGCACTAGCACTGCCATTACGATTTCTTTGGCCACACACATTTGCATTAAAAAAGGTTTAAAAAAATTGTTTGTTGTAAAAGTAGACTGCACCTCTCCCACTGTTATAAATATAGAGGTAAGTAAGCTCCAAAGCACTTTGTTAATCACCATTGCAACCAAACCTTGTTAGTAGAGTACACCAGTCTAAACCCTCCTTTGTTTTGTTTGTGATGGCCTCATCAAATATTAGCATTGAAGTTGTTGATGTGCATATCCAAAGGGAGGCCACCAATGTGGAGTCAAGCAGAAGACCATAGATGGTGCACAAGCATGGAAAGGTCTCACATCCTTTCCTCTTCCTGGTAATGATGATGCTATTTCTCAAGTGGAGGCCAAAGTGGTGGGCTTAATTGTAATATGGTGAGCCCATGGTTTTATTGATGAATCATCTGAGCATGTCTTGCGAGAGAGGAAGTGCGGAAGGGTACGAACACCGTTCGCGTACTTTGCACCTACACCCGAGAGGGCAAGCGATGCCCATAGTAGTAAAGATGATGGTTTTCACATTTTTGTATTTGAAATTTGTACGTGAATAAACTTGGTTTTATTTTCAGTTTGAAGCAATAACCTCGATGTAGAGGATGTGAGGTTGTCATGTTTTTCTATTTTCACTCCCTCTGGCTCTCTATCACCCTCTCCATCTCAAATAATTATGTCATGAAACTCTGTCGAACTGTCTTTGCCCCTATCTCTTCATGGAGGGAGGGAGGATATCTTTTCGGAATTCGCTCGCCCGATTCCTAAAAAGGGCTCGCTAGAAAATGCTTGCCAAAAAAATGCCCCACATCACATGACCCTTCTTTATTGACTTCCAAGAAGGGATATTGTGGTTCGCTACTGCTACTTGCCATGTGACCCATGATGTTGATTTGAGACCAAATGGATTAAATCCATCCATACCCAATCCAAGTCATAAGTGATGTGACTGGTCCTTAAATTCCAACCATTTCTCTTCTATGTGTTGCGGGTTCGATGAAGAAGAGGATAAGGAGCACAAATGAAGATGTAAACTAGACTCTAACAAACACTTCCTATTCTCTTTTTCTTTTTTACTCTGTAAATCCTTAAGCCAAGTAAAGGACTTATCGCCATTAAGAACTATGTACATATTGGTTTTTAGAGCCACCACTAATGAAAATTCTCACCATTTTGATTTCGAATTTGCGACATATTGTTTTATTTGACTTTTTCATATATTATTCTACTATGTTTAATCGATCTCACAATAAGTCAATTGGGTAGACTTGGCCAATTGCAACTTATCCCAAAATTCACATCACTATAAGCCTAGCAATAAGTGTCACAAATATTCGTTAATTGTGAGGTTCATTGGGATACTTTTAAAGGAATAAAAGCTAATCTAAAATTAATAGTCTTGTGTAAACTAGGAAAAAAAAAAAGACAAACAATGGGCTTGCTATAGAGGACCAAAATATAGCATAGCAAGACCAAAAATGCCAAGTTATTAAAAGACCATCTCTTCACAAGTAGAGGCAAAACACAAACTCTTTTAAAAAAAACTCAAACAAGCTTTATATATTAGAGCAAGCAAGAGTGAGTTGTATACACAAGCCTGAGTGTAAATAAATATCCAAATATCCATTTCATGTAAGTTTCAAACCTTCTTCCAAAAAGGTAAAAAGAGAGAGTTAAGCATAGTTTCCAACCTTAAAACCTTAACGCTCTTCGGAAAGATGGTTGCTTACAAAGGTGCTAAGTTTTGTCCTAGACCTCTGCATTATTCGATTAGATTACTTATTCACCATGAGCACGTGAGCCACTCAGTTGCAAGAAGCCGACAATCTGAATGCAGCACTAAGTGATCCTCAGCAAGAAGATGCTGAGCTCTGGGCCTCCATTGCCATCGGGATTCATCATGTAGAATGCTTCAGAATCCTTGGACCCAACGACCCTCTCGAATCTGGCCCTCATGTAGAGGATCTCTTGTTCGCAGCTACACAGCTTGTCCTCCTCCTGCTGTTGCTGCTGTGGTTGGACGGGCAGGATGCCGGCCCCCATGGACACAACCTGCACGAGCGACAGGATGTGCATGTCTGCAGCGGAGCAATCCCTCCGGTAGGCGAACCCGGTTTCCCTTCCGTTGCAGTACATGGTCCACGAGGATTCCTGGTACAGGTGATGCTGCTGCTGATGGATATTGTTGGCGACGTTACTGCGATTTTTGATGGAGGAGACGACGTGATCGGCTTTGGCTACATACGTAGAACTGCACTCTAGCGCAATCTTCACCAGGCCCGTGGCCATCTGCTTTACTAGTGTGTTGGTCGGCATGGCCAGCTCCAGCAACAGCAGTGGTGCAGCCTTTGGCTCCTCTTGAACTGCAAAGAGTACGCTGCCATTCCTTTGGCCATAGAGAGTGCCTGTGACGACATGGGTTTTGGCCACTCCCGAGGTAGCTGGGGCGGAGAAGGAGTTGCTGGAAGAGTTGTGGCTGCAGTCGTCGTCAAGAGGAGGGGCGCCAGTAGCGCAGGGGAAGCGCCGCCAGTGCTTTTGGCCCGGGCGGAGAATTAGGTGGAGGAGGGAACGGAAGGCTCGAAGGAGCTTAGAGTGGCTAGAAAGAATGTGGTTGGGGTGTCTCGTGTGGTGGAAAAGGCCTCCTTTTCTTGACTGTAGACGGGAGAAGGCACTGTCTGAGCTCCTTGCAGAATTCTCCATTATAATATCCACAACACGGCCACCACACACACACACACACACACACACACACACACACACAGAGCGCGCAAATATAGAGTATGGCTTAATATAGGAGTCTGAGTTCTCTTTGCTCTGGCTTTCGTTGGATGCGGAGTTATAGAGCGAGTATTCCAATCTCACCTGCGAGATTATCATGGAAACGTGCGAGCATTAACTTATCAACAGCAACTAGGGTATGTTGATGGTACTCACTGCTCAGGCTACAGGGACCCAAGAAAGAAAAGAGAAAGAGAGAGAGAGACCCACGAGAGAGAGAGAGAGAGAGAGAAAGAGAGGTCAGAGCTCACTGCTAACTTGCTAAGTGTTCAAAGTGGTTACATACAGAGAGCGACTACAGTTACAGCCTGCAGGGCGCCTTCAAGGGCTGAGCTCATAGGAATCAAAAGCACTGTTATAACAGTTCCAGCAGCATCGGGATTCGGCAGCCAAAAAAGAAAAAAACTTCAAAGATAAAAGATAATGTCACGACGGCCGAGTCTAGACCTTGATGATTGCCCGAACGGCCTACACAGGCTACTTACTGTCTACATGATACATCATATAAGT
Organism: Cibotium barometz; assembly: GCF_041138505.1. Classification (NCBI taxonomy): domain Eukaryota; kingdom Viridiplantae; phylum Streptophyta; class Polypodiopsida; order Cyatheales; family Cibotiaceae; genus Cibotium; species Cibotium barometz. The sequence continues at coordinate 43,372,884 of NC_141060.1, forward strand.
AGTAACTCGTACATTCGCCTGCAACGTATCGGATCCTGCAGGGAAGCAAATCTCCTGTCCTTCACAGAACAGTACATAAGCCTTTGAAAGCCCCTCCCAAGTCCCCATAACAGGAGGATCTATCCTATACAGTCATATAGTCATATGGCCATGGAGTAGGGACGCCTAAGTCTGTCCCAGGATGCGGGAAAAGACGGGTTTGCTTTATCTTGGAGCTTTCAAAACTACTAAAAATCACTCTCATCTTGAGAGGAGAAGGAAAAATATCTTTCCATTTTTTTTTAATCTTTGAAAACTACTAAAAATCAGCCTCATTTTGAGAGGAGAAGGAAAAATATCCTTCCTTTTTTTTTTTTGGATCTTTGTACTCGTGTGCTTGTGTGCTTTTTCATGGCGCCGTGTCCTTCCAACAGTTATAATTAGATGAAAGTATGAAGAAAATGCTTGTTTTCCTCTTCACCCCAGAGTGAGAAGGATTCATGTCACGTTTACTCAATTTTCTTTCCCAAACACTGGTGTGCCCTTTGGCTCTTCGCCCACTAACACTATGGAGTTTCGGATGCCCCACGGTACTCGACATCCTAGTCTTCATGCTAAACATCCTACATGGCATTTGTAAGATCCACATAGTTGTCAGTTATTTGCTGTCCACACTGCCATGCAATAGAGATTCCACTACACTAGCATTCCATGCAATTAAACACATGGCAAGCCACTTCCATGCAGCATATGGCTGTCAAAAAATAAAGTAAATTATGAAAAAAACATGCATTATCTCTACTAAACCTGCCATTTTAAAGGGTGATCAGCCTGTTAAAAAACCGTAGTTGACTGGTGGAGTAGTGCCTAGGCTCGAATGGAACAATGAACTCTTGAAAGATGTCGCCCACAACTTACAAGGTGAAGTAGAGGCAGGCTTCATTTTTTACGGGAACCCTTGCCCTTCAAAACTGATAGGTTTGGTGAAATATTAAAGTTTTTTATATTTGTGTAATTTTTTATGGTCATTTAAAATTATGCAAGTATGTTACAATCAAAATTCTCAAAAAACAGGCATGAAGCCCGTCAAAAAGAAACTGAGTGGGGGGCTCTATGGGGGTGAGCTCTTACTACCTGGGTATATGGTGATTATTTTATGGGAGAGATCTCTTACCTAGATATACTCTAGACTCCATAGTCTAGACCCAGTGTGCAAAAAAACCCCAAACTCCTAAATTTACATACCTTCTTATTTGAAAAGAACACGTATTTTATTGAAACCACAAGTTTATAAACTCTTCAGCCTAATTTTAAGAAGTTTTAAAGGGGCAATTTAAATTTTAAACATTAAGATAGCTTATCTAAAAAATATCACCTTATTACCCCACTTGAAAATCCATTGCATTCTTCAATCATGAAAAAGAAACATACATTAATGATGTAGGCTAAAAAAAGGACAAAAAATGAGAGAAGAAGTCATTAAAAAGACATTTGATGTCCATTATAATAGATATGGCATATGTTGCTGCTGTAATTCTCATCATGATTTGATGTTTTGGCAATCATGTGAATAACAAAAGATAATATTTTAATGTTGTGATGAAAACCCTTGCTCTTAAGATTCTACATTCTTTTGTGTTTCACAATAAGCCATGCATCCATTGAATTGTTTACTCATTCTCCATCGAGAGTATCCTTCATCTGAAACTTATAACGAAGGTAATGTCAGACTTCAAGTTAGTACTTCTTGACAAAAAGCACATAAGTCAAAATAAATAACGTAATCAAAATGGAAAGTTGAAGAATTCACCTTTCAATCATGACTGGCAAAGGCATATCACATCATCCTTCCAAAGAGAAATTGCTAAAGGAAATTAAAACTCAGATATTGGAGGACCTTAAATACACACCCACACAAAGAAACTGTACTGTTTATTGTCAATTGATTTCTCAACTTTGATTTGATGATATTTTGTATGCTAAATCCATGCTCATAAATAGTAGTGCTACAATATTATAGCAATGCTATTTGAGCCAAGTTTAGCAATCCTTCATATTTTTCACACAAAGTGGTATTGTTACTAATGTAAGACCAAGTTCTTGCAAATTCCACCCCTTCCAATCAATATTAGCCTGGATTTTGAATGTTTGAAAATCTCTTCAAAGACATTGGATCCACATACTTTTCAATGGCATTACCTTCACCAATTTTACTTTCTCCATAGAATGCTATCAAGCTATCTAGTTGCAAATCTCTCTCTCAAGTCTTCAATAACAGTTGATGTAGATGATTTTTGAAAGCTGATAACACAATCAAGATCATATCCATCGTAGCACCGTGTTATTTTTTTGCTTCAAAAACGATCACTTGTGATTGAAGATCCGAGACCATGAAGAAAACCTCTGATTGGCCCATAATCAAGGAGGATAGGAAAGCTCCTACTATCCATCTTACTTGCATTCATGTCCAAGTTAGGATTTGTCATAAACTGCATCTCTAAGGCACAAATATCAACTTCTACAATTCCATGAACACTATAGCGTCAACATATAACTTTTAAAATACTTTGCTTAGTATGGTCAAATTTGATATAAATGTCCCAAAAAGTGTAGTGCATGGATAAACTCGAAGGAAGACAATTTGTTGTATAACACTAGATTTTCACTTTGAAAGAATTCTAGTAAAGGTTCGAATGAGTCACAAAACTCTTCTTGCAATTCTTTCTATTTCTCCTTCCACACTATACTCTTTTTTAAAAGTGCAGCTACTTCATGGAGGGTGGAATCAATAGACTTCACAAATGGAATTTTTTCAATGCTTTTGGATGCATGAAGGTTAGTATGGTGGGCCACCCAATAGGTAGATGTCATAAAAGACAAACCTTTTTTAATCTCATGGATACACCTGACTTCTTGCCTATCATCACTGAACTCCATCTGATCCAAGTTCAACGAGCTTCTTTATGTCCAATCCATTGCCCATGAACAATTTCTTCAAGGACTCACACAATCCTTCTGCACTATGATCTCCAATATCTAAGAGGCTCCAAAAAGACACTCGAGGATGATCATTATCCATATAAGAAGCATAAACTATCATAATATCTTGAAAGGCTATATCCATGTACTCATCTATCATAATTCCAAAATATGGTGATTTCTTCACTTATGCTAACAATAGTGATTTCCCAACATATTGCAAATATCTTGCTTGCACAACAAGCCGTATACATATGTTTTGGGAGTGTTGCATTCTCTTAGCAAGTCTAATGTGGGCACAAAATTGTGAAATGAAAGTTCATTTTTTGCAACAAAATATGCCACACAAAAAAGATTAGTGACCCATCATCATACATTTCATTTCACTTCTTTAATCATACTTAAATACTTTCTTTTGGCACACAACGAAGCATTGATGTGTTTGATGTGTTTGATGTGTATGTGATCTTACATGTGTGCTCAATGCACTTTGTTGAACATTTTGAGCCCCCTATTGTTGCTGCAAACTCACTCTTGCAATTTGGATCTTCCATATGTACAAACCTTATAATACATCCATGCTTTCTCTCTATCAAACTCCGACCAATGAAATTCACTTTTCCAATTTTCACTCCACAACAACCTAGCCTTTTTCCTTTGATAAGGATGTTTTTGAATTATCTCCCATGTACTCATGTTCATCTCAGTTTTATTCATTTTTTCTTCTAAGAGTTCTCGATTCTTTAATTTATTTGACTTTCTCCCTCTCTTCTTTTTATCAACCACAACTTGTTTACTAAATCCATCAAAACCAAGTAAAGTAGATTGTAGAAAAGCCATCCGGAATACAAAGAAACTTTTTTTTGACTTATCTCCTCCATACTTATATTCATCTCAGTTTTATTCATTTCTTCTTCTAAGAGTTCTTGATTCTTTAATTTACCCTCTCTTCTTTTTATCAACCATAACTTGTTTACTAAATCCGTCAAAACCAAGTAAAGTAGATTGTCCATCAAAACCAAGTAAAGTAGATTGTCCATCAAAACCAAGTAAAGTAGATTGTCCAAAAGCCATCCGGAATACAAAGAAACATTTTTTATTTAAAAAATAATCTCAATATCTCTCTCTCTCTCTCTCTCTCTCTCTCTCTCTCTCTCTTTGATGTAGTAGTATGAGTGTTTAATTCATGCAGGTAGTAGTATGAGTGCTTAACTCATGCAAGCGCCAACCAGCAGTATGACTAGTGTTTAACTCATACAGGTGCCAAGTTCCAACTCTCATGGAAACGCCAACTAGAGTATGAGCATTTAACTCATACAAGCGCATTCACAGTGCGCACCATCTCTCTCACAACTCGTAGAGTTCAGTGTCTTCCTTTCAGGTCTCCTCACATCATCATTGCACTTGTGGAGGATAAGTTAATAGGTGATCCAGTGGAACGTCGCTCGCCAGTAGATATATACAATGGTTGTAAACAGCTAGGCTAGGTAGACGGTACATTAAGGATAGACTGCTAGGGGGAAAAAACCATGGTAATACTGTCTATGTTAGTTATATCAACCACAAGCATAACTGAAAGGATGTCTATGTTAGTTATATCAACCACAAGCATAACTGAAGGATGTCTAAGAAATCTATGTGCTCAATATAGAGCAGACAATTTAAAAAATCCATTGGAAGGGAGCCTAAGGCGGTCCATGGAGCATTAGGACTGTTTGGTGGCTACTATAAGTTTTCACCTAGTGGATTTTCTAGCCACAATAATATTATAGCCCTACTGAAAAAGATTTATATGTTATGAAATGGAATCCTAATTAATGTGGTTGAAATTACCATTTTTTTTAATTTAGCAATATTGGAGCAAGGTTGCACGTGAACTATTTCATAGCTTTTTTCACATGAACAAAAAAATGTATTAAGATACTAACCTTTCATAGCAAGGAAGTTACAGTTGTATTGATTCTTGAGTCGACAGTTAGTGGGCATATCAATTAAGTGGATAAGGGGGGCTACCACTACTAGTGGTGGAAATTTTAAATGTTAAAACACTTAAAATTCTAACATTATAAATCTCATATATATATATATATATATATATATATATATATATATATATATATATGGCCCTAATAAAAAACCCTTACATTTTATCTTTCAAAAGGTAAAAACTTTTTGCTTATAAATTGTTAAAAGTAGTAAACCGTGTCTTCATGACGAAAATGTAAGAAACATTAAACCTCCAAATTCCAATTTCTGCAGGGTTGCCAATTTCCAAACCTTCAGACAAAATATTTTCAAGTAAATTAGAAGACATGAAGACTGGACCCCGGTTTCGCAGACAATGCTGTACCCTGGTTTTTCTCGCACACTTGTCCACTGCCAGACTCCAAATTTCAACAAACTCAGTATGGGCCGCATTGAACGCTCGGTTGAGTCGGTTTTAACTTCATAAATGAAGGCTGGGGGTGGTTGGTTGGTTGTGGAGACTTGACTCTTGCACATCGAGAGAGAGAGAGAGACAGACAGACAGACAGTAGGTACGCATAGGGGAGAGCACTGTGAGAGAGAGAGACAGAGAGAGAGAGAGAGAGACACAGACACAGACACAGTAGGTACGCAACGGATGCTTCTCAGAGCAGAAGCATCCGTTGAATTCACTTGCACGTAGTTACCAACCAGTGTCAGGGGGGCTGTTATGTTACCAAGTTCCAACCAAGGAAGGGAAATGAAGGCAGGCAAGCAAAACATCAATGTGTAAGCCGCATCACGTACTGTGCGTGCTGAGACAGAGCTCTCGGCTGGCTGGTACTTGACCGCGTGAGCTTTCGAAATTCTACTAGCGTGGTGCGATATAGCTCCGTAGTACTGCTGCTGCTATGGCAGACCAATACCCCTCGCACGCTTCTCCGTATCAACACAGAAGGTCCCGCTCTCACGCAGGCGACCAGTGGTGGCTGTTTGCCAGCATTCCGCCAGTTCAAATCCTGGCCACCAACTCGCACCATGGCCGCCTTCGGCCACCACTCTACTAGCCTGCGCGGGAACAACCTCTATTAGAAGGACATTTCTCCCAATGGAAACTTCATGTGGCCTTGTCCAGATACTTGATCAAACCTAGAGGCTTAGGAGCAAGTCTTCATGGTTTTGCTATTTTTCCCCCTCTTTTTTTTTTGGGGGGGGGGGGGGGGGAATATATTATATTAGGCACTTATCAACACGTATATACAAGACCCTAATGCATCGCTTCCTAAACTCCCACCATTTCACTTTAACAAGCTGCATATCATATCCCACCTCTCAACCTCCAAAACAAAGGAGGATTGCTCCCAAAAAATATGATAACCTAGTTGTATACAAGCAGAAATCATAGCCTCTGTGGTGCAGCTTTTTGAGGATTGCTTCTCTATATACTCTCCTTTAGTCCATACTTTTACCACTGGTCTTCTACCCAAAGGTTTCTCTCCTTTAATATTTTTTTATCCCTCTCATCAATGCCTAATAAAACCTTGCTCCATAATCTATATAGGGTACAATAGCCATGGCATATATGGATATCATAGCAATGATGGCATATACAACCTCACTCCTTAATCTATATAGGGTACAACGGCCATGGTATATATGGATGCCATAGCATATACGGATAACATGGAAAGAAAGCCCCTTTTCAATACTCTTTTTTTCATCAAATTCAAAAAACATTTTCACCACTTTATATTGCGCTTTCTCATAATTCTATATTTTCTTATTGGAGTTCTCTATGATTGAAAAGTCAAAGGGTCCATTTATGGCCATACCTTGCAATTTCCAAATCATGGACATGAGAACCATGTTAATCATGGACATGAGAAAACCACTTTAATCACACTTTTTGGCCAATGAGAAGCTACTACCTTGGACTATGCACTCAACCTTTATTATGAAAAAGTTAATGATCTTTTGCCTTTGAAAGGTGGCTATTGTGTTTTCATCTTTTTTTGGAAGTTACATGAGCAATTCACGTTTTTTGAGGGGCCCAATTTACCCTTGATTAGCAATTCTAATCACTCTCCTAAGGAGACACTTTTTCTTTTCAAAACTCCCTTAATGTCAACCTCAACTAGGCACATCTTACTATCTTAGTAGTAGCAGCAATAACAACAATAGTAATATTATGGTCTACTACCTCCTGGGAGTAAAAGGAAAAGGTCCACCAGTTAATTTGTGTAGATTTGGATATCTAAAGTAGCATCTAAATGTTTAAATTGGACAACACAAGCTATTAAAACATGCATAAAAAAGTGACCATTAAAAAAGTAAAACATATAAAAATAGTAATTGCTATTTCTATCACCCTTAAGAAGATCATGGTTGAAGAGATTGATCAATTCATTCCTTTATATGAGTCAAAAATTTTAAATCTTTTTATCAGTTGTACCATCCATTCTGGTCTTGGGTCTTGGGAAAATAATTCCCAGCCATCAAATCAACAAGCTTTGTTGCACCATAGGATGTTGACACATTAAAAGTGGGCATTTTACTCAAATGAAAGCAAATGAGTTGATGACACATAAGCAGTGAGAATGCTAAAAAATAGAATGCCAATAAAACTTGACGCATCAGTACATGGAATGTTAAAAAATAAAGAGCTAATAAAAATTTGCAAGAATTTTAAAAAATTGTTCTACTCCTCAATACCACATGATGGTCGACAAAGGCCACTGGCTAGCGCCAGCTCCACATTTTTCTCTAGGGAAAGGCTTCCCCATGGCCTTTCCCTACACCTTGATATTCCTTCTCTCACTCTTGTCAATAAAAGTGAAAATGGTGTATGCTTATAGACAAGCATACTCTCTCTCTCTCTCTCTCTCTCTCTCTCTCTCTCTCTCTCTCTATCTATCTATCTATCTATATATATATATATATATATATATATATATATATATATCCTAAACAATTCTTCCCTCTATCTCTAGTTCTAAATAATTTGATGTAAATGGGCATTCTCAAAATTTTATTACAATTTAATCACGTCGATAAAATATAAGCATTAATAGAGAATTAGACATTTACATGCTAGCCTATAGTATATAACAGAAATCCAAAAAACCTAGCTGATGTAAACATTTTTTGACCTATGGTGGCCAGACAATGTCCTGATAAGGTCTTGCTTTTTAAGGTGGGGTTGTTGTATAAACATAATGCTGCTTGCATCATTTAGGACAAAGAATCCAGGCTACATGAAGTACAAGTGCTTGCATGCTATGAATGCACATCCCTGAGTTGCCCTAATCTCTCTCTCTCTTTCTCTCTCTCTCTCTCTCTCTCTCTCTCGCAACCTGGGCCCTCTCAACACTCTCTCTTTCACCCTCCCTCTCTCTTCCACCCTCTCTCTTTCATCTGCCCTCTTGGCCCTCTCTCTCTTTTGCCCTCCCACCTTTCCTTCAAACCCACCCTCCCCATCCCAAGTGGCAAGTTGGGGTTATTATTCTCTCTCTCTCTCTCGATGAAAATAAATAAAATTGAAAACATAAAAAACCCACCCTCCCTATCCCAAGTGGCAAGCTGAGGTTATTATCTCTCTCTCTCTCTCTCTCTCTCTCTCTCTCTCTCTCTCTCTCTCTCTCTCTCTCTCTCTCTCTCTCTCTCTCTCTCTCTCTCTCTATGAGTTTTAATATAAAAACCATCCTAACTAGCAAGCTCGCCACTTGGGATGGGGGAGGGGTGGGGTCTCTCTCTCTCTCTCTCTCTCTCTCTCTCTCTCTCTCTCTCTCTCTCTCTCTCGGATGGAGATAGAGAGATAGAGGGGGGGAGACAGGTGGGAGTTTTAATATATTAAAAAGTTAAAATATAAAATAAGAAAACTCACCCTCACCCATCCCAAGTTGCAAGGGGTGGAGGTAAAGCTTAAATAAAAATTAAAAAAACCCACCCCTCCCCCATCCCAAGTGGCGAGAGGTGGAGCTCTCTCTCTCTCTCTCTCTCTCTCTCTCTCTCTCTCTCTCTCTCTCTCTCTCTCTCTCTCTCTCTCTCTCAGAGTGGGCCATTTTATCCTCCCTCTCACCCTCTATCTTACACTCCCTCTCACCATCCCTCTTTTGCCCCCTATCACCTTCACCTACTCTCCCTCTCGATTTCACCCTCTCTCTCCCTACCCTCTCTATTTTGTCCTCCCCCTCTATCACCCTCCCTCTCTCTTTTGCCCTCTCTCTTTCTCCCTCCCTCTCTCCCCCTTTCTCGCTCCTGGGCCTCTCTCTTTTGCCTTCTTTCACCTCCCTCTCTACCCCTCTATTTTGCCCTCCCTCTCTCCCTCTCGCTTTTGCCCTTCCATTGTCTCTTTCACCCCCCACCCTCCCTCTCTCTCTTGGCATATCTTCGATGTGTCTCTTTCTAGGCATGTCTCTCGGCACACACACACACACTTATATATACACATATATTTATTTATACATACATACACACATACATACACGCGCGCACACACACACACACACACACACACACACACACACACACATACATACATACATACATTATACACGCGCGCACACACACACACACACACACACACACACACACACACACACACAACCCCCATCGTTTCCCTAACTCAATAAACTGATGAGTTGGGGGACGGGTGTGGGTTTCTTTTCTGAAATTTTGATTTCATCAAAAATAAAATAAAACTACTCTCTCTCTCTCTCTCTCTCTCTCTCTCTCTCTCTCTCTCACCTCCCAACTCTCCCTCTCTTTTGTTCGATTATTTTACAAGCATAAGAGTGTATCTCTCGATAACTCTACACCCAATGACTTAATGTAGAGTGCGTATGGAGCCTTGTCACTTCTCCTTGATATGTGTGCGTGTGTATGTGTATGTGTGTGTATGTGTATGTGTGTGTGTGTGTGTGTGTGTGTGTGTGTGTGTGTGAGAGAGAGAGAGAGAGAGAGAGAGAGAGAGAGAGAGAACATGAAAGCCTCCTTGCCTACTACAAGCTTGATCCTCCTAATCGACACATAGAGTTGATTGCTTGCATGCCTTGTCTTGGAGTAACCTTGCATGGCTACTAGTGTTGCTACAAAACTAAATGAACTTTCATGGAAAATAAGGGTCGCATTGGTTGAAGAAGAGACCACATGGCTGCTAGTGTTGCATGGCTACTAGGTTACTGCCAAACTAAATGAAATTTCATGGGTGGCAGAGATGGGTCGCACTGGTTGAAGAGGGATAACACATGTACATAGAAAATAAAGAGTAGTTTCCATGACACATGTATCGGAATGTCCTCTTAGAGCCAATGGAAACTCAAGGCCCATGTTAAGTGATGACCCTGGAAAAGAAAAAAATGTGCAAACAAGCTGCATAAGAAAAAGTATATGTGTGGTCATCTAGTAGAGAATACAAGCATCCTCCTATAGCGAATAGAATGCAACAAAATCACTATTCAAGTCAAGATATTACCTTAGCCTTGCTGAAGAATGTATACTTGGTCTTGCCTTAGAGATGCAAACTACAACTTCCCTATTTGGGTGCACTAGCTTATCTATCACATCCTCCCCCTATTGTGACACCACCAGAATGCAAACTGCAACTTCCCTATTTGGGTGCACTAGCTCATCTATCGCGTCCTCGCCCTATTGTGCGGGCCAGAATGATCCTTTACTAAAGGGGTGAAAGAAGTGCTCTCTATGCCTAGATGGAGCTAAAAAGAGATGGTCCTTCAGATGGTTCTCTGTCAGAAAAGGTGGAGAATAAAGAGGAAGCTAATGTAAGAAGATAACTTTGAATTAAACCTATCTAGCATGTATCCATCAAGCAAGCAAGAAGAGGAAAAAGGAAACTATTGCAAGGGAATAATTGTGTATTCTTATTGTTAAAAAAATGACATATACAAATGACTAGTTTTCACACAAGGCAAGCCAAACTAAAAAATGGTTCAGTCTCTATTATTAGTCTTAAACAAATATGCACACAAAATCCATAGACTTTCCCTATGTTATGGGCTACCACACCTCCAAGAAGGAACTCAATGCATTCACCTTTGGAAAGAGCAATAGAACACAACTGTCATAGGGCACTTACCAATGCTTCGAGCTCGTGTCCCTTGAGGCCTCCAAGCTCACTTGAGAAGCTCCAATCCTCCAAGCTCCACCTCCACGCTGTCACCATAGAGTCGCTCACACCACTACACAAGGCAATCACTCTCTCTCACTCCTTCACACAAGCATATGAACATACAAGTATAGAGAAGGCACATGTGCTAGAGTACTCTCTCTCAAGACAAAAGCAAGAACTCGGGATTGTGTCCATTCATTATGAGAAAATGCCTTATATACAATTGGCCCTTATTCACACTTGGGTGCCCAAAACTTACTTAACTAAGGCCTTGGGTGGCCAATATCTCATAATGCACAACTTTAATAGTGCCTTTACATGACACTTATTAATGTCCTCAAATAAGGGAGCATACTTGTTAATCCAAAATGGGATTAACACTCCCTACCTTATGTAGGTTCTATCCTCAAAACTTGTTACCGAGGTCTAAAGACCTGATCGCCAAACTCATGGCGATAGAAGTTCCAGCGCGTGATTGAAGCTTTTTGAGGGTTCTTCTGAATACAGCATGTGATCTCCAGTGTCAACCATATCTTCAAATGTGACATGCATGTATGCGGGTCGACACCTTAGGTGATGATAATATAACATCATGCCTCTATCACTAGGTCCTACAATTCATGTCGAATTGTAGCTAATCCAGCATCATATCCATCATATCTTTCTTTAGGTTGATCTATAAGGACCACAATCAGTTTCAAGAATCAAACACTGGCGACAATTGTTGAGTCCGAAATGCAGCGCCATGCATGTATCCAAGTCAGCAATTGCTTTCTTTTCTCTCCTATATCTGTAAATGTTAAGTACTGGCAAGAATATAAGGAAGTTGTAGTAGACATGTGAATCGCTTTACTTTGCCTCTTGAAACTCCAATGGTGTCCACCTTCTTTTCAGCGGCATGTACAAAGTGTCCATTCTCTGTGTTGGGGGTGCAAACATATATTGATGACTATATTCTAGAATGGTAAGGTACTCTTTCCTCCATGCCGACTGTATAGCGAAATCTTCCAGTTTGGGGTTGGCATCATCTGTGCAATGGCTGTATATCCCCCTCATGGGTGGACTGGATTAGCCTTTATCCACCTACAGAAGCAGTAACTAATCATGAATGTAACAATTCTAATTTCAAGTAGATCTGCCAAGTGTGGGTTTGCTAGCTTTGTATGTCGTGCCGCATTTGACCATAACGTGCCCTCTCCAGCCACCAAGGGTAATAACTCTTCTAATTCTGGATTTGGTGCTTGGAGAGGGTATGGTAGATACAGCTGCTTCATTGGAGTAACATCCGAATAGGCTTCTGGTGGCAAGATCCGTTGAGTAGGTTCAAAAGGTGTTATTTGCATTAACACTTTTAACATTAACTTTGGCTTGAGTAGAGGATTCCCTGCTCTCTTATTAAACCCTCGTACTCTGTAGTAGGACAAAGACTCAAGAATAGAATCATCAGTAAATGGCTCAAGAGTATGTTGTGGTAGAGTGTGACTAACCTCTTGAGTTGGTCATGGTGGAGACAGTTTGGGTGCCGACGACAACTCCTTGGGGGTGAGAGTGTTAGTGGGAAAATCTAAAGGTTGAGAAAGAAGTCTAGAAAATATACATTCGGCTTGAGATTTGTTGTCAGTATAGGTGGAGCACTTTGGTATGGATTAAATAATTTACTTGCAACATTTGAATATACAGGGTACATAGGATTAGGTGATGAACTTGATGCTTCCTCTTGACCCCCTCTCCAAGACTAGGGGGTGGGTGGTTGGGTTTGTGGAGCTTCATAAATTCTTGCAGCAGCTCAGTGATATCCTCTAGAGATATGTTAGGATACTCAATATGTATTTTATGAAAATTGTAAAGTACGGTGGTCAACATGGCTTCTAGATGTTTGTGTATATTCTGATATAGTTTAAGAATTCCAAAAGGATGATATAATGTAGACTTACAAAGATTTAAATTTTGGTGAGTATTATATACTTCTAACCACCCATGGCATGATCCACTAGTAACTGCGAGCTACAACCTCATAATTGCCTGGTGTTTCAGAAATATCATTTGGAACAAACAGGTCTAATTTGTCGACACTGTTGTCCAGGATGTCTAAGTTTTATAGCTCCCGACACCAACTACGAAGGTTGAGCACAATGGGGTGCAATGGATAGAAGAAAATATCCTTAGGATCAGTCAGTAGTACTAGGTCCCCCCAAAAAATCCCCATGATTACAATAGGGTCAACATCACGCTCTGTATTTTGTTTAATAAGTGTTAATTCTCCTAGGCTCAGATCATCAGATAGATTGATATCATATTGTGGTAGATAAGAAGAGAGTCAAAGTTTGAGGAGGGGCCCGAGGAGTTACTGACACGAACCTATCTCCAAGGCTTGCTCAAGGAGTAGTCGCATCTCGTCAGTTGGCTCATGTCTTTGGCTACATTCCTCGATTGCCAACTGGCGCTCCAATTCCTATATGTGCAAATCCCTGGTGGTGAGATGATCTGATATACTTGTTTCTCACACCATTCTCGCGGCATCCAATTCTTCAAATTGCCTTGTTGCTGCATCCTATGCTCATCTGGCTATAGCTTCCATTCCTTAAGCCTCTATAATCTTTTGAAGTCTTTCTGCGGCCAAGGCTTGACCTGCTTGGAGCTGCTGTGTAATTTGCAGCATTGCCTCTTTGTGTGCATCCATCATCTTTTGCATTTCCAAGTTTTTGGTGCTAATGGTCTCATTGAGTGCTCGTACTTTTTCTGCATTTGCTCTATTTCTTTGTTCTCTTTCTTGTTGGAGTTGGAGCACTCTTTGTTCTACCTCCTTAAGGGTTGGGGATAGTGAATTCAGGTTGCCTTTGTAGTTCTTCTTCCTTAGCTTGGGAGGTATGCTGGAGGTCATGTAGCTGTTTAGCCTGGATAGTTGCTTGTTCCTTGTTATGTGCTACGTGCTACTTCCTTTTGAATTTGCTCCTTTGCCTATTCCAGCTGCGCTTTCAAGTCTGTATTGATTTTTTTCACTAAGGTTTGACTAAGAACATTAGGAAATTTTTGGACCCAAAGAGGGCCTCTTGGATTAACTTTTGATTTTAGGGGGCCTAGGCTTTGGTTTGCTAATGGGGCCTAATTACTACTCTTGTCCCCCTACCTCCTGGTCCCAAACTTAGAGGTCCCCCCACCTAGAATCGTGCAGATTAAAAACCCTAAAAATTGAAAATTTTTATTTTTTTTCCCAAAAGTGTGTTTTCCCTCTCAAACTTCCCTCCAACATACTGGACTTAGCCTCATCCTTTTTAGGTGCTTTGGTCTCCTCCATCACTCCAGCAGCAAGGGTATCCTTTTCAGCCTCTAGCTTGTCTTGTAAGGTTGTGAATTCCTCCTCTGGAACTAGGGCTTGCTCCGTGGTCTCAACCACAGTTTCCTTGAATCAAAGCAACTGTCTCTGCGATAGATTCTCCAAGGGGTAATATGACACCAGCACTCATACCTAGTGCCTTCAATACCTTGTCATCCCTCAAATACCCTATCAACTGCAATGCAGGTATCTCTACCTCCTCATCCGAATCATCATCGCTGATGAGGAACGCAAAAGTGGCAAGCCACGAGAGGAACCTAGTTCCTAAATTGCCCTTCCCCAAGCTCTTCATCTCCTGCTTATTGAAGGTACAGTAAGCTCCTGCGAGGATGCAGATGTCGATGAAGCATTCAAGGTGCTGGATGTAGGGGCGGGTATATTGTTGAAGGTACAGTAAGCTCCTGCTTATTGAAGGTACAGTAAGCTCCTGCGAGGATGCAGATGTCGATGAAGCGTTCAAGGTGCTGGATGTAGGGGGCGGGCATATTGTTGAATGTACTTAAGCAGCTCAACATGCACCCATCGATCATTGGGGCAATGCGAAAAGGAGATGGAGTGGGGAGCCAAGTATTGCTCCATGTATGCAATCTACATCTCATAATGTTGGGACACAAGGGCGAGCGACTTTTCAAAGTCGACTTCATGAGAAAACATGGCAAAGAGCTCGCTCTTGCCTGCCCACAGGGTGGTGGAGAGGAACTCACAGAAGTTGTCAAAGTGGGTAGCCATGTGAATGCAAAGAGATAGTGTGAACTCGTGCTTTGTTTCTATCGCGTGAAAATGAGAAAGAAGGTACCTTTATTTATTTATAGTTAAAATTTAAAGTTTGGCCTTTTCACACTAGACCGCTAGACAAAAAAAACATAGTTTGCAAAAATATTAAAATTTCAATTAAATAAAGATTGGTTAAAAAAGAGCTTGCTACAAAATTACAAGCATGTTATCTAATCTAAAATTGTTATAATGTCTTCATTTTTTGCCTCTCTTGTGACATTTACTTCATGTTGATCTCCATATCTTTGTTGACTTGAAAGCTCGTCATTGCCTTCACCTCGATCTTGAAACTCTTGCCCCTCACGTGCATCAGAACAAAGGCTATTTTCCCATATACCCAGTTCATCTTCAAGCTCTTCCACATGCCTACTATGTGTTGGTAGGGCTATGCACCTTGCTGTGCTGAAAATTCAAGGTCTCCCATTTGCCATGGTTTTGAGACCATGGTTGTCCCCTCCTTACGCTTCCCAATCTGTAAAAATATATAAAGTGGCACAATAACCAGAAAGTGTAAGGGTTAATTCTAGACATGTAGTGGAATCAGATATACCTTTCTTCTCATCAACTTAAAACTTGACTCTTCCACATTGTCAAAGCCCATGATGCTAAAATGTTGATGCAGGTCTGCTAGGCTCCAATGCTTGCTTGCTGCCACTTGCTCAATCCATCCATTTTGCATCATCATAGCTACCTCAATAGGCACAATTTCTTCTTTTGAGGCTTAAAGTGGGATCCATGTCCCGTGCTTTTGCATCCATCTTTGGTAGTGCAGACGCATGTACAAAATAGAGCATGCCTTCAAGAACCTGAGAGACACTGTAGAATCTACTACATTTCACTTGTACACATCACCTTGATGTGACCCCTCATTAACCTCCCAACCCTCTCCTAGTAATCCTTGAATGAGGTCAGACCATACCTCCTTACAAATATACATTATTTTTGTTTGGTGCATTGGCATGGAATTGAACATGTGCACAAAAACATGTAAAGGACAAAACCAATTTATCCCTACTGACCTAGATGCCTTTGAAAACTTGAGTGATGTCTTGATATCGCTTACCATCTTAAACTTTAAGCATAAGATGGTCCAAGCATCAGGTTTGGGCCATTCGGGATTGTTAAGAGGGGGGTTGGGGATCTCTTCTAGCTTGCCAAATAAACCTGGTTTTTTATCTACAAAATATGAGCAAGAAAAGAAAAAGATATAATTCTGTGTACAAGATCACTTGGGCTTTGAGATACAAACATTGCCTCTCCAATGGATGCATGCATAGCATAGAAAACTCCAGTGAGGCTCTGGAGTGGTTGTTTCTCAACATAATTAGAGGGGGAAATACCTGCAGATAGAGACATAAGAAAATGGAGAATCATAAGAAATTTTGAAACAAAAAATCCAATATAAGCATGTTGTTAAAGCTGTGTTTATATTACATTGACAATTTGAAGGAAACCTTGGTCATTGGCCTTGAATGTACAAGTCTCCAAGGGTATACACATGTTGCACTATGGCAACCAGTCCTTCCTTCTTAGTATGCTTGAAGCCTTGTAGCCGCCTCTTCCAATGATGTAGCATATTCCCCAGTTTTTGACACACTCGATGTGGTCCCTCTTTTTTAGAGCTTGGCTGCATGTAGACCCAAGCCCCAACCCTGAATCTTGTTGGAGCCCAAACTCCATTCTCATCTCTTGTGTTATGTAGCACAAGCTCTTCCACCTTCTCCCTAGGTCTTCTCACATTACTGGAAGAGGCCATGGTGGTAAGAAAAGAAAAGAAGGGAAAAGAAAAGCTTGTTTTACAACAGAGGAGTAGAGAGGAGAGAAAGTTCAGGGTTTTCAGTGTAGCAATGGAAAGCTTAAAAGAGGCTTAGAGTTTGAGAATAGGCTTCCTGAACCTAGAGTAGACTAAAGAGGAATAGGGTTCTGCAGCAATGGAGAGGGAGGGAGCTTGAGAGAGAGAGAGAGAGGGAGATTGAGAGGGAGGGAGAGAGGGAGATTGAGAGGGAGGGAGCTTGAGAAGGAGGGAGAGCTTGAGAGGGATCGAGTTTCTGCAGCAATGGAGAGCTTAGAAAAGGAAGAAAGAGAGAGAGGGAGCTTGAGACTGAGGGTGCTTGAGAAGGAGGGAGAGCTTGAGAGGTATGGAGTTTCTGCAGCAATGGAGAGCTTAGAAGAGGAAGAAAGAGGTGTATAGGAAAATATTTTGATTTTTCCTTTGATTGCAGAGGGTGGTTGAAATTGACGCATTTTTCTGGGAGAGGCGGTAGCAGCAGAGACCAGGCCAAGGTCTATGGACATGATGTTGCGTTGGCACACTATCTTGGTCGGCTTCCTATGGATGGCATCACCATTAGCCATAGGGACTACACCCCTCAATCTGCCTTCACTCTCTTCTTTTTGAAAGCCCTCTCTAAGGTGCTCTGTGTAGCCTCTATGGCACAGAGCACCAAATGTATAGTTCTAATTAAAAAATCCCTTGCCTTCGATGTTTTTGGTTCTGGATTTAGGGGTAAGCTTCTTGCTCGTATAGGTATAGCCAAAAGCATAGGCACAGACTATCCTCAAGAAATAGCCCAATCACTCCTTGAGCACACTCTGCCCAATAACAAGAGAAGGAAGCTCAATATTGTAAGAAAGCTTTTGTAAAGATGATGTATCACTTCTTCTTTTATGAATATAATATAGTTTTGGCAAACTTATTTTCATCAACTATATCATTGTTTTTTCTAGTTTGTACCATTAATTTTTTTGTAAATACATCAGAAATGACCCTAGAGGCTTGGGGGAGCAGTGCCAGAAAGAACAATGCAAATTTTGAGCCTACACCGCTGCTGTAGATCCCAAATTCGCACTGTTTTGGCACAGCTTCCCCAGTCCTTTAGGAGCAATTCTGATGCATTGGATGACAAATAATGTATTTTTACACATGATTAAAGGTGTTTTTATCTTGTAAATTACTGTTTTTCATAATCAATGTACTCAACTTCATTATAAATGCATCAGAAATAATCCAGAGTGGCTGGAGGAGTAGTGCCAGAACAGTGTGAATTTTGAGCCTCCACCGTCACTACAGAGCCTAAATTCCCACTATTCTGGCATAGCTTCCCCAGTCCTCCAAGAGAAATTTTGATGCATTGGATGACAATGTATTTTTACACATGATTAAAGTTGTTTTTATCTTATAAATTACTATTTTTTATAATCAATGTACTCAACTTCATTATAAATGCATCAGAAACAATCCTGAGTGGCTGGGGGAGTAGTGCTAGAACAGTGCGAATTTTGAGCCTGCATCGTCGCGCTGCTGTGCAGAGCCTAAATTCGCACTGTTCTGGCATAGCTTTCCCAGTCCTCCAGGAGCAATTCTAATGCATTGGATGACAAACAATGTATTTTTACATATGATTAAAGGTGTTTTTATCTTGTAAACTACTGTTTCTCACAATTAGTGTACTCAACTTCATTATAAATGCATCATAAATAATACTGAGTGGCTGGGAGAGCAGTGCCAGAACAGTGCAAATTTTGAGCGTGCACTGCCGTTGGCAGAGCCTAAATTTGCACTGTTCTGGCATAGCTTCCCCGTTCTCAAGGAGCAATTCTGATGCATTGGATGAAAAATAATGTATTTTTACACATGATTAAAGGTGTTTTTATCTTGTAAACTACTGTTTCTCACAATTAGTGTACTTAACTTCATTATAAATGCATCAATGTACTCAACTTCATTATAAATGCATTAGAAATGATCCTGAGTGGCTAGGGGAGAAGTGCCAGAACAGTGTGAACTTTTAGCCTACATCGTCGTTTACAGAGGCCAAATTCGCACTGTTCTGGCACATCTTCCTCAGTCCTCCCAGGAGCATTTCTGATGCCTTGGGTGACAAACTGGCCCATGATAGACACGCCATGTTAAACAAACATGATGACACCGAGACATTATAAGAGAAACTTAAAATTTAAATTATCATCAGAAGGTTACAAATGAAAGCCAGATAGGCTTGTTACACAAAGGGGGGGAGTTTGAAACAAAACAGCTGCTTCAAAAAGTAGGTTAACATCTAAGATCTCTAGATCGTGTCTCACTCGCCTCGAATGCGCCGAGCTAGTTGCATGTCCTTGGTAGAAATGGTAATCCTCTTTGCATGTATTGCAAGGAGGTTGGTGTCTTCAAAAAGCCCAACAAGGTAAGCTATTTGCGCATATTTACAAGAGATGGCATTGGACAATCTACATTTGTGGTGATTGTACACAGGTCTCTCCAGAGTCCCCAAGTCTTCTTTGAATTCTCTATGTTTGCTGGCTTCTCCAAAAATCTCCTTGCCTTTGCTCCAACCATGGAGACCTTTTGAGCAACCTCGTATAACATACCAGAGGCCTTCTTATTCACTTCAATTTTCACGTTTTTGCCATGGCAGAGGCCAGAGAATTCAAAAGATGCTCTAATTTACCAAGGGCTGTAACTTTCCTCTCTTGTGTAGGCATTGTGAATGCATAATCGATATGGCACTTAAGCAATCGATCAAAGATTCTCATGAATGCATGAAGTGTGCAAAAGTGAATATTCTTTAGTGGAAAATTAATGATGGGGCTCCAATTTGAATTCCTATTTGGTTCTCCTAGCATATCAGGAGACATGACACCTTCCACCCATCTTGCATTTGGTTGTTCCTCATCTTCATCTCATCAGTTGACTTGGTTGGATCTACTGCATCTTCTTGTTGCTTCTTCCATTTCTTGGGACCTTTCGAGGCATCCCTCCCAACAGAACCAACCTTTTGCATACCTTTTCCATTTGTCTTTTTCTGCCTCTCGGAATATCAATCTAAGCATTTCAGTATGGACAAGGCCATCTTGATGTCGCGCCTTGAGCACAACCCATCATGCATTTAATTGTCTGCAAATCTCCCCCAAGATGCCAATCCACCTTGAACTTTCCCATGTTTTCTACATCTAAAAGTTGACCATCAATTTTCTTTTTGATTACATCTGTTATCAAGGGATTCATTTCAAACATCCATGTCAATACCTCATGTATCTCCTTCGGCACCTCGAATGCACCAAGCCACCAGGCCTCTTTCTCAGATTGCACACTAAAACTTGGTTTGGTAGTCTTTTCCCATGCACATATCATGGACTCATTCATGAGCGTAATGCTCATACGTTCCAGCTTCCGACTTTTCACAATTTGGCACTCATCTAGCTTGAGCACAAATGAAAGTGTGCTCCCCAAAACTGCAAATAAACGGTAATTTACAATATTCAAAACAAAATAATCGTCTTCATTTTCTACTGAAAAACATGAATAGTAGCAATTGCAAGTTCTCACCTTCTAGTGTGAAAGACCATAAAACTTCACCATAGCTTGTTGTAGTCTCTCAATATGAACAAAGATTTTATTGTAAACATCATAGTGAAATTATATACTTGTTGTCTTGATTTTCTTTTTGCTTGACCCTGTGTCTAATGTTAGTGTGCCCTCAACGTGATAAAATTGTCCTATAGCTCGCTGCACATCATCATTATTGATACGCTTGACATTGTGAATCACCTTGAGTGTAGGAAATAAAGTGCCAGTGACTCCTTGTCTTAGAAATGCATCTTTTACAACCTAACAGATTGCTTGGTACCCTTTCATGCTGATTCCAGCCGCATCACAAGCATGTTGAATTAATGAAGAATCGATGGAGGTGGTAATCTCGCTCACCACATTGCTAACAATAGCTTGGTGTATTTTAGGACGATGAGGGTCAGTAATAATTGAGAGAATATCCTTGGTATTCAGAATGGCTTTGACCAAATCCTTCCATTCCTCTTCGTTAGAACCACACACCTCTTGCAGAAAATTCTTGGCAGAACACAAATCATGACTATTTTGTTTAAATCACTGAGTGCATAATGAAAGTTTATGTTACTTACTTTGTTGTACGAATCCTTTTCTTCCGTGCTCCACCTTTAAACGCAACAGATTCTATACCAGCCAATGTCTTTTTGCGTTCACGAGCACCATTTGGCGTTGCTGTTTGATAAGTTCTTCTAGCCTTTGAATCTTTGCATCCTCTCTGCAAGGATCTCTTTCATTTTATCTGATGATGTTTTAATTCCTTCTTGACATTGTAAAAGGGTGAATTGTGATGCTTGCAATTGAGATTGGAGAATATGGGTTTGCTAAGCTCCACTTGTAGTCAATCTTGTGCAGTATCCTAACAAGCCAAGCTCTCCTTCACCAACAAATTATATAAAAGATGATAAATTGCGAAAAGGAGGGTTTGCTCTTAATGGAGGATAAATTGGATAGAGACGCCCATCAACCCAAAGATCTACATTTTTCTCCTTAGCTATCCTACGAACTTAGAAAAATTATGCATTAGTAGGATGGGTTTTTTTAGAGCTGCCATACTCTTCAGGAATACGAATGTGTAAATCAACCTTCCATTTTCTAGCTTCACAAGGGGCTACACACACAGTTTGCAAAGGCTCCATAGCTAAGCAGGGGGAAGAAGCTAAAGAGCAGAGAGATCCTAAGAGAGAGAGAGAGAGAGAGAGAGAGAGAGAGAGAGAGAGTGAGTGAGTGAGTGAGAGAGACTGTTAAAACTTTGCTCTTGGAGGTTTAACATAAATCCGTTTTTCTAAGTAGAAAATGATATTTTCGATATACAAATATACTAACATGGAGTTTTTAATCAATAAATTATATTTATGAGAAAAATTAAAAAATTAATAATTTTTGGGATCCCCACAATTTTGAGATCTCATGGATGTAGTGGTTCCTGACAATTAGTTATGTTTATGGGGTTGTGGGGACCTGACAGTTAGTTATGGATGTACTGGCTCCTGACAGGCTTCTGACGTGACCCTTGAATTACAAGCTTTTTGGATGGAAAAAGGTATTTTCATCATACGTATTGGTTGGGTGGTGTTTTTTTACCTCAAAATGTTAAAAAAAAAATAAAAAAAAAATCACTTTTTGGGGCCCACCTAAATACGAGAATGTTTTGCTGATGTGGAAGGGAGATATGGTGGGAGTTAATAAAAATTTCAAAAAGTAAGAGAGAAAGTATGAGAAAAGTCAAAAAGTAAGAGAGAGAGTATGAGAATATTCCCTTTAAAAAGTGAAACTAGGGGGGTATGGCTAATGTGGCAAGGTAAAAATAGGGGTCGTCATAGCCTTTGTCTCCCTTAAGCCCAAATTTTTAAGCTCTAATCCCTTAAAAAATTAGAAATCCATAGGAGGCCCTTTTTGGGTCCAAAAAATTCCTAATGACAAGATTATTGTTTTCAAGTGTTTGGTATCTCACTTCCTGATCCTTGGTAGCCTTTAAGCTTTTTAGGATTGCATCTCTGTGTGTTGCTTCCGCTACTGTTAGATGCTCTTGAAGTGTTTGAACTTGATTGGTAGCATCCTAGACCTGCTTCCATAGTGTTGTATTTCTATCATGAAGCATATGAGTTGTAAGAAGATGGCATTGCCATACTCTCTAGTCTTGTTCCCAAAGAGAAGCACTTGCCACGTTGCTCCTTCCAGTCCAAAGTGTAGTAATTGCAAGATACCTTCCAGGCCTTCCACAGTCTCATGAAAGAATTTGTCGTAATCCATGTTATGGAGGAAGGACGTCTCTAGAATCCCCTTTGTATCCTCCATGTTATGGAGGAAGGACGTCTCTAGAATCCCCTTTGTATCATCCAGACATTGCCTTTTGCTAGGGGTTGGTGTCTCTTCAGTCCTTTGTCGTTTCCCTGTATCCAGTGGCTCGTCCAGTGGCTCTTCGGGGAGTCCTTCTTGGAGTGATGTGGCTTCTTTGTGGCCTTGGTGCTCTACTTCTAGCAACTCTTCCTATTGAGTCTCTTTATGCAACTCAGTAGTAGAAGCAGGTGTATCTGACATTGTTAAATTTTTAAGAGGGGAATGGTTTTTGAAAATCAATTGTGTCGGGACTTGGAGGGGGGGTTTGATGATGTGTTTGTGCTACCGTCCCCTCTGGAGGTGCTGGTGACAAGCTGAGACTTGTTGCTTCCTGCTGCCCTAGTACTTCTTAGTATGATGTTATTTCGTGGGCTAGCTCGGCCTCTATTCTTTGTGTTTCCTCAACAATGCCAGGCATAATTCCTCTCATCTTCTTTTCAGTTTTCTTCTTTCTCCCTTTCTTGATCTCCTTCATGATTTACTTTGTTTCCATTAATATGGCTTGTCCTTCCTTTATTTCTTTAGAGGTAAGTGGTGGTGGTACTATCTGTATTGCCAGTTACATCCGTTCTTCTGGTTTTGAATCTGGAAGAGTCCGCTGAGCTATGTGATTCAGCACCTATGTCATCAAATATGGGTTGCATACCTTTGGCTGGTGTGCCTTTAGATAATTCTCCATTTCTCTATGGATGTAATAAGCCCAATCATATTCTTTTTCTTCATGTACTTTGGCTATCCTATTAAGGGGGACCCTATTGTACTTGTCTACTAGCTTTGCATTATGAGTGACATTGCTCTGCATGCCTTTTCTATCACCTCATCCCTGATGTTGTCATACTCGGCCCCGTTGGAGTTGTAAAAAGAACTTTTCTTCAGCATGGAGTCCAAGGGCATCTTTTCATAATTATGAGAGTGTATCTTAAGTGGTGGTGGTAACTGTAAGGCCTCTCGTATCAATTCTTCTGTGATTAAAACCTGCTCGGTGGTTCCATTTGCTTTAGTTACCTTTCCCCTCTTAGTGGCCTTGTCGTATGTCTTGAGATACTCTGCACACAACTCTGTATCAATGGTTCGGGGGGGACATTCTGCCATCCGTCCCCCTAGGCCAACTCTCTTTAGTTTTTCCTTGACTTCAACATTCTCTCCAAAATAAGCAAGAACTCAGGGCTGTGATATTGCAGAGCTATCTTTCCATATGTAGTGTGGACTTCCTTGCTTATGATGGCACCATGGAATGCCTGTGTATACTGACCCAGATAGGTCAATTTCGGGCCCTGTGTGGGTCTTTTCCTTCTACTAATTGGTGATCCAGTTGCATTGGATTGTGTCATGCCAGAGTATCTTCGGCTTTCGGATCAGAGGTAGCTGGGGTCAACATCTGTAATGTTCAATAAGAAGAAGGTCAATCTAAGGACCGGTGAGGGCATGTGCCATGCCTTGTTGTTTTCTCTTCTTCTTCTTCTTCTTCTTTTTGGAAGTGTCTTAAGGTTATATTTGATGAGAAGTGTTTTAGTGGTGTGAGCAAATAATGAGGTATGAATTTCAAATTGAGAAGGTGCACATCGTGATAGTGCAGGGTTAAGTCCCATGAGATAACCGGTTACAAAACCTGTGAGGTGGGTAAACATCGTGAAAGTGTAGGGTGTAAAGCTATGAGATGTTTTTCCATGAGATGGGCTGAAACCATGAAAGTGCCTAAAACCATGAAATGGTATTTCCATGAAACGGAATAAAACCATGAAATAGTCTAACCCCGTGAAATGGTATTTCCATGAAAGCGCAGGGTTAAGTCCCATGAGTTGGTCTAAAATAGTGAAATGGCTTAAGCCCGTGAAATTGTATTTCTGTGAAATGGCATTTCCGTGAAAGTGCAAGGCTAAGTCCAGTGAAACATGTTTCCGTGAAAGTGCAGGTTTAAGTTCCGTGAAACATGTTTCCATGAAAGTGCAGGGTTAAGTCCTGTGAAACATGTTTCCATTTATACCCTATTGAAGAGTAAATGGGTGAGTGTAGCTTATGAAGTGGTAGGTCACGGAAACAAAATATTCGTATGCAGCAACCAGTTTTGGTGAATATATAGTACCGTGAGAGTGCAAGATGTGATTTACCAATGGATTGCGAGGTTTGTGAGATGATGAGATGATGAGAATGTATGTAGTTGAAGATACAGGGAGTAATCAACCACGCCTATGAAATTAATTAAATTTTTACCATTATTAGTGAACTTTTGATCATACAATTTATGCTCAAGAAGGAAAGAATTGAAAACACGAAAAGAAAATGCAAAGGAAAGGTACAAGCTCCCACCTCAACCCAAATATGTTGATTTTGTAGGCAGATGCTCAGATGAGAATCGAAATCGTGGAGATGCAAGCTCACGGATCACGCACACGATGATGAAGATGACGAACACAAAATGCACCAAAAGGGAAAGAAAATTGATTTTATGGCATGACCGTTGGACTGGGCGGCTGCTTTAATGAAGAATGCCACATGGCTTCCCATGATTGGTCAAAGAAAATGTGACCAGTTCACGACGTGAACTGTTTAGACTGATCATACCCTAAGTTTCCCATTCTTCTTTGGCACTCGTAGATGAAATCCGCAGCAATGAGTTTATCAATTTCCTCCTTTATTGTCGCATATTTAGGATTCATTTGGTATGGTTTTTGCCTGGTTGGTCTTGATCCGTCCATGATTGGGATTGTATGTTGCACCACTTTAGGTGGTACACTCTTCATCTCTTTGTAGTTCCAAGTGAAACAATCCTTATCAATTTCCTCCTTTATTGTCGCATATTTAAAATTCATTTGGTATGGTTTTTGCCTCGTTGGTCTTGATCCGTCCATGATTGGGATTGTATGTTGCACCACTTTAGGTGGTACACTCTTCATCTCTTTGTAGTTCCAAGTGAAACAATCCTTAAACTCTTTAAGGGGAGTAATAAGCTCATTTTCTTCAGCCGGAGTCAAGTCCTTTAGTGATATAAATAGGTTTGGTTTCCTCCCCTAGTTCTACAATATCAATTTCCTTGACTTCAACTGGGCCATCGTATGATGTGGATAACCCATCTTCCTTAACTCTTTTTGCCAATCAATCGGACCACCTTTCATTTGTCAATAGTGTATATTTTGAAGTGGTATGGTACTGAAAGCAGGTTTGGTTTTTCCTCATTCTCACTTTTTGTTTTAGCCATCACTTTCTTAGCCTCTCGCTTGGCTTCTGCCAAAGCTTTGTTTCATTTTCGACGCCCATCTTTCGCAAGCTTAAGCGTTCCTGGTTCTAGGGTGACTTCCTCCCTATGTTTCCCTTCAAGGGGTATCTTACTCAATTCCTTATCCCAATCTTTAGAAAACTCGTCGTATACCTTAGTAGCTTTTTGACGTATCTTATCCACCACTGGGCATCCATGGGTTTTCTTTGTAGCAGGGCATTTTGTTGAGCGATATATCGTTTTGGCTTTTGCCATCTTCTAAGGCGTTGGGCACTAGTAAGGCCTTGTAATCCAATCCCTTCTATACTAGAAACTTCCTCCTCTGATTCCTCATCAATGGATTACCAATTGACCATACAGACAGAAATAGTGGGTGTAAGATTCCTCCCTCCAGCTTTTGAGGTGTGCAGGTGTAAGAACCTCCCCTTTTGATCTTATAATTATTCCCTTCCCTGAAATAAAAGAAAGATCCTGTTTTGGCTTGGAGAGAGAAAATGTTTAGAGAGAGATAATTCAAAATTGAGATATTTTACGATATAAAAATCATCCTAGTATCTAAAATGGTTTTCCCTGAAATAGAAATTCAAAAAGAAATTTCCAATGTGCAATTGGAATTAATTGAAAATAGGTATAAAGGACCTTAGCCTAAGGGTCCAGATTTTTAGAAATTTTTGGATTATGGTCCAATTAAGATTCCTATGGACCAATAAGATTAATCCAAATGTAGGGAGGAGATAAATTAAAGAATAAAAGAAATCCCTCCCCAAAAATGAGTAAATGCTCACATAAGATGAAGAGTGGACTAAGGACCAAAGAAAAGAATTAAAAAACTAAATTTCGACACCTCAATGTGGGGATCTCCCCTTATGAAGTAGGCACCTTTTTCTCATCATTACCCCAATTCTTAATCAATAGAATGAGATATTTTCATCTCTCCTCTCTTTTGATTCAAAACTAGATCCAAAAAGTAAGCTGAACTGACCCAAAAATGGTCAAAAATTGACCAAACTGATTTGGAAAATTCTAGAATCAGTTTGCTTAGTTAGAGGCTCACTTTTTCCTATAAATAGAAGCCTCCCCCTTTGTAAAAGCTTAATGGTGTTTATGCACTGTTACTCTACTCCTGTCTTGAGCCATCTACATTGAATTTTTTAATAATTCAATTATTTTTGGGCCTAATCCTCTCCAAAGTGAATTGGTGGCCACTATTGCTTCAAACAATAGTAGAACCCTCAATCCCTCAAGCCAAAGGAGAGCTTACAAGCTCCATGAAAGATAATTTTCTTACTTTGTTTACAAATTTTAATGAAAAATCTATGGTTTTCTTGATTTTTATGAATTGCAGATGATTGAATTAAATTCAAATGCTATGCCTTTGATGAAAAGGCCACCCCCTTCTCTTCTTTAAATTCCAACCTTTCTTAATCTTAGAAAGATTAACTAAGTGATTAATTAAACTCTTCTTATTGTTTACTCTCTTGAATTTAGAAAATTGTATAGATTAGAGTTCTATAATTCTAAATTGGGTTAATTAAGTTAAATAAAGAAAGATAAAAATGAGAAATGGTCAGCCATACAAAGGAGGTTATGGCAAAATTTTCTAGAATTTTGTGAAAAAGAAAGTTTGTTTTTATGTTATTCCAAAAGAGTAATTCCCACCATTTTTGCATCTAAAAGAAATATTCTAATTACTCCATGTACATATTCACCTATGAATATGCATGGATATCACTGATATTAACTATTAAAATTGATTTTTATGCATAGAAAGATGCATTAAGGATTTTTTTAATTATAAAAGTGTTATTCTTATTAAATTTGATTTCTATGCATAGAAAGATGCACAATGAAATTTAGTGTCATTCTTATTAAATTTGATTTCTATGCAAAGAAAGATGCATAATGGAATTTTTTTTATTACAAAAGTGTTATTCTTATTAAATTTGATTTCTATGCATAGAAAGATGCATAATGGATTTTTTTAAAACAAAAGTGTTATTCTCATTAAATTTGATTTCTATGCATAGAAAGATGCATAATGGATTTTGTTTTATTACATCCCTCATTGGAATTCCTAACTAATTTAGAAATATGTTAAGTGAATATTGAAAGAAAGTAATTCAGTATAATAGTAACTGAATTATTAAACCTTTTCAAGAAAGATAGTTCACGAAAAATCTTATCTGACTCGAACCTTGAATCAAACTATGACCAAGACCAAACTCTTTCGTCAGTTTCGAGGAAAGAAGGTGCGACCAGTTTAGAAAAATACACTCAAAACTCCCGCCAAATCTGAAACTAAGTTTGAGACCCTTCGAATTGATCCGTGGATCAAGGTAAGAATTCAAGGAATTCTGGTATGAAATTCAGAATTCCGATCAAGAAGTATTGGGGATACTAATTCAAGAAATACTCCTTGTATTCAAAAGAAAATCAAACTGAAAACTTGCATAGAAATCCTGTTTTCCTAAAGGACTGTCTTACGCCAAAATGCTAGAGGGAGCATTTGGTATATGTTTTTCTAAGGGAAGTTCGGTTGCAATCAGCTAGCGGGGAGTGTTCAAAGGATGGCTCACGCGGCAAAGCCTGCCCAGGTCTTGACCAGCCTCGGTATGGTTGAAAAATGGTGCACTTTCGGTACGATGGGCGAGGGCCGACAAAGCGGTCCCTGAGAGTGAATAGATGTGATGAGATGTGATGTGAATAGATGTGATGTGATGTGAATAGATGAGATGAGATGCGATGTGAATTAGATAGATGTGAATGAATGGATGGATGTGGATGTGTATGTGATGAAAATGGATGTGAATGTGTATGTGAAGAATGGATGTGAATGTGTATGTGAGGAATGGATGTGGATGTGTATGTGATGAAAATGGATGTGAATGTGTATATGAAGAATGGATGTGGATGTGTATGTGATGAAAATGGATATGAATGTGTATGTGAAGAATGGATGTGGATGTGTATGTGATGAAAATGGATGTGAATGTGTATGTGAAGAATGGATGTGAATGTGTATGTGAAGAATGGATGTGGATGTGTATGTGATGAAAATGGATGTGGATATGGATGTGAAGAATGGATGTGAATGTGTATGTGATGAAAATGGATGTGAATGTGTATATGAAGAATGGATGTGGATGTGTATGTGATGAAAATGGATATGAATGTGTATGTGAAGAATGGATGTGGATGTGTATGTGATGAAAATGGATGTGAATGTGTATGTGAAGAATGGATGTGAATGTGTATGTGAAGAATGGATGTGGATGTGTATGTGATGAAAATGGATGTGGATATGGATGTGAAGAATGGATGTGTATGCGGAAGAATGGATGTGGATGTATGTGGAAGAATGGATGTGGATGGGTTCGGTTTTGGAAGAACCGAGGGATTAGTCTCTTGTCCGGATATATGTGGGTGAGGCCCCGAGTGAGGGACCCTGCCCCGCGCAAGAAGTGCTACTTCCGTTGCTAGCACCCTAGAATTCATTGCACAGAGGAGACAAGGATCTTTCTGCTGGTATCAGAGCGAATTGGCTAAAGTGGATCAATCGAGAAACCAGAAATGTCAAAAATTTATGAAGTAGCAGTAAAAGGTTGTAATTGTTTGATGAAATTCATACAAATTGATATTCAGAATGAAGATTCATAAATAGGTAATTGGGTCTTCAAATGGAAGTACCGCAATTGTATGGAATCCCTGACTTGCTTGAGGCCTAGACATGATGGTATTTACCTTAAAATTCCAAGGACCGTGACTACTCGTATATACCGAGGGTATAACTGCAGCTCTTTACTGGTGGCAGTATATACGAGTAAACCTAAGACCTTGAAATTATAAGCAAAAATACTATCCAGAGGATGAATTCAAATGTGGTTGATATGATTTTAAAATTTTGATTGAGAACTGATGAGTTGATTTGGATTTTGATTAGAAAATGATGATTCCTGAATTTTGATTAAAAAGCGATAAGCTGAGAAAAAACACAATGAGGATGAATGGGACGAGTCCCTGTGATGTTAATGACTCCTCAGCAAATCACTATGAGATTAGTGGATTGTGCTGACAGTTTGCTATTGTTAACACTTGACCCAGTGGATCAAGGGATGACAAATTAAAAACCTGTATAATTGAAATTCCCATGGAGGACTGTTCAGATGGAAATTTCGGTCTAATGGACCATTATTGTGTTAAAGATATGAATGATATGATCTGAATGAATTGTTGTCTGATGATGAGTTCTATATAAGGGATCTTTATCCCAGGATTTTGTTGGGTTGACCAGACTATAAGGAACCCTAGAATCAGTTGGATCTTAAGGGAAAGAGTTGTCCTCTAGTTTGTGAGATGAGAACATCTCGCGTTTTTTAAGTGGGGTAGGATGTAAGATTCCTCCCTCCAGCTTTTAAGGTGTGCAGGTGTAAGAACCTCCCCTTCTGATCTTATAATTATTCCCCTCTCTGAAATAAAAGAAAGATCCTATTATACCCTGTTTTGGCCTAGAGAGAGAGAAAGTCTAGAGGGAGGTAATTCAAAATTGAGATATTTTGGATATAAAAATCCTCCTAGTGTAAAAAATGGTTTCCCTTGAAACAAAAATTCAAAAAGATTTTTCCAATGTGCAATTGGAATTAATTGAAAATAGGTATAAAGGACCTTAGCCTAAGGGTCCAGATTTTTAGAAATTTTTGGATTATGGTCTGATTAAGGTTCCTATGGACCAATAAGATTCCTATGGACCAATAAGATTAATCCAAATGTAGGGAAGAGATAAATTGAAGAATAAAAGAAAAACCCCCCAAAAATGAGTAAATGCTCACATAAGATGAAGAGTGGACTAAGGACCAAAGAAAAGAATTAAAAAATTGAATTTGACACCTCAGTGTGGGGATCTCTCCTCATGAAGTAGGCGCCTTTTTCTCATCGTTACCCGAGGATGAATGGGATGAGTCCCTGTGATGATGTTTGTAACTGGAATGACAATAATGACCTCAGCAAATCACTATGAGATTATTAGATTGTGCTGACAGTTTGCTACTGTTAACACTTGACCTAGTGGATCAAGTTAAGGGATGACAAATTAAAAACCTGTATAATTGAAATTCCCATGGAGGACTGTTCAAATGAAAATTTCGGTCTAATGAACCATTATTGTCTTAAAGATATGAATGATATGATCTGATTGAATTGTTGTCTGATGATGAGTTCTATATAAGGGATATTTATCCCAGGATTTTGTTGGGTTGACCAGACTATAAGGAACCCCAGAATCAATTGGATCTTAAGGAAAAGAGTTGTCCTCTAGTTTGCGAGTTAAGTGGGATAGAATGTAAGATTCCTCCCTCCAACTTTTGAGGTGTGCAGGTGTAAGAACCTCCCCTTCTGATCTTATAATTATTCCCCTCTCTGAAATAAAAGAAAGATCCTGTTTTATTCTGTTTTGGCCTGGAGAGAGAAAATGTCTAGAGGGAGGTAATTCAAAATTGAGATATTTTTGGATATAAAAATCCTCCTAGTGTTTAAAATGGTTTCCCCTGAAACAGAAATTCAAAAAGAGCTTTCCAATGTGCAATTGGAATTAATTGAAAATAGGTATAAAGGACCTTAGCCTAAGGGTCCAGATTTTTTTTAAAAATGGATTATAGTCCAATTAAGGTTCTTATGGACCAATAAGATTAATCCAAATGTAGGGAGGAGATAAATTGAAGAATAAAAGAAAACCCCCCCCAAAAAAATGAGTAAATGCTCACATAAGATGAAGAGTGGACTAAGGACCAAAGAAAAGAATTAAAAAATTAAATTTTGACACCTCAGTGTGGGGATCTCCCCTCATGAAGTAGGCACCTTTTTCTCATCATTACCCCAATTCTTAATCAATAAAATGAGATATTTTCATCTCTCCTCTCTTCTGATTCAAAACTAGATCCAAAAAGTAAGCTGAACTGACCCAAAAATGGTTAAAAATTGACCAAACTGATCTGGAAAATTCTAGAATCAGTTTGCTTGGTTAGAGACTCACTTTTTCCTATAAATAGAAGCCTCCCCCTTTGTAAAAGCTTAATGGTGTTTGTGCACTGTTACTCTACTCCTATCTCGAGCCATCTACATTGAATTTTTTAATAATTCAATTGTTTTTGGCCTAATCCTCTCCAAAGTGAATTGGTGGCCACTATTGCTGCAAACAATAGTAGAACCCTCAATTTCTCGAGCCAAAGGAGAGCTTACAAGCTCTATGTAAGATAATTTTCTTACTTTGTTTACAAATTTTAATGAAAAATCTATGGTTTTCTTGATTTTTATGAATTGCAGATGATTGAATTAAATTCAAATGCTATGCCTTTGATGAAAAGGCCACCCCCTTCTCTTCTTCACATTCCAACCTTTCTTAATCCTAGAAAGATTAACTAAATGATTAATTAAACTCTTCCTATTGTTTACTCTCTTAAATTTAGAAAATTGTGTAGATTAGAGTTCTATAATTCTAAATTGGGTTAATTAAGTTAAATAAAAAAAGATAAAAATGAGAAATGGTCAGCCATACAAAGGAGGTTATGGCAAAATTTTCCAGAATTTTGTGAAAAAGAAAGTTTATTTTTATGTTATTCCAAAAGAGTAATTCCCACCATTTTTGCATCTAAAAGAAATATTCTAATTACTCCATGTACATATTCACCTATGAATATGCATGGATATCACTGATATTAACTTTAAAATTGATTTTTATGCATAGAAAGATGCATAAAGGAATTTTTTAATTATAAAAGTGTTATTCTTATTAAATTTGATTTCTATGCATAGAAAGATGCATAATGGAATTTTTTTATTACAAAAGTGTTATTCTTATTAAATTTGATTTCCATGCATAGAAAGATGCATAGTAGAATTTTTTTAATTACAAAAGTGTTATTCTTATTAAATTTGATTTCTATGCATAGAAAGATGCATAAAGGAATTTTTTTATTACAAAAGTGTTATTCTTATTAAATTTGATTTTTATGCATAGAAAGATGCATAAAGGAATTTTTATTATTATAAAAGTGTTATTCTTATTAAATTTGATTTCTATGCATAGAAAGATGCATAATGGAATTTCTTTTTTTTACAAAAGTGTTATTCCTATTAAATTTGATTTCTATGCATAGAAAGATGCATAATGGATTTTTTTATTACAAAAGTGTTATTCTTATTAAATTTGATTTCTATGCATAGAAAGATGCATTAAGGAATTTTTTTAGTACAAAAGTGTTATTCTTATTAATTTTGATTTTTTTGCATAGAAAGATGCATAAAGGAATTTTTTTATTATAAAAGTGTTATTCTTATGAAATTTGATTTCTATGCATAGAAAGATGCATAATGGAAATTTTTTTATTACAAAAATGTTATTCTTATTAAATTTGATTTCTATGCATAGAAAGATGCATAAAGGAAATTTTTTTATTACAAAAGTATTATTCTTATTAAATTTGATTTTTATGCATAAAGGAAATTGTTTTATTATAAAAGTGTTATTTTTATTAAATTTGATTTCTATGCATAGCTTTAAAGATGCATAATGAAATTTTTTTTATTGCAAAAGTGTTATTCTTATTAAATTTGATTTTTATGCGTAGCAAGATGCATAAAGAAATTTTTTATTAT
This sequence comes from Cibotium barometz, assembly GCF_041138505.1. NCBI lineage: Eukaryota > Viridiplantae > Streptophyta > Polypodiopsida > Cyatheales > Cibotiaceae > Cibotium > Cibotium barometz. The sequence goes on from NC_141060.1 coordinate 43,406,584, forward strand.
AAAAGCGTTATTCTTATAAAAATTATTTTTATGCATAAATAGATGCATAAAGAAATTCTTTTTATTTTAAAAGTGTTATTCCTATTAAATTTGATTTTATGCATAAATAGATGCATAAAAGGATTTTTTTTATAAAAGTGTTATTCCCATTGAAGTTGATTTTTATGCATAATCAGATGCATAAAGAATTTTTATATCAAAATTAGAATTCTCTTAAATTCTATGAGTATTTGATAAATGAATAATTAAATACTATAAGAGAGAAATTTCTATCGTTTTATATTCACACGGATTGTAAAAAGAAAATTCAAGAAATCTATGGAGATCTAAATATTCACATAAATGATTAATTTATTCCTCATTGGAATTCGTTAACTGATTTAGAAATCAGTTAAGTGAATATTCAAAGAAAGTAATTCAGTAAAATAGTAACTGAATTATCAAACCTTTTCCAGAAAGATAGTTCAGGAAAAATTTTATCCGACTCAAACCTTGAATCAGACTATGACCAAGACCAAACTCTTTCGTCAGTTTCAAGGAAAGAGGGTGTGACCACTTTAGAAAAATACACTCAAAACTCCCGCCCAATCTGAAACTAAGTTTGAGACCCTTCGAATTGATCCGTGGATCAAGGTAAGAATTCGAGGAATTCTGGTATGAAATTCAGAATTTCGATCAAGAAGTTTTGGGGATACTGATTCAAGAAATACTCCTTGTATTCAAAAGAAAATCAAACTGAAAACTTGTATAGAAACCCTATTTTCCTAAAGGATTGTCTTACGCCAAAATGCTAGAGGAAGCATTTGGTATATGTTTTTCTAAGGGAAGTTCGGTTGTTCAAAGGACGGCTCATGCAGCAAAGCCTTGACCAGTCTCGGTATGGTTAAAAAATGGTGCGCTTCCGGTACGATGGGCGAGGGCCGACGAAGCGGTCCCTGAGTGAATAGATGTGATGAGATGTGATGTGAATAGATGAGATGAGATGTGATGGGAATCAGATAGATGTGAATGAATGGATGGATGTGGATGTGTATGTGATGAAAATGGATGTGAATGTGTATGTGAAGAATGGATGTGAATATGTATGTGAAGAATGGATGTGGATGTGTATGTGATAAAAATGAATGTGAATGTATGTGAAGAATGGATGTGGATGTGTATGTGATGAAAATGGATGTAAATGTGTATGTGAAGAATGGATGTGAATGTGTATGTGAAGAATGGATGTGGATGTGTATGTGGAAGAATGGATGTGGATGTATGTGAAAGAATGGATGTGGATGTGTATGTGAAATAATGGATGTGGATGTGTATGTGAAAGAATGTGATGTGATCTAAAGAGATGTGATGTGACATGAATATATGTGGATGTGAAGTGATGGATATGAGTGTATGGATAGATGTGGGTAGTCGTACATCTGAACGATTGGATGGATGTGGATGAATGAGATGAGATGTGTATGAGTGAGATATGATGTGGATAGATGTGATGTGATGTGATGTGGATAGAATGTATGTAATGAGATGGTGATGAGAATGAATGTGATGGATGTGAATGGATGGAGGTGATGTGATGTGAAATGGATAGATGTGAATGAATGTGATGTGATGGATGTGAATGGATGTGAATGGATGGAGGTGATGTGATGTGAAATGGATAGATGTGAGTGAATGTGATGTGATGTGAATAAATGAGATGTGATGTGAAATGGATGTGATGTAAATTGGGATAGATGTGAATGGATGATATGTAATGTGAATGAATGTGATGTGAAACAGGATAGATGTGAATGAATGAGATATGATGTGAATGGATGAGATGTGATGGGATGTGAATCGGGATAGATATGAATGAATGAGATATGAGGTGAAATGGATGTGATATGATGTGATGTGGATCGAGGTAGATATGAATGGATGAGATATAAATGAATGTGATGTGATGAGATGTGGATATGGGTAGATGCGAGTGGATGAGATCTTACGAGGATAAATGAGGAAAGATGTGATGAGATAAAAATGATGTGATTGGATGAGAATGGGAATACTTATGAAATGGATGTGGATTAAATAATGTGGATTGATGTGGAACAATGTGGAAAGACGAGAGTTCGTTATAGAAACTGTATTTATGATCCGTTTTTAAATGACTGTTTTATGTCAAGAATGCTGGGGAAGCATTTTGACCGTCTTGTGAATGAGGTCGTGGGGACCTAATTAATAAAGTTGCAACAGCTAACGGAGAGTCAACGGAAGACATCTCACATAGCAAGGTCCGTCGGTCGAGGTCTTGACCAGCCTCGGTTCGATTTAAATGGTGAGCTTCCGGTACGGTGGATGAGGGACTAAGCAAGCGGCCTATGAGTGAAGTGCTAGGTGACCTGTGAAGGATCCTAGAGGGTGCTGATGACCATACGGTGCTCGAGCTCTGGGTCACCAAAGATACCCACACGTGCGTCGTGGAAGATATTGGAACAAGGAGTAAGAGTTATTTTCTGAATTCGGGCATGGATCTAATTGATTGACCTTGCTGGTCCAACGGATGAGTCCATGGCTCTTTTATATGGATCTGTTGGTTGATCTTGCTGATCTTCAAACAGAGATTCCATTTTGATTTTTATAAGTGAATATATTGCTGGGTACTATGAGCTAGGAACTATCAAAAAGGCCCCTGAGTGGACAGGTGGTAAGCGTTCTGGTTGTTGCCAATAATGCCATAGGTACATCGATGAAGGAAAAATTAGAAATAAGGATTCAATCGGATATTTTGGAGGATTATGATCAGTGATACTATAGTTTCATTAAATGATTGTTTTAAAGATAGCGAAATCTATGAAAAAGGCAATTTCATATTGGGTGTGTAAGTGGTGTGACTAGTTTCACAGCTGAATCTGTGAAAAAGGCAATTTCATATTGGGTGTGTAAGTGGTGTGACTAGTTTTAAGTTTGCATGAATATTTGGCTAGGGGGCCTGGGAACCCTTTTCCCTGGTACCTGAGAAAAAACCTAACCAAATTCTTAAATGGATCCCATCACTACAGTGGTTGGGCGGTTGGCTAACCCACAGGACTGGACTGGACTGATGGATCCCTAAAATGAGACTCAATTCTGTTATGGTACGATAGATGAAGTAAATCCCGGATAAAAATTGTTCGATGCAGAAGAATCAATGGCTATGCCTCTCAATGAGGAAAAAAGCATTGGTCTCTATGATCCAAGTGCAAGTCTTTTCCTTGATCTGACTATGGGACTTATGGGTTTGGTCAGATCAGTTCAGGCGCTTGACTACGTTAGAGTAAAAATATCCTAGAGGAATCGTTCGTGCTTTCCGAGCGAGGGAAGTTTTCTCGAGTTTGGTTTTGGAAGAACTAAGGGATTAGTCTCTTGTCCGGATATATGTGGGTGAGGCCCCGAGTGAGGGACCCTGCCCGCGCAAGAAGTGCTACTTCCGCTGCTAGCACCCCAGAATTTGTTGCGCGGAGGGACAGGGATCTTTCAGTGGGAACAGCCCCAGATTCCACGTATTGGGTCTCTCGGGGTTGCATCACATCTATGGTGGCTAGCACATGCATCCAGTTTTCACTGAAATCCGGAGGAGAAAGTGATGCATACATTTCCGCTTCCTCTTCCTCTTTGGAAATTTCCACCGTGGGCTGGCATATTTGTATGGATGTGGTTCGCTCGGTTGTGACCAAATCATTACAAAACAATTGCCCTTCCATGGGGTGTGCTTTCCATATTTAAAGATCTATCTTTAGAATTTGCAAATCCGTTTGAATATACACATGGTCTAATGCCCAATCGTGCACCAATTTGGATTCCCTCATGAAGGGTCTCCCCAATATTATGTCATATGAGTCTGGTTGGGGCAGAAAGTCCATTGCCACAAATGTATGATGGTAGCAAAATGTAAAGAGCTTGAGTTGCACATTCTCTAAAAGCCCAATGGGTCTTGAAGATGTTCCGTCTGCCATTTTAAGGATAAGATATGCTCTTTTCAGATCGGGTTTTTTCCAATTCTCCCAACATCGTTTTGTGATAATGCTGACCCCGCCCCACCATCCAGGATAGCCAGTGCTTGGTATCCGTTATGGTGAATTGGGATTGTAGCATTAGTATCGTCACTTTCGTAATAACACCCCAATTGATTAACCGATATTTTGACAACTCTGGTCATTCTTTCCCTTGCGTGTTTTAGGGTTCTTTCTACTAGAGGTGACTGAATCCCCTCTGTAGTGTCGGCTAGCCTTAGTCGCCCTCTACCCATTCTTTTATGTCTGTCCACATTGTTGGAGAGCTGCGTAGCAGTTGTCCCAATGGCATTTGCATAGAAGTGGATAGTACAACTAGCAAGACTACCTATGTCTCTTGGCTCTCTAGCAATTGAGGGTTCCTTCCATGTGTGCGTCTCATATCTATCCCTAGGGAATGAATGGATGGAGTCATCCTACGCAACCTGCTCAAACATTCTTGACATCATGTTTCCTTGAGATCCCTCTTCCGACTCTGCTGGAATTGGAGTAGGTACGTCCAATTCCCTTTCCATTGTTGGTTCGTTTCTTGGATACATTGTATCCCTGACCCGGTTAGCCCGTAATTTGTGGCTTTGTGAAGTCGTTGGACACTCTTCTACTAGGGCCCTAGCTTCTTCAAGTTTCTTTATCTCCTCTTTAGCATTTGGATATTCACCAACTCCTTTAGGGGTTGGTGAATAGGGCCCTAGCTTCTTCAAGTTTCCTTATCTCCTCTTTAGCATTTAAATATCACGAAGCCTGTAATTTGGCTTCGTGAAGTCGTTGACACTCTTCTACTAGGGCCCTAGCTTCTTCAAGTTTCCTTATCTCCTCTTTAGCATTTGGATATTCACCAACTCCTTTAGGGGTTGATGGTCTTTCCCCTTGCACTTCTTGGTCAGGCTCATTTGGTTTGAGTGCTTGATCTCTCTCTTCTTTTGATTGAGTGGATCCGGTGTCAATCATATCTTCTTTAGATCCATCTTTAATTGTGACTATGGTGTTGCCTTTACCCACTTTTTTCACCCTTCTTTCCTGCTAGTTCTAGAAGTGGTTACATCTGCTGGGTTCTTCCCTCTATCCTCTAATTGGGCTTGGGCTCGTGTCAGGACATTGAGTGGCATGATGTTTCCAGGTTGCACACTTGTGGTCCAGACAGTGGCCTGGTTAGAAGTGGAAGTCGAATCTATTTGCGGTATGGACAATCCTTGATCAAATGATCAATCCCACATTTAGTACAAGTACTGACATGTCATTGGGTGGTGCAGTCAATTGTTGAGGTTGATGCGTATGAACTACATTCTTGTTGGACATTCAGCAATTAGATGTGGAAATGTAGTGGTCCTCTCCTCATAATTGCATTTATGTCCTTACCTTTCCACTATACCGTGGTTTGAAACATAGGTACTAGCATGTTATTATGTAAGACATAAAATTCTGGTGCAATCTCCTCAGCTTCCTCATAGTACTCACCCATTGATTTCTACTTCACGCACGATATCCATATCCTCTGATGGCTCTTCAATCAATACTTGGTTGATTTTAGCTTGTGGTGGTTGTGGTGGTAGAATAGGTGGTAGTAGAGGTGAAGTGTCCTATATTCGAAACATCCCCCTAGGTAAATAGGAAGGGTGTCCTACGGCTGTAATGATTTGCATGGGTGGTGGGTGTTGGTAAGGCCAGTGGGGCTCTAGGTGCCGGCAGTTGGGCTACGGTTTGGAACCTTGGATATCTGCACATGGAGGTGTCATGATTTCCTAATTTTACACAATGCACATAATAGAGTAATGGCCTTGCTCTCTTAACTGTGGACATTCAGTGGTAGTGTGATTCAATCTACACATAAAACACCACACCAAATCTCTATGAGGGTAAAGATGGGTATGCCCATGCCCAGATGTTTCTTTTCCATCCTTCACCTTCAATTTATCCAGTATGGCATTACTGGGTTCATCCACAATCATGTTCCCAACTTGCTTGCTCCGAGTTCCAATCTCTTAGTGACTCGAAACTCACGAAGTCATTGCTCTCTGCTAAAGATATTTTGACATCTTCTAGTTGTAGCAATTCCAGCATATTGTCTTCATATTCAATTGCCAGCTTACAACATGCATCCAGAGTAGCCCGGTCGGGCTAATACTAGATAATCATGCATCTTGTGGTCTCAGAATCCTCTTCGAAAGCATGGCAATAACTGATCATCAGTTAGCCTCTCCCATAGTTTGCATCTTGAATTCAAGTGCTTTACTCGGCGGGACACATAGTCTCTCATCGACTCAATTTCTTTCTCTTTGATATTATGCAACTGTGCCAGAGGACTCCATCTATCGCCACTCCTGGCGAAGCTTGGCATAAACACATTCTTGAGCCACTTGAAATTAATATTATCTTCTGGCTTAAGGGTTCGGAACCATTGATGAGCTTTTCCTTCTAGGGTCAGTGAGAAGGCATGAATCATCACTTACTGGCTTGCAGGTTTCACATGTGGATTCAAAGATCTCTACATGTTGAATCAGATCCACCACCCCAGAGAACTTTTGTATAAGCTTTGTAATAATGATGTGGGGCTTCATTTGGGATGGTCTAGATTCTAGAGCAATGCCTAGTTCCTTGACCATTCCTCAGTCCATTTTCGCATCCATATTCAACAAATCTGTCTGTATTGGGCGGCTGCTAGAAATTAACGAATAGTCACAACCAGTCATACTAGAACGTTAAGCAGTGCTTGTATGCTTGCTATAAATTGTAAGAAGTACATGAATAAATCAGTCAGAAGTTATCTTGTCTATGTGTTCTGTGTGTGCAAATCTTTGCCATGTTTTGTGTTTATAGCAGATTATATTCTTGACGATTGTTCCCTCTCTGAAATTATGCAATAGTTAAGCTCATGTTTAACATCATTTATCCACATTAATCTTATCAATTAATTATAACGGATGACACATGGCAACCAAGATCATCAGATCCTCGGTGATTTCATGCGCACACGCTCTCAAGGACCTGTCGATTGTTTCATGCGCATGCGCTCTCAAGGACCTGTCAATTGTTCCACATACTGAACTGCGTCGTTAAAGAGGCCGCAGTCTCGTTCGTGGGAAGCGCGATGGTGTTGCATCCGATGGGAAACTGCAAACCAGTGAGGATGAATCGATGCCCTCAATCAACCGTAGAAGACGAGCTCGATCATTGCCTGCAGTAAGAAGATCTGAGTCTCCCAGAGAAGGCATAGTCCGGTACCTGGTTCACAATCTGGAGTTGCGAGGTAATTATTTTCGCTTTTGGTAGTGATGGTAGCTGCAGCACCCGTCCGATACAACAAATTAAGTGGAAAGTCCTCGGAAGACCCTGATGCTCATGTTAGATAGTTCGACAAACACTGTGCATTAAACATGCCTGGGGCACTGGATGCCGCACGTAAGGAGGTGGTGTTTGAGACAACGCTATAGGGTAAAGCAGCACTATGGCTGGCAGAGTATCCAGTGGATCACTTCCCGACCTATGATGAGGTATAGCGGGCGTTTTTGTGACAATTCAGGAAAGAGAAGATAGTGTCGCAAATCCTAGTGGGCCTGCGGGAATTAAAGCAAGGCTAAAAGGATGTGGAGAATTATGCAGCTTGTTTTTGAATCTTGATGCACAGGGTTCCAGTGGCTCAGTGACCAGCTTTCGGAGGTGCTGAATTCCTACTTTGTGGACAGGTCTCACAAAGGATTTGTGGACAGCAATGGCCATAGTGTGGATATGGTAACTGTACCCTTGGAAGATGTCATTGAGCAAGTGATATGGGCAAGCCGCTCATTAGACACTTATGGGAAAGGCAAGGGTAGTAAAATCAAGAGGTAGACTGGAAAAGGAAAGCGTAAGGAAAGTGATAGTGAAGATTCTGATGATAGTTCGGAGTTTAACTCGGATGAAAGTGAGGACTCAGAGGATAAGGAAAGCGTAAGGAAAGTGATAGTGAAGATTCTGATGATAGTTCGGAGTTTAACTCGGATGACAGTGAGGACTCAGAGGATAAGGAAGCCTAGAAGTCCAAGAAAGGGTCAAAGAAGGGGAAAGACCATAAAAATGAGCCTCTTCTAAACCTCTCTCATTGAGGTTTCTCCCATAGCCATCAACATCGCCTTTCATGAGCTCCAATCTGCATGCTCCTCCTTTGTGCATGCAACCACTCAAGGGTGCTTCGACATTTTGGTTTCTCTCAAGAAACCAAGGTGCATAAACATGTGGACTCCTCAAGTCAAAGTGAGACTGGAAAGAACACAGATAAGGGTCTTTGGTGTGTTACATGCAAGAATTTGGGTCACCCCATGCACAACTGTGCTTTGAATAAGTGCTGGTGTGAGATTTGTAAATATTCTACCCATAATATGGAAGATTGCCATTATAATGGACAAGCACGGGAGACAGGTAGAGGCGGTTGGCATGGTACAGAATCATCTGAACCAACGATATCTTTTGCCCAGACGCAATAGGAATTCCAAGGTAGCTCATTCAGGGGGGGCAAAAGAGGTGGTGGAAGAGGCCGAGGTTACGGTGCCATGCCGCGCACTAAAACTTGTCTGTTTTTCTTGGAGGAGGGCCATTGTTGGTCAGAATGTCCGGAGGTAGCAGCATACAATGCCGAGAAGGAAGAAAAGCAATCAAAAGGCACCGAGCATCAATATGGTGCAGTTGGTTACATTAGATGAACCCCTGACAGTCCATATTATAACCAAATCTGGCGCTAAGGTGAAGGCACAAGATATTGCAGACAAGGATCCTATCGACTGGCCACAACAGGAGGCAGTAAGGCATGAGTTGTCCACTTGGGTTGCCAACTAGCCACCGCCAGTCTATTCTGAAGTGGGGCGAAGTGCGGGTCTTGTCCGGGAAATCATAGAAAATAATACCAGTGGCCAAAGTACCATAACGGGAATGGACATGCCGGAAAACATTAGCCAACAAGGCGGATTGAGCAATGAAACTCTCAAGCTACCGAGTCCGACTTCGACTGGAAATTCCATCTTTATGGCAGTATCCCATCACTATACCGCTCTCGGGCAACTGTTGGAAGTGGTACCCGCATTCAGAGATCAGATTACTAACCAAAGGAAACCACATGTGGAAGAACCCGCAAGCCATACAGTGCAGAAGATGGAAGGCCCGATGGATGCGGTACTGCTATCAGACACTTGTATTCCGGTAACTACAGTAAAATATAGAGGTCATCTGATTGATCAAGTGCTGCTGGATGGTGGGTCTGGAGTCAATATTATTACCACCGCTACTTGTAGGAAGTATGACTTAATGCAATGGGAAGCCGCACCTTTTCTGGTTCGGCGGATGGCAGATCAAAGACAGGTGCATCCTTGGGAATTCTGCGGGATATGGTGGTGGAGTTGGCTAGAATACAGTTCCGGTTGTCTTTAGTGGTTCTGGATATGGAAGGAGTGCAGGATGATTTTAATTTTTTGCTGGGGCCTTGCCTCCGGCAGGCAAAAGTTAAGCATAATTAGGAAACAAATGTGCTGACGCTCCGCAGGGGAAAGAAGAAAGTTAAAGTAACTCTAGAAGAGCGTTGCCCGTTGTTGTTGCTGGCTATTGCTGCCAGACCAATCATTGCAAAGACCATCAATATGGTAGAAGACTTGGATGATGATGAGGAAGCGGAGTTTCTGGCAATTAATGAAGATCTGGTGTCACTCTATGTTATTGATATTGAAGAAATACAACAGGGGTATCAATCTGTGAACAAAGCTGGAAGTGAAGCAGAAGGCGGGGATAAGAAGAAATCTACTGATGAATTGGCCGAGTTGAACATAAAAGAGATACTACTGCAAGGAAAGGAATTTCGAGAAACAAATGCAAACAGCGACTAGGGCCAAGGAAGAGGAATTATCGACAGTAAATTTGGGTGAGCCGTCGGAAGACAAACATGTGAAGACTAGTGCTGCTCTTCCAGTGGAGTTTCGGGAAGATCTGATTAACCTGTGTTGTGCAAGAATTCAAGTATGTGTTTGCATGGGATTACTTGGATATGAAGGGTTTGGACTTGAAGTTTTACCAGCATAAGATCAATTTGAAGCCTAATGCAGTACTTATTAAATATAGCAGAGATACAGAATGAATCTGCATGTGGCCAAATAGGTTAAGGAAGAATTGGATAGATTACTGCGAGTGGGATTTATTGCACCAGTGGATAAAGTAGAATGGATATCCCCAATTGTTATAGTACCCAAGAAGAACAAGAAATTGCGGATTTGCATATGGATTACCGCAAGCTGAATGCAACCACTATTCCGGACCCTTTTCCTTTGCCTTACATTGATAGTATCTTGGATGTTGTAGCAAGCCACGACATTTACTCTTTTCTGGATGGGTTCAGTGGGTATAACCAAGTGTGGATGGCACCGGAGGATCAGGCTTAAACCTTATTTATTACAAACTGGGGAGTGTTCATCTGTACCGTTATGTGGTTTGGACTCCGGAATGCTCCATCCACCTTTCAGCGGGACATGTAGGAAATTTTTGGAGATTACTTGTTGGAGTTTATGCGGGTATTCTTGAATGACTTCAGTGTTTTCAGTGAATTCTGTAAGCATTTGATGTATTTGTGGTTATGTGACTGCAATGTGTTAGAGTGCCTTTGACAAAATCTCGTATCCATATCTATGGTGAGTTCTTATGGCTCTTTGCCCTTTTGATTGAAGGTAGGGAGCTGGAGACTCACAAGATACCCCTCCCCCTGCCTCAATGTTTACTCTTCCACGAGTGTAAAAGCAGCTTAGAAATAAAGAGTTGAGGCTGGGCCGTGATGAAAAGAAATTGTTGTGGGAAAAGGATAGTTTTAGAGTAGGGAGAAGTCAAAAAGGTCCTTGTCCCGCAAGGGTCAGACATAAATTTGGTCCAAAAATGGTATTGTCTAAAAATAGACAGTCAAATTTTTTGCTGCAAAACCATGAGCTCATTGGTTTTGGAGTGGATATTCTAAATTTTGCAAGAGTTGACCATGAGTAGGAGAAGAAATTAATTGGTTTGGAAGAAAAGAGTCAAATTATCCAATATTGGTCCAAAAATGCCAAGTATGGGGTCCCGGCTACCTAGTGTAGAGTATAGCAGATGACCTTCAATGGGTATATGAGATTTGGTAGGCCTATGGAGGGTAATAAGACTTACATAAAAGTGATTTCACTTTGTGACTATCCCTCATCATTTGCGTTATGTACCTAGTTTTGAATTCATGCAAAATAGTCTGATTTAGCATGAAATGCTAAAAATAGTCAATGAATGGTCTTAGATGGGGAAGAGGTTTTGCATGCTTGTGTGAAACATGATTATAGACTTTCATTCCAGATCACTGAAAATTTTAAATTTCAAGGAATTTATAGGCTATGTTGAAAACCTCCACTTGTTTGCTATACATCAAAAGTAGGATATACAAATTGCATAGAATTAATCTTTAATGACTAGTCATGAATTGGAAATCAAAAAGCACAGTAATTAATGCAATTCAACTTAGCTTTTGGTCGAAAAAAATATTTTTTTCATAGCCATTTACAGAAAATAGCAAATCCAATTAAACAACAGATCAAAAAGCATAAGAAGGCTGAAAATATGTTGAGAATTGATAATTAATTTAGGTTTAGGTTCAGCTCGAAAGATTTTATTGAAATCAAGTGAAAAGAAATCAAATTTATGAGTAAAATATGCAAAAAGAGAGCTTAAATCTGGTTAACCGATTTATCAGACCCACTATTTGATCCTAATTAGCAATTAGTTTTGCAATCTGGAGGTGAGGAGAGTGAAGAACCGAATAAATTTCTTAATGCATGCTTCAGGTTGAAAATCTTAAAAAAATAACTGTATGTGCCGGCAGTAGTTCGAGCTCAGTAGAGTGAAGAATTCAAGTGTTTTGAGGGCAAAAAGTATGCAAATATGATTTGCTAGGGTGAAGGGAAGTAGTCGATTGCTTTATGTCAGTTTATTGAGCAATGTTTTATAATAAACTCAACTCTCATGAAAAAATAACTTTTTATGGCCAAAATATTTAGTAAAATAGCTAAAATTACTGGAAAAATAGCCCAAAAAAATCATCAAATGAATCAAAAAGTGGGAAGTGAAAGAAGGCCATAAATTAAGCTTGAAAAAATTAATTACAATCATTAATCCCAAAAAACAAGCCATGTAATACAAAATTGAGCTTATAGCCTTAAAAAGCAGGTAGCATCTCCACAGTGGTCAGAATTTGATGACATTTAGCAAGATCATTGGTCATATTGAATTGTTTCCTAGTAAAAAATCTTGTATCCATCTCTATGGCAAGTTCTTATGGCTCTTTTCCATTTTGATTGAAGGTAGGAGCTAGAGACTCACAAGATACCCCTTTCCCTGCGTAAACATTTACACTCTTCCACGACTGTGGAAGCAGATTAGAAATAAAGAGTTGAGGTTGGACTGTGAAAAGAAATTGTTATGGGAACAAGGATAGTATCAGAGTAGGGAGTAGTCAAAAAGGTCCTTGTCAGATGTAATTTTAGTCCAAAAATGGTACCGTCTAAAAATAGACAATCAAAATTTTTGTTGCAAAAACATGAGATCATTGGTTTTGGAGTGGATATTCTAAATTATGCAAGAGTTGACCATGAGTAGGAGTATAAATTAATTGTTTTGGAAGAAAATAGTCAAAATTGTCTAATATTTGCCCAAAAATGCCAAGTATGGGGTCTCGGCTACTTAGTGTAGGGTTAGCAAATGACCTTCAAATGGTATGAGATTTGGTGGGTAACAAGACTTATAGAAAAGGTTGTGTGGAACATGATTGCAAAGGTCCTTGTCCCGCTAGGGTCAGAGACGTAAATTTGGTCCAGAAATGGTATTGTCTAAAAATAGATAGTCAAATTTTTTGCTGCAAAAACATGAGCTCATTGGCTTTGGAGTGGATATTCTAAATTTTGCAAGAGTTGACCATGAGTTAGATTTAAGCTCTCTTTTTGCATATTTTACTCATAAATTTGATTTTTTTCACTTGATTTCAATAAAATCTTTTGAGCTTAGCCTAAACCTAAATTAATTATCAATTCTCAACATATTTTCAGCCTTCTTATGCTTTTCGATCTGTTGTTTAATTGGATTTGCTATTTTTTGTAAATGGCTATGAAAAAAATATTTTTTTCGGCCAAAAGCTAAGTTGAATTGCATTAATTACTGTGCTTTTTTATTTCCAATTCATGGCTTGTCATTAAAGATTAATTCTATGCAATTTGTATATCCTACTTTCGATGTATAGCAAACAAGTGGAGGTTTTCGACATAGCCTATAAATTCCTTGAAATTTAAAATTTTCAGTGATCTGGAATGAAAGTCTATAATCATGTTCCACACAAGCATGCAAAACCTTTTCCCCATCTAAGACCATTCATTGACTATTTTTAGCATTTCATGCTAAATCAGACTATTTTGCATGAATTCAAAATTAGGTACATAACGCAAATGATGAGGGCTAGTCACAAAGTGAAATCACTTTTATGTAAGTCTTGTTCTCCATAGGCCTACCAAATCTCATAATAGCCATTGAAGGTCATCTGCTATACTGTACACTAGGTAGCCGGGACCCCATACTTGGCATTTTTGGACCAATATTGGATAATTTGACTATTTTCTTCCAAACCAATTAATTTCTTCTTCTACTCATGGTCAACTCTTACAAAATTTAGAATATCCATTCCAAAACCAATGAGCTCATGTTTTTGCAGCAAAAAATTTAACTTTCTATTTTTAGACAATACCATTTTTGGACCAAATTTACGTCTGTTGTGGGACAAGGACCTTTTTGACTACTCCCTATTCTAAAACTATCCTTGTTCCCATAACAATTTTTTTTCATGGCCCAACCTCAACTCTTTATTTCTAAGCTGCTTCCACACTCGTGGAAGAGTGTAAACATTCAGGCAGGGGGAGGGGTATCTTGTGAGTCTCCAGCTCCCTACCTTCAATCAAAAGGGCAAAGAGCCATAAGAACTCACCATTGATATGGATACGAGATTTTTTAGTAGGAAACAATTCAATATGACCAATGATCCTGCCACATCTCATCAAATTCTGACTACTCGAGGTGGGACTTGCTTTATAAGGTTGTAAGCTTAATTTGGTATTTAATGGCCTATTTTTTGGGATTAATGATGGTAATTATTTTTTTCAAGCTTAATTTATGGCCTTCTTTCACTTCCCACTTTTGATTGATTTTGGTGATTTTTTAAAGCTATTTTGGCTATTTTTGCAGTAATTTTAGCTATTTTACTAAATATTTTAGCCATAAAAAGTTATTTTTTCACGAGAGTTGAGTTTATCATCAAACATTGCTCAATAAATAGACATAAAGCAATCGATTGCTTCCCTTCACCCTACCTAATCATCTTTGCATATTTTTTGCCCTTAAACACTTGAATTCCTCACTCTACTGAGCCAGAAATACTCGTAGCCTCTGTCGACACACCTCTGCCGACACACTATGCATGCCTTCATACTGTTATTTTTGAAGATTTTCAAATTGAAGCTTGCATTAAGAAAAATTATTGGGTTTTTCACTCTCCTCAGCCCCAGATTGCAAAACTACTTGCTAATTAGCATCAAACTACGGGTCCGATAAGCCGGTTAACCAGATTGAGGCTCTCTTTTTGCATATTTTTCTCATAAAAATTTATCTTGATTTCAATAAAATCTTTCAAGATGAACCTAAACCTAAATTAATTATCAATTCTCAACATAATTTCAGCCTTCTTAGGCTTTTTGATCTGTTGTTGGATTTGATTTGCTATTTTCTGTAAATTTCTATGAAAAAATATTTTTTCAACCAAAAATTAGGTTGAATTGCATTAATTAATGTTTTTTGATTTCCAATTCGTGTCTGGTCATTAAAGATTAATTCTATGCAATTTTTATATCCTACTTTCGATGTATAGAAAACAAGGGGAGGTTTTGTCGAAGTTTTTCAGATTTTGGCATAACTTGTAAATTCACTGGAATTTAAAATTTTCAGTGATGCATGACCGGAATGACTTAAGATCTGGAATGACCAATCAAAAGGGAAAAGAGCCATAATAACTCGCTATAGGGATGGATACAAGATTTTTTACTACGAAATCATTCAATATGACCAATGATCCTGCCAAATCTCATCGAATTCTGACCACTCGAGGAGGCGAGACGTACTTTATAAGGTTGTAAGCTCAATTTGATATTTAATGGCATGTTTCTTTGGATTAATAATGGTAATTAATTTTTCAAGCTTAATTTATGGCCTTCTTTCACTTCCCATTTTTTGATTGATTTTGGTGATTTTTTTGGCTATTTTTTTAGTAATTTTAGCTATTTTACTAAATAGTTTATCCTTAAAAAACTATTTTTTCATGAGAGTTGAGTTTATTATCAAAAATTGCTCAATAAACAGACATAAAGAAATCGATTGCTTCCCTTCACCCTACCTAATCATCTTTGCATACTTTTTGCTCTCAAAACACTTGAATTCTTCACTCTACTGAGCCCGAAATACTTGTAACTTGCCGGCCCACTAAGCGTGCCTGCATACTGTTATTTTTGAAGATTTTCAACCTGAAGCTTGCATTAAGAAAATTTATTCGGTTCTTCACTCTCCTCAACTCCAGATTGCAAAACTACTTGCTATCAAACAACGGGTCCGGTAAGCCGGTTAACCAGATTTAAGCTCTCTTTTTGCATATTTTACTCATAAAATTGAATTTTTTTCACTTAATTTCAATAAAATCTTTCAAGCTAAACCTAAACCTAAATTAATTATCAATTCTCAACATAATTTTTTTCATTTAATTTCAATAAAATCTTTCAACCTAAACCTAAACCTAAATTAATTATCAATTCTCAACATAATTTCAGCCTTCTTATGCTTTCCGATCTGTTGTTGGATTTGATTTGCTATTTTCTATAAATTTCTATGAAAAAATATTTTTTTAGCCAAAAATTAAGTTGAATTGCATTAATTACTACTTTTTTATTTCCAATTTATGTATGTCATTAAAGATTAATTCTATGCAATTTGTATATCCTACTTTCGATGTATAGCAAACAAGGGGAGGTTTTGTCAAAAAATTTCAGATTTTGGCATAGCCTGTAAATTCACTAGAATTTAAAAATTCTAGTGAGAGAGAGAGAGAGAGTGTGAGTGAAAGAGAGTTTGAGGGAGACCTTAAAATAATTACATTTGGGATTTAAATAGTAAATTTTATACTTAAAATAGTAATTTTTATTTCTGAGAAGTTATAAATATAGTAGAGATTACCATGTTGTTACAATACTTTTCTTCTAGGCACACATCCCACCCCACCCTCCCCTTATATCTTCATATTGCAAATAGGCTCTTTGTAAACTCTTTTATCATGGCTTCATCCAATAATCCCTCTAATACTAATACATTTACAAGCATCTTAAGAAAAGCTCTTCAATCTTTCATACATCTCAAAGAAAAGGAACCTAGATTAGATGCCCTTATGGAAGCCTGGACAACATCTGAAGTGCAGGAGCTCTACAAGAAGCTCACAACAGATAAAACGGTAGACCTTGCAAGTAAGAACATGCTAGAGGTGAAAGTAGTAGCAACCATTGGGATATGGAGAGCTTTTGGTATCATTGAAGAGGCAAAGGAGGCTCCTCTTTGAGTTGAAGTTGCCACCTCCATTGCAAATTTAGGATAGAAGGAGAAGGCCAAGATGATAGTTGAGGCCCAAAATGCGTTCATATAGTGTTGCATATGTCCAACATAGTCGTAGGTGTTTGTCATAATATGCTACGGTATTGCTATTTTTATTTGAAATATAATGGAATTTGCATCTCTCTATGGTGTTTTTGTGAGGAAGTAGCAATGATAGTGGCCCATGGAAGTAAAGGACAATGTGTACACCCTTGCTTTCATGTATTGTTGTTTGCGTGTGTTCAACATCTTGGCCAGAGTTTGCCATGTAATGCTGTGATTTGTAGATTTTCTTTGGAATACAATGCAAGATTTAGATTATAATATGGTGTCTTTGTAAATTATTTGCAATGATAGTGGCCCATGGAAGTAAAGAACATTGTGTACACACATGCTTTTAAGTGTTTTGCGTGCGTTCAAGTACTCATAGGTGTTTGTCATGTAATATTGTGGTCTTATAAAATTTGCCTTAGAATGTAATAGAAGTTTTAGATCATAATACGGTGTCTTTGTAAATGAGTTGAAAAAATGATAGTGGCCCATGGTGTCATAGTAGAGGGAGAGGAGTAGATGGATATAAGAAGTGTAGAGAGAAACCGATTGCCTGAACACCAAAAAGCGCTCGCTAAAATGCTTGCCAAAAAAATACACCCATGTGATGCTAGCTCTTCTCATGCCCGGCAAGCACAAAGTCAAGAACATGGATGTGTACCTTGAACCTTTGATTGAGAAGCTTGAGATACTATGGCATGGCATCGAAGTGCATGATGTGTCCAACTGCATACATAACATAGTATAGAGGTGAAGACAATTTTAATGTAGACAATGTATGACTTTTTGGGATATGGAGAGTGCTCTAGTATGTTTTCTATGCTTAATCACCTTCCTATGATTTGAATTATCAAATATGAGTTGTTTCTAAATAAAAATTATTTATGCATTGTGTATAATTAGGACTCACAATATCCAATCATAATGCTTGTACAATTTGCAGACCATCGCTTGTTACATCATGGCCGAAGCATCTCAAGAAGATCGTGCATGAAGACCATCACCAATTTTTTCCATGTGATCATGAAATGTTGTTCCATCTACAAAAGAATCCTCCCCATATCCTCTAAGAGTAGGTTATTGAAAAGCATTGTGGAGAGGATCATTCCATACACCACCACATTGGGAATAACAAGGTACTTAATCTTCTTTCACCTCCCATATTGGAAAAAGCTAAGAATCAATGATCTTTTAAATTTGATGCACATCATTAAAAATGTAGCATCGCATATTTGGGACCACATAATTGGCAAGAGAGATTCTTTAGTGGTTCAAGATGACTAAAGATTGATTGAATACCTCCCCATGACTTGGCCAACAGTTCAAGAGAATGGAAATATAATTTTACTTAAAGTACCTTAGATCTTGACAAAGAAGGAGAAGAGAGTGAAGGATTAAATTTCCTCCTTTCATATCCTCACATGTGTCATATGTTCTTTAAAGGAAGCATTCACAAAATTAAAGAAGAAAGGAGTAACTCAATTGTATGGTCTAAATTCACATTATTGGCACAAGATGTTATAGTAGGTATGTTCAATTTGCTTGTATAAGCTTCATGATGGTCTTGCATTGTAATTACATAACATTGACTAAAATGTTTTGTGTTACATAATTCATTATTCCCATATGCATTAGTGGGTGTGGAGATCAAAAAGTGTGTGAGGCCATGTACAAAATGGGGGCAGTGGTGAGGTATGAAAAAGTAAAATTCCAACATGGCTTTTTTTAATTGTTGTGCTAGTTTGTAAGATTAGTTGTGCTAATTAAATGGACTCAACTCCATCTTAGGTACATAAGGTGATCCATCCAGCCACTATTGCGAGTAACTTCCTAAGAACTATCCTCACTAGTCAATCACATCCTGTGGTACACTTGATAGATGAAGTGTCGGTGTGTGGTGTTGTGCATGCTCAATGTATATTGTTCTTCCTTGAGCGTTTTATGAAGACATTGAAGGATTTTGTTAGGCAAAGAGTTGGGCAAGAAGGAAGCATGGCAGAGGGCTTGTTAGTGTAAGAAGCATGTGTCTACATTTCAAAGTTCCTCTCTTGAGTGGATCCTACAATGCCACTATTGTGGAGTAATGAGAATAATGAGCGCATAGTGTCCCATGTAGCACAAGGAAAAGGGAGAGCAAACAGAATGGACACATTAATGTTAAAGAAGGTGAATACATTTTGTATTCTCAACAGTGAAGTTATGAAGAGGTGGGCAATGTATGAAGAGGTGAGAAGAAATAGATATGAGGAGAGAAGTCTAAGCATTTAGGATGCGTTCAACATGCTTGCCATCTTCTCCAGAGCTTGCATCACTTGCGAAAGATTGTACCATTGATTGGCTTTATGAAAAAATGGAAAAGATGGAAAAATATGGAGAGATGGTGATCAAAAGAAGAATGGGAGTATGTAAGAGGATGCGAGCCTCATGTAAGTGTGTCTCTACCTTCTTTTTTTATCCAAGTAGAATATTATAATATGGTTATTGATTTTCATAAATATATTTTGTTTGGTGTTGATGGTAGTATAAGGTATACAATGCCATATAGTCCAAAGGAAGGTATTTTCATACTCAATGCATAGGTACAAAGAGAAATACTCAAGATTATGGGCAAGAGACTGGAGCAATGCTTGATTATTGTGGCATGATTCAAAACATCCTAAAGGCTGGATTGAGAACATTCCAAAATTTTATATTGGCTATGAAGTGGTTCAAGGATGTGGTGTATGGAGGTATTCAAGAAACTATGAAAAGGCATCCAAATGGATTTGTGGTGATTGTTTCCATAAAATTTTGGTAAATAGAGAGACACATTTGTGCTACCTCACCATTGTGAACAAGTAAATTCTAACGACAAGTTTTTACTATATCATCCTTATGCATGTTTAATTTACACTCTATGTGTTTTTTCTTATAAGGTTATGTTTCACATGGATATAAATGATAAGAAATGGTGGTATGTCATACGATTCGGTCCTCATTCAAAGAGTATTTTTCAAGATAGGGATATTGAAGAGCTCATGGACAAATTGGTATTTGGAAATGAACATCCAGAGAGTCAAGTACAAGATAAAGAATGCAAGATACCACCAACTTAATCAAGATAAAGGTGTCCCTATCCAAAATGATAAGGAAGCAATTGAATGCAAGCATAATGATGATGATGTGATGACATGATGTCGAGGCCACTAGCAGAGGGATAGATCTTTTTGTTGGTCTTGCAATGGGACATATGGATCTTGAGATAGACCAATTATCATGTATGGATTTGATAGAAGATGCAACCGATGTTGAAGATCACCCTAATACATTAATCAACTTTTCACTTTGCCACAGTTTGATTAAGTCCATATTTGATTGTATTACATTTTATGCTTTTTTGTGATATTGTATTACAAAAAAACCGAATTCTTTGCTCTCAAAAGGGATATTGTGAGCTCTTTAGAATTTTGGGTTTTTTTCATAGTACGCGGCTATATACGAGGTTGTAGCCTCATGTATAGCCACATGTATAGCCATGTATATAGCCTTGCAACGGCTATGGTTGTGTGCATAGCCATGCACTAGAACTTCACACCATGTGCAATAGTTGTGTCGGGTCCCCTCTCATTACTCTCTCTCCTCTTTATGTGGCTATCCTACGTGGCTATGCTCCCTTTCTCTTGTCCTGTAGATACTTACATATGCATTCTCATAGTTGATTTGTTTGTCTTGCACATCAAGGTTTTCAAATAGATCTTGTGTTCCATGGTGTAGGCCATAGTTGAGTTGTTTGTCTTACACATCAAAGGAGTGTGATTTTGGAGGGAGCTTTTGTTGGCAACTCTTCTCTCTTAAAAATGTGGACATTCTCTCTCCAATCCCACCCATATCCTCCAACTACCTTCACCACCACTACTCAACCCAACCCTCTTTCTCCCCTCCATCCTATCTTAGCTCCTCCCTTCTATCCCTCTCCCTCTCCCACCCTCTTTCCTCTCTCTCTCTCTCTCTCTCTCTCTCTCTCCCACCTTCTTCCCTCTCTCTCTTCCTCTCTCCCCCTCTCTCCCTTTCCCATCCTCTTCTCTCCCTCTTTCTCAGTGTCACTCTTTCTCCTTTCCCACCCTCCCTCTCACTCTCTATCCTTCCCTCTCTCTCTCTCTCTCCCTCTTGCCCTCTCCCACCTTCTTCCCTTTCTCTTTCCTTCCCTCTCTCTCTCTCTCTCTCTCTCTCTCTCTCTCTCTCTCTCTCTCTCTCACCCTCTTCTCTCTCTCTCTCTCTCTCTCTCTCTCTCTCTCCTTCCTTGCCCTCTCCCTCTTCCACCCTCCCTATGCACTCTTTCTCCCTTTCCCACCCTCTGTCTCACACACACACTCTCTCTCTTCCCCCCTCTTTCCTCTCCACACACCCTCTAATGAATGTAAGGAATCAGAATAGCCTGAAGGATTCTAAATCTCTCTCCCTCTTCCATCTCTATGTCCTTCCTTTCTCTGCCTCCCTCCCTCCCTTCCTCTCTCTCCCATCCTCCTTCTCTCTCTCTCCCGTCCTCCCTATGCATAATCTTTCCTTCCTTTCTCTCACTCATCTTCAACCCTTCTTCCTCCCTTTGTCCCTCTGTCTCTCTTTCACCTCGGCTTACTTTCTCTCCCTCCCTCCCTCCCTCCCTCCCTCCCTCTCTCTCTCTCTCTCTCACTCTCTCTCTCTCTCTCTCTCTCACTCTCTCTCTCTCTCACACACACACACACCCTCTTTGTCTTTTTTACCTCATCTTTGTATGTGATTACATAGCATTGCATGATCCCTATGCATGTCAATACTCTTTGCACGTGCCTACCCTTTGTCTCTCCCTCTCCCACCCTCTTCCCTTTCTCTCTCCCTCTCCTTCCCTCCTTCCCTCTCCCCTCCCACCCTCTTCCTTCTCTCCTTCCTTTCCCTCCCTCTCCCACCCACCCTCTCTCTCTCTCTCTCTCTCTCTCTCTCTCTCTCTCTCACACACACACACACACACACACACACACACAAACCCTCTCTATCTTTTTTACCTCATCTTTGAATGCGATTGCATAGCATTTCCTGATCCCTATGCATGTCAATACTCTTTGTGCATGCCTACCCTTTCCCTCTCCCTCTCCCACCCTCTCCCCCCCCTCTCTCTCCCCCAAAAATCTGAAAAATTTCGACAAAACCTCCCCTTGTTTTCTATACATCGAAAGTAGGATATACAAATTGCATAGAATTAATCTTTAATGACTAGACATGAATTGGAAATCAAAAAAACATTAATTAATGCAATTCAACTTAATTTTTGGCTGAAAAAATATTTTTTCATAGAAATTTATAGAAAATAGCAAATCAAATCCAACAACACATCGAAAAGCATAAGAAGGTTGAAATTATGTTGAGAATTGATAATTAATTTAGGTTTAGGTTCATCTTGAAAGATTTTATTGAAATCAAGATAAATTTTTATGAGAAAAATATGCAAAAAGAGAGCTTAAATCTGGTTAACTGGCTTATCGGACCCGTAGTTTGATGCTAATTAGCAAGTGGTTTTGCAATCTGGGACTGAGGAGAGTGAAAAACCCAATAAATTTTCTTAATGCAATCTTCAGGTTGAAAATCTTCAAAAATAACAGTATGAAGGCATGCATAGTGTGTCGACAGGCTACGAGTATTTTTGGCTCAGTAGAGTGAAGAATTCAAGTGTTTAAGGGCAAAAATTATGAAAAGATGATTAGGTGGGGTGAAGGGAAGCAATTGATTGCTTTATGTCTATTTATTGAGCAATGTTTGATAATAAACTCAACTCTCATGAAAAAATAACTTTTTATGGCTAAAATATTTAGTAAAATAGCTAAAATTACTAGAAAAATAGCCAAAATAGCTTTAAAAAATCACCAAAATCAATCAAAAGTGGGAAGTGAAAGAAGGCCATAAATTAAGCTTGAAAAATTTAATTACCATCATTAATCCCAAAAAATAGGCCATTAAATACCAAATTAAGCTTACACAGCCTTATAAAGCAAGTCCCGCCTCCAGTGGTCAGAATTTGATGAGATGTGGCAGGATCATTGGTCATATTGAATTGTTTCCTACTAAAAAATCTCGTATCCATATCTATGGTGAGTTCTTATGGCTCTTTGCCCTTTTGATTGAAGGTAGGGAGCTGGAGACTCACAAGATACCCCTCCCCCTGCCTGAATGTTTACACTCTTCCACGAGTGTGGAAGCAGCTTAGAAATAAAGAGTTGAGGTTGGTGGGCCGTGAAAAGAAATTGTTATGGGAACAAGGATAGTTTTAGAGTAGGGAGTAGTCAAAAAGGTCCTTGTCCCGCGAGGGTCATACGTAAATTTGGTCCAAAAATGGTATTGTCTAAAAATAGACAGTTAAATTTTTTGTTACAAAAACATGAGCTCATTGGTTTTGAAGTGGATATTCTAAATTTTGCAAGAGTTGACCATGAGTAGGAGAAGAAATTAATTGGTTTGGAAGAAAATAGTCAAATTATCCAATATTGGCCCAAAAATGCCAAGTATGGGGTCTCGGCGCAGCTACCTAGTGTAGAGTATAGTAGATGACCTTCTTCAATGGGTATGAGATTTGGTAGGCCTATTGAGGGTAACAAGACTTCAAAAAAGTGATTTTACTTTGTGACTAGCCCTCATCATTTGCGTTATGTATGTACCTAATTTTGAATTCATGCAAAATAGTCGAATTTAGCATGAAATGCTAAAAATAGTCAATGAATGGTCTTAGATGGGAAAGAGGTTTTGCATGCTTGTGTGGAACATGATTATAGACTTTCATTCTAGATCACTAAAAATTTTAAATTTCAAGGAATTTATAGGCTATGTCGAAAACCTCCACTTGTTTGCTATACATCGAAAGTAGGATATACAAATTGCATAGAATTAATCTTTAATGACCAGCCATGAATTGGAAATCAAAAAGCAGCAATTAATGCAATTCAACTTAGCTTTTGGCCGAGAAAAATATTTTTTTCATAGCCATTTACAGAAAATAGCAAATCCAATTAAACAACAGATCGAAAAGCATAAGAAGGCTGAAAATATGTTGAGAATTGATAATTAATTTAGGTTTAGGTTCAGCTCAAAAGATTTTATTAAAATCAAGTGAAAAAAACAAATTTATGAGTAAAATATACAAAAAGAGAGCTGCAAGTAGTTTTGCAATCCGGGGGTGAGGAGAGTGAAGAACCGAATAAAGTTCTTAAAGCATGCTTCAGGTTGAAAATCTTAAAAAATAACTGTATGTGCCGGCAGGCTACGAGTAGTTCGAGCTCAGTAGGGTGAAGAATTCAAGTGTTTTGAGGGCAAAAAGTATGCAAATATGATTAGGTAGGGTGAAGGGAAGTGTAGTTGATTACTTTATGTCAGTTTAATGAGCAATGTTTTATAATAAACTCAACTCTCATGAAAAAATAACTTCTTATGGCCAAAATATTTAGTAAAATAGCTAGAATTTTTGAAAAATAGCTAGAAAAAAATCATCAAATCAATCAAAAAGTGGGAAGTGAAAGAATCCCATAAATTAAGCTTGAAAAAATTATTTACAATCATTCATCCCAAAAAATAGGCCATTAAATACAAAATTGAGCTTACAGCCTTATAAAGCAGGTCACGTCTCTAATGGTCAGAATTTGATGACATTTAGCAAGATCATTGGTCATATTGAATTGTTTCCTAGTAAAAAATCTTGTATCCATCTCTATGGCAGGTTCTTATGGCTCTTTTCCGTTTTGATTGAAGGTAGGAGCTAGAGACTCACAAGATACCCCTTTCCCTGCGTAAACTTTTACACTCTTCCACAAATGTGGAAGCAGACTAGAAATAAAGAGTTGAGGTTGGATTGTGAAAAGAAATTGTTATGGGAACAAGGATAGTATCAAAGTAGGGAGTAGTCAAAAAGGTCCTTGTCCGCCGACCAGGGTCAGATGTAATTTTGGTCCAAAACTGGTACTGTCTAAAAATACACAATCAAAATTTTTGTTGCAAAAACATGAGATCATTGGTTTTGGAGTGGATATTCTAAATTGTGCAAGAGTTGACCATGAGTAGGAGCATAAATTAATTATTTTGGAAGAAAATAGTCAAAATTGTCTACTATTTGCCCAAATTACCAAGTATGGGGTCTCGGCTACCTAGTGTAGGGTTAGCAAATAACCTTCAATGGGTATGAGCAATGGGTATGAGATTTGGTAGGCCTATGGAGGGTAACGACTTACATAAAAGTGATTTCACTTTCTGACTAGCCCTCATCATTTGAGTTATATATGCAACTAATTTTGAATTTATGCAAAATAGCCTAATTTAGCATGAAATGCTAAAAATAGTCAATGAATGGTCTCAGATGGGGAAGAGGTTTTGTATGCATGTGTGGAACATGATTATAGACTGTCATTCTAGATCTTAAGTCATTCCGGTCATGCATTACTCAAAATTTTAAATTCTAGTGAATTTACATGCTATGCCAAAAGCTATTTTTTTTTTACAAAACCTCCCCTTGTTTTTGCTATACATCGAAAGTAGGATATACAAATTGCATAGAATTAATATTTAATGACCAGACATGAATTGGAAATTAAAAAGTAGTAATTAATGCAATTCAACTTAATTTTTGGTCGAAAAAAATATTTTTTCATAGAAATTTACTGAAAATAGCAAATCAAATCCAACAACAGATCGAAAAGCATAAGAAGGTTGAAAATATGTTGAGAATTGATAGTTAATTTAGGTTTAGGTTCAGCTCGAAAGATTTTATTGAAATCAAGTGAAAAGAATTCAATTTTATGAGTAAAATATGCAAAAAGAGAGCTTAATTGTAACGCCTCCGCTACGGCTGCGTCTTCCTCAAGCCGCCATAGCCTAGGCGTGGAGAAGAAGAGAGGGTGGAAGTCGGTTCACCTCCCAACCACATAATGACGAGTTAGGGTTTCTCGTTGGGTTTTATACCAAAACCCTGGCCTGTGTCCACACCTCCTAGCCCGGCCGCCCATCTTACTTAAGAGCCGTGCTAACTTAGATGTGTACACACATCGACCAAACCCTAACGCCCATTAACCCCTGAACCCCGCTAGCACTAATAATACTCTCGAGACTCCGAAAGCTATTAACTTATGCTAGGGTTCGACTTCCGTAGGACCATAGTCCTGACATTACTCCCCCCTTCGAAAAGAGTTTTCGTCCTCGAAAACAAAAGTGGGGAAACGTTTCCTCATCACACTAATGTTTTCCCAAGTGGAGCCTTCCTCTGGACGGTCCTTCCACTTGATAAGAGCTTGTTTCCGAACTTGGTGGCGAGTACG
Source organism: Cibotium barometz (assembly GCF_041138505.1). NCBI lineage: Eukaryota > Viridiplantae > Streptophyta > Polypodiopsida > Cyatheales > Cibotiaceae > Cibotium > Cibotium barometz. Next base: position 43,432,649 of record NC_141060.1, read on the forward strand.
TAACATGTGATAATCCAATACTCTTTCTGGTTCATGAGGCAGTATTGGGGGTTCCACATATTCTACCAAGAAAGAATCATCCACCGGGCTTTCATGACCCATAAGGCGTTTCCTCAAACGACTTATGTGAAAGATGGGATGAACCTTGGAATGTGCTGGTAACTCAAGTTTATAGGCTACTGGGCCCACCTTCTTGAGTATCTTAAATGGTCCACAAAATCGGGGCGACAATTTTGGTACGGGACCCGTTTTTAAACTGGTGGAGTTTTCTGGTACCTTCAGAAACACCCAATCACCTTCTTGAAAGTGAAGTGGCCTACGTTTCTGGTCCGCAAACTTCTTGTAACGATCTTGTGCTTGACGAACATTTAATCGTGCAAGGCGCAACATATCCATATGGTCTTGGATAAAATCCTTAACCTGACTGATTTTCTCATTCGCCAGTCCCACCGACACTGGTGAACGTGGCTGAAAACCATACATCAACATGAAAGGGCTAAAGCCTGTCGAGACATGCTTTGCACTATTGTAAGCAAACTCAAGAATAGGCAAATAAGACTCCCAATCAGATTGTTTTTTGCTGACATATGCCCGAAGCATATCTTCCAGCACTTGATTAACCCGTTCAGTCTGACCATCTGTCTGCGGATGATCAGCTGTACTAAGGTTCAACATAGTACCCAACTTACTGAATACTGCTCGCCAAAAATGGCTGTTAAACTTGCGATCGCGATCACTGACAATATTGGATGGTAAGCCATAAAGTCGGTAAACATTCTCCACGAAAAGGCGTCCCAATTCTGGAGTTGTAACTGTTTTCTTAGTAGGCACAAACCGACAAAGCTTGGTTAATCGATCCACGATTACCCAAATGGCATCATGTCCACGATTCGTTGTGGGCAAGCCCGTTATAAAATCCATAGATATACTTTCCCACTTGCCGTCAGGAATCTCTAATGGATGCAGTAACCCGCCAGCTTTAAGACGTTCTGCTTTGTTCACTTGACACTTCTGACACTGCAGAACATAGTCAGTAACATCCTTGTGAAGTCCAGGCCAATAGAAATGCTTTCTTACGAGAGCATACGTTTTGCGAATGCCCGCATGACCTGCACTTGGACTATCATGACACTCAAAAAGAATTTGGCGCCTAGTGTCTAAGTCCAATGGAACACAAACTCTCCCCTTGTGGAGTAAGTATCCATCATCGATGGAAAAGTTTTTCCATCGCTGTAGTTCATCTTGTGATAAAGAAGAACCATGTGTGGAAGAACTGGAAACACTACCATTTGAGTGAGAGGGACCCCTCATTTGAACATGATTCCACACCTTTGAGTATGTTGAATCCTGCTTGCATTTGCCTCGTAAAGATTCTAACAATTCGCTTTTCAACTCTGTGAATAGCAGCGAATTAATCTCCGGCATACGACTCAAAGCATCAGCTACAATATTGTAACGTCCTTTGCGATAGCGTAGCTTGCAATCATACTCCTGAAGGATCTCAGCCCATCTGGCCTTTCGACCCTGCAAATCTGTTTGGTTCATAAACCACTTTATGCTTTCGTGATCAAAAACAAGCTCGAATTGCGCACCATATAAGTAATGTCGCCATTTTCGTAAGGCATATATGATGGCAAAGAGCTCACGCTCATAAGCTGAGTAGTTTTGTTGAGCACGATTGAGCTTCTTGCTCTCATAGGCAACAGGATGACCATCTTGAATGAGAACCGCACCCACTGCCTTAGCACTGGCATCCGTTTCAATCACAAATGGTTTTTGAGGATCCACAATTGCCAAGATGGGAGCTGTAGCCAAAGCAACTTTAAGCTTATCAAAGCTACGTTGTTGCTCCTCACGCCATTGAAAGGTAATTGCCGCACCTTTCAATTGATCAGTCATGGGAGCGGCAATCTTTGCATAACTGTTCACATATTTGCGATAAAATCCTGCCATTCCCAAGAAGATTTGAAGTTCTTCCTTACTTCGAGGTGTTGGCCATCGCATAATAGCATCAACCTTAGTAGCATCCATAGCAATTCCGTCTGCAGAAATTACATGACCTAGGTATTGTATGCTATCCTTGAGAAATTCACACTTACTTTCTTTCGCGTAAAGTGCATTCTCGCGTAGTAACTGAAAAACTTTTCGTAAGTGTTCCAAATGCTCTTCTAAAGTCGAACTATAGACCAAAATGTCATCAAGAAAGACAATGACAAATTTGCCTAAGTACGGCCTTAGTACGCTATCCATAAGCGTCATAAACGTTGCCGGGGCATTAGTAAGCCCAAACGGCATAACCAAAAACTCATAGTGTCCAAAGCGAGTTCGGAACGTAGTCTTGGTTATATCATCAGCGTTAATACGCACTTGATGATATCCTGAACGTAAATCAATTTTAGAAAAATACTTCGCACCGTTGAGTTGATCAAACAACTCATCTATCTTAGGTAGCGGGTATTTGTTCTTAATGGTTACCGCATTCAAGGAGCGATAATCCACACACATGCGCATGGATCCATTCTTTTTCTTCACCAAAAGAATGGGCGATGCCCATGGTGAAGCACTATGGCAAATGAAGCCCTTACTAAGGTAGTCAGCAAGCTGACGTTCCACCTCAGCTGCTTCAGTCGCACTAAGCCTGTACGACGGCTTACTAATTGGTTTGGTGCTCGGAACGACATCAATGCGATGAGGCAAAGCTCGTTCGGGTGGCAAACCCTCTGGTAATTCATTAGGAAAAATATCTTTAAATTCTTGTAACAGTTGTTGCAAAGACAAAGCATTAACTGGTTGCTTAAGATTATTTAAAGAGATTTTAGAAGAAGGTAAAGAGAAAGAAGGCATCGCTGAGGAAGATTCATTTGAAGAAGAAACATCATGCACATCAAACCCACTAGTTTGAGACACACAATAACAAAAATAGACTTCTTCTATTTGATTACTATGCTCCAAAAAAGAGAGTTCGGCATTACATATGAGTGGTGTTGGGGGTACATCACGTTCCCCAATAAGTAAAACATGCTTACCATTGGCCTCAAACGTAAACGTATTATGTTCATAACTCCTTTTGAGGGATGACCCTAACCCATACAACCACTCCCGTCCTAAGATGACATCCGCACGAGACATATTCATCACTTGGAAGTCAAGAACCATAGTGTGTTCTTGCACAAACACAGGCACTTGCCGTACTAGAGTATCCCACACATCGTGATCATCCCCCTGAATGGTGGACACCACATAACGATGAGAACTCTTTGTCTCCGGCAACTTTAATTTCTTAACTAATGCATAGTTCAAGAAATTGTGCGTGGCACCATCATCAATGAGAATACGTACTCGATGACCATAAATGGAGCCATGCATACGGACCAAATCATGTGGTCCAACTGTCTCTTGCCACATAGATGCAGTGAGATTACACTCATGCATCTCGGCAGTGTGCGAAACCTCTACCGCAGAATACTTAGGATCAGCATCCAAGGGAAGTGTTTGCACCATGTGTACAGCCTTCTCCTTGACCTTCTCCTTATCCTTATTCTTGCGAGGCAACTGTGGACAATTTTTCTTCTCATGATCACTACCTAAGCAATGATAACATAGTTTCTCCTTCTTGGCCCGTTCAAAATCTTGTGGAGACAACGGACCACTTGACCCTTTAGACTTCTTTGTGTTTTCAGTAGAATTGCTGGCAAGTTTACGCTTATTAGCATTAAATTGCGAGCCATTGAATTTGGCCGGTCTATCCATGCCCTTCTTATCCATAGTGTCATCAAAGATAAGGGCACTTTGGATAGCCGCTTCCAAAGTTTTAGGATATTGGGTTTTAACCTTTGCCTGATATTCTTTATCAAGGCCTCTAACAAACCCACGAACCTTTTGAAAGTCGTCCAAACCATCTAGCTTGAGAATGACTTCACGGTATTTGGACACATACTGATTAAGTGTAAGACCTTCCATCTTGCACTTGTCCCAGGCTGTCCAACTCCGATCTTTCTCGTTTTGCGGTAAGAACTCCTTTTTAAATGCTGTCGCAAACTCCTCCCAAGTCTTAGGGCGAGTTTCAATAGGTAGACTCATCCACCACTTGTAGGCTTTACCTTCAAGTGTGAGACTCGTCTCAGTGACCATAACAGCAACGGGAGTGTGGCGTAAGCGATGCAAGTCCGTCCACTTGTGTAAAAATGTATGGACCGCATCCTTGTTACGATCGCGCTCCTCTCCCTTAAACACAGGCGGCTTCACGTTTTTCAACATAGCCCCTTCCTGCGTTGTAGATGGTGCAATAGATTCTACTATAGGATTTGGAACAAGAGGAGGCATAACTATCGGAATAGGCCCTCCACTTGCCACCGATCCACTTGCAAAACGTGCCATAAATTCAGTAAAAAGCGTGCTCATGTTTGTGAGATTGGTATTGACATTTGTTATAGTGCGCTCAAGTGCAACTACCCTTGAAGTGAGATGCCCAAACTCTACCGTGTCTACCAAACCATAATCATCTATTGGACTCGCACCCCCTTCGGCATCGGTCATGTTGTCATCCCGATCAGGCGCAACGGCCTGTCGCGAATCACCCACACCACCACCCAAAGGGTGTGCCTCACTAACATCATGCATATCATTCTCAAAATCGAAGTGAACATGAGACGGTTCCACTGAGGCCATGGTATGCACGTGTTTACAAATAGAGAACGGATTACCTTCAAAAGCGAACTCCAATTGAAGCGTCGTAGAAGAATTCCTCTTGCATGCACGGAAATCAAGAAGAAATCACCACTTGAGTCGTCAATCAACACATGCATGCAAAAAAGTGTGTTGCATGTAGCATGTCGTTGAAGATCCATCCACCAAAAACTTCCAAACTTGGAGCATAGAAAACTCCTCTCACAAATTGAAAGAAGGGAAGTTGAAGGTGAAAAGGTCACTTTCCTTGTAGTTTGTGTCACTTTCCTTGTAGTTTGTGTCCTCCCTTGAAAGAATAAGTAGAGCTCTTTTGAAGAGAAGAACAACACAAGTGAAAAGGTGAAGTGGCTAGCACACTTGCCTTGGAGCTTGAGGTTGTGGGTTCAAAACCCCACTCCTTAGATGGTGAAGCCTCCCCCTTGTGCCACTCAAGTAAGGGAGAATTCTCGCGCGCTCGCCAACGGCGCGCCAACGATCGCTCATCGATCGCCTTCGAGGACTGCCGGTCTGCCTTGGTCGCCGCCTGGTAGGGCCGTACGGTAGGGCCGTACGGTGGCCGTCTGGTAGGGCCGTACGGACGACGGGTGGGCGGCGGCGCGCGCTGTGGGCTGTTCACGCGGACGGACGCGTGTAGGCTGCGCTCGTGCAGGTCATCGTACGGGCGGCGGCGCTCGTTTCTTTTGCTGCAGCGTTGAGCTCTTTTTCTCGTGCAGGTCACGCCGGTCGCCACTAGCTCTGATACCAGTGTAACGCCTCCGCTACGGCTGCGTCTTCCTCAAGCCGCCATAGCCTAGGCGTGGAGAAGAAGAGAGGGTGGAAGTCGGTTCACCTCCCAACCACATAATGACGAGTTAGGGTTTCTCGTTGGGTTTTATACCAAAACCCTGGCCTGTGTCCACACCTCCTAGCCCGGCCGCCCATCTTACTTAAGAGCCGTGCTAACTTAGATGTGTACACACATCGACCAAACCCTAACGCCCATTAACCCCTGAACCCCGCTAGCACTAATAATACTCTCGAGACTCCGAAAGCTATTAACTTATGCTAGGGTTCGACTTCCGTAGGACCATAGTCCTGACATTAATTTTGGTTAACCGGCTTACTGGACCCGTTGTTTGATGCTAATTAGCAAGTAGTTTTGCAATCTGGAGCTGAGGAGAGTGAAAAACCAAATAAATTTTCTTAATGCAAGATTCAGGTTGAAAATCTTAAAAAATAACAGTATGCAGGCATGCTTAGTGTGCAGGCTACGAGAGTAGTTCGGGCTCAGTGTAGAGTGAAGAATTTAAGTGTTTTGAGGGCAAAAAGTATGCAAATATGATTAGGTAGGGTGAAGGGAATTAGTTGATTGCTTTATGTCAGTTTATTGAGCAATGTTTTATAATAAACTCAACTCTCATGAAAAAATAACTTTTTATGGCTAAAATATTTAGTAAAATAGCTAAAATTACTGAAAAATAGCCAAAAAAAATCATCAAATCAATCAAAAGTGGGAAGTGAAAGAAGGCCATAAATTAAGCTTGAAAAAATTAATTACAATCATTCATCCCAAAAAACAGGCCATTAAATACAAAATTGAGCTTACAGCCTTATAAAGTAGGTCACTCCAGTGGTCAGAATTTGATGACATTTAGCAAGATCATTGGTCATATTGAATTGTTTCCTAGTAAAAAATCTTGTATCCATCTCTATGGCAAGTTCTTATGGCTCTTTTCCGTTTTGATTGAAGGTAGGAGGAGCTAGAGACTCACAAGATACCCCTTTCCCTGTGTAAACATTTACACTGTTCCACGAGTGTGGAAGCAGATTAGAAATAAAGAGTTGAGGTTGGACTGTGAAAAGAAATTGTTATGGGAACAAGGATAGTATCAGAGTAGGGAGTAGTCAAAAAGGTCCTTGTCCAGCCAGGGTCAGATCTCTCTCAATTGTCAATTTAATTACCTAAATGGTCATGGAAGAAGCTAAAAACAATGCCATTGACATAATTTGAGTGTATAAAAATAATGTCTAAAATAATATATTTGTTTCATTTACAAGCGAGTGAAATACATCAGAATGGATGCCACAGGTGCTAGTGGAAGAAAGAAGGTGGTATGGGGTAGGGAGCTCTACTAAATGGTTTAGGGTGTGGGTGGGAATAGCAGCCTTGCAAGTTCAGGCCGTGGTGTCCATGATGAAGGCATTGTAAAAGAACCCACAGGGAATATATGTGGCATGACATGTCGATATTGGGGCTCCCCTGCAACACCAACTGGCCATGACAAGGCACTTGACTATGTTGGGTTCATGGGTGCTGGGATGAGTGGAGGATATGGCTAAGGAACATGTGGAGATGGTGACCCCACGTCCATCTACTCCTCTGATCGAGCATACTCACTGACCTCCCCCCCCACCCCGGGATTTTGTTTTGACCCAATTCATTATGAACGTAGGCAAGTGGTCGTAGACACAATGTAAGATTCCTCCCCAGCCTCTCAATATGTCCAGCATCTTCCCCTATAATCAAATCCCTCTTCAGAAATATAAAAGATCTTGTTTCTACCAGTTTTGGCCTAGAGAGAGAAAATGTTCTAGAGAGAGAGTATTCAGATTTTAAATATTTTTAGATGGAAAAATTTCTCATCTTATTAAAATAAGTTCCCTTGAAACACAAGTTCAAAAATATTTTCAGAAGATGCATTAGAAATTAAGTATAATCTGTTCAAGAGGCATTATCCTGAGGGTTAAGATTTTTTCGAGATTTTAAATTAAGGCTCCTATGGACCAATAAGATTCATCCAAATTTAGGGAGGAGATAAATAGAAGAATAAAAGAAAAATCCCCCAAAAATGAGTAAATACTCACATAAGATGAAGAGTTGACCTAAGGACAAGGTTAATAGTTAAAAAAGAGAGATATTTAGATGAAATGATGCATTTTTGACACCTCAGTATGGGGGAATTCCCCTCATGAAGGAGGCGCCTATTTCACATGTGTGGGAGAGTTTTAAACTCCCAAATAATGAGATATTTTAATCTCTCCTCTCTCCTGTTTCAACTAGATCCAAAAAGTGGACTAAACTGACCCAAAAATGGTCAAAGTTTAACCAAACTGATCTGGAAAATTCTAGAATCAGTTGGCTTGGTTAGAAGCTCACTTTTTCCTATAAATAGAAGCCTTCTCCTTTGTTGAAACTCAATAGTGTTTTGCACTATTACCCTGCCTCTCCCAAGTGCCAAAAACTGTGAATTTTACTCATAATTCATTAGTTTTTTACCTTCCCTCTTCTAAAAGATTGGTGGCCACTCTTGTTTCAAACAAGAGTAGAACCCTCAAACCATCAAGCCAAAGGAAAGCTCTCAAATTATCCATGTAAGTTGGAGATTCTTCTCTTTTCTATTTCTTTTATGGATTTTTGTCTTCTCTAAAATGAAATGATGTTATGCCTCATTGAAAAAGGCATTCCCCTCTCTTCTTTAGTAAATCCAACTATTCTTTATCCTAGATGATTGATTATTGGATAAAATCAAGTTTTTCATAATGTTCTCTTAAATAAGTAGAAAATGTTTACATTAGAATGATTTAAATACTCTTGGTGAACTTCTAATTAATTTTAGTGAGTTAAAAATTGAAAAATGGTCAGCCATACAAAGGAGGTTATGGCGAAATTTTTTGAAAATTTATGAAATAAATTTCATCTTTTATTAATCAAAAAGAGTAATCCCCATCGTTAGAGTATTCTAAAAGTGTCATTTTCATTCATGCATAGAAAGATGCATATTGATTAATTTTTATAAAAGAATGATTTTCAATAGAATTAAATTCTATAAAAGATACTTATTGATAATTTTTTTATTTTGAAAGTGTTACTTTCTTCATTATGGATTTTTATGCATAAAATAATGCATAAAAGTATATTTTTTTATTACAAAAGAGTTACTTTCATCATATTGATTTTTATGCATAAAAGAATATTTTTTATTATAAAAGTGTTACTTTTATCATAAATGATTTTTATGCATAAACATATGCATAAAAGATATTTTTTTAATATTAAAAGTGTGATTTTCATCATAAATGATTTTTATGCATAAACATATGCATAAAAGATATTTTTATATATTAAAAGTGTGATTTTCATCATAAATGATTTTTATGCATAAACATATGCATAAAAGATAACTTTTTTATATTAAAAGTGTGATTTTCATCATAAATGATTTTTATGCATAAACATGTGCATAAAAGATATTTTTTTATGCTAAAAGTGTGATTTTCATCATAAATGATTTTATGCATAAACATATGCATAAAGGATATTTTTTTAATATTGAAAATGTGATTTTCATCATAAATGATTTTTATGCATAAACATATGCATAAAAGATATATTTTTAAATATTAAAAGTGTGATTTTCATCATAAATGATTTTATGCATAAACATATGCATAAAGGATATTTTTTTAATATTAAAAATGTGATTTTCATCATAAATGATTTTTATGCATAAACATATGCATAAAAGATATATTTTTAAATATTAAAAGTGTGATTTTCATCATAAATGATTTTTATGCATAAACATATGCATAAAAGATATTTTTTAAATATTAAAAGTGTGATTTTTATCATAAATGATTTTTATGCATAAACATATGCATAAAAGATATTCTTTTATATTAAAAGAGTGATTTTCATCATAAATTATTTGTATGCATAAAAGAAATTCTTTTATATTAAAAGAGTAATTTTCATCATAAATGATTTGTATGCATAAACATATGCATAAAAGAAATTCTTTCATGTTAAAAGAGTGATTTTCATCATAAATGATTTTTATGATGATAAAAGTGTGACTTTCATCAGAATTAGATTTTATGCATAATTAGATGCATATAGAATCTCTGTAATTAAATAAGGGTTCTCCTTAATCCTCTGTTAATTTTCGTAAAAATTGGAAAAATGAATAAGCAGAGAATATGTGCAAGGAAATTCTACCGTTTCATATTCACTAAGATGGGAATGAGAAAATTCAAATAAACTATCGAAGTCGGAGATCGAGATAAATGATTATTTTATTCCTCCTAGGAATTCATGATTAGTTTAGAAATCTGTAAGCAAATATTCAATGAACGAAATTTAGAAAAAGAGAAATTGAAATATTACCTTTCAAGAAAGATAGTTTAGGAAGAACATTTCCAAACCCAAACTCTGATTCAGACTATTGACCAAGACCTAATTCCTTCGTTAATTTCAATCAATGACGATAGTTCAGGAAAAAAGTTCAGGAAAAATGTACTCAAATCTCCCACCGAATCTGAAACTAAGTTAAGACTTTTGATTTTGATCTGAGGATCAAGTTAACTGAATTCGAGGAATTTTGTTTGGAATTCAGACTTGGATCTAGAAGTATTGAGATACGGATTTAAGATTATTCATGGTTTTCAAACAAAATCAAAACTAAAAACTTGCATAGAAACCCTGTTTTCTTGAAGGACTGTCTTACGCCAGAATGCTGGAGGGAGCATTCGGCATATTTGTTTATCTAAGGGGAGTTCGGTTGCAACAGCTGGCGGGGAGTGTTCGAGGGACAGCTCACGCGGCAAAAACCTGCCCAGGTCTTGACCAGCCTGGGTATGGTGAAAAATGGTGTGCTTCCGGTACGATGGGTGAAGGCCGACGAAGCGGTCCCCGAGTGAAGTACCATAACACCTAAGGAGGATCCTGGAGTGTTCTGACCAAGCGATGCACGGGCTCGTGGTGCTTAGGACACCCATACGTATGTCGAGGAAGATTTATATATATGTATGTTGACGAAATGATTATTGTAATCTGTTTTACTGGATCACGTTGTTGCTGACCAGCTGGTCCCAACAGAGAGTCCAGAGTGGTACTGTTTTTGTGAAACAAGGAATTGAATGGAAATTTTGAGTTATGAAATCTGTGATCATATTTGTTTTATCAATGGATTATTTTTATATTAAAGTTTTAAAGAGGAGTGTGTGCGTATCTATTTTCTAAAGCTAAAGTTAAGAAAGGCATTTCAATTATGGGTGGGTGAGTACTTGTTTGCATCTATCAATTTCAGTGTGACAGGGTGGTGGCTAACCCATGGGCCGGATGGGGTTAGGCTGGAATCAGTGGAGTTTTAATAATCAAACTAAAAAATCTTAGGATTAAATCTTAGGATTCGAGTAGCTAGTTAATTCCCTGATAAATTTCTCAAATGAGTGGATCAACGGCTGTGCCTGGTCTTGATTAGGAAAAAAGCATTGAATTTACTCAGATGATCAAATTATATCAGTGATAATATCCTTCTATCTGGTTTATTCAGGTGAAGGATAGTTTAGAATTGATCTCGTTATAAAAATTCGTTAAGAAAATTCAAAAAGGTGGAATCATCCCCACTTTCCGGGCATGGGAAATTTTCCCAGTTTCGGTTTTCGGAGTGACCACCAGCCTAGTCTCGTGCCCGGACATTCGTGGTGGGCGAGGCCCCGAGTGAGAAACCCTGCCCCGCACATGAGGGGGCTGCTTTCACTGTCAGCTACTACCGGGAGTCCGGTGTGCGGAGGGGGCCGAGGGATCTCACAATTGGTATCAGAGCGAAAATTACCTAAATTTTTAATAGAAATCTGGGAAAGAAATGTTTTTCACTTGTTAATACTATGTGAATGAACTTCAAAAATTGAAAACTTATAAATTGAATTGGAAATTTATAGATGGACACCCCGAACCTATCTGGAATTCTTGGACTCTCTCAGAGTCAGGATTGATATGATAGCTTTTGCATTTGATCACCTCGTCAACTCTGCTATGACCCGAATGAGCAGAGTGAAACTCGCTTGCCATTTTGAGAGTCTTTACTTTCCTGATCCTCTTGAGCGACGTCGGTATATGTGGTTCTGTGGAGGACGGTCTATTAACATCAGTACCAGTCAGCGTCAGAGGCTCAGGCAAAATATTTCCTTGGCCATGATTCTGATAAGACTAGGGCTTGTTCAGCATGTTCAACTCTTTGATCATTCACCCAAGAAATTCAGAACTTCATGCCGATTTTTTAGACTTCTTAGCCGCTTTATCCCGAGAAATAGAATTACAGCACCTCTTTGTGTAATGAATCATGTGTACCATGGTATGTCTTCTTCACAGTTTCGCTTCTTTATGCGATTACGACTGAGGCGGTGATTTTGGAGCCGAGCTGCTCTATGTATATATTGCAACTTTTATATAAATATAGAAATGTTTTTTGGAGAAAAAAATTCCCTGTTGTATAAGTGATTGTTTACGGACGATCTGATAAAGAAAAATCTGTTATCGGACATATGTCATAGATTTCCAATAAGATCATTGTCTTGTTTAAGAAATTGTTTTCCGAACCTCTTAAGTCTTAGGATCTCGTGGATGATATCAAAATAAAAATTTAATAATATATAAATTTTTGGCAGAATCATGAGACGAGGAAACCGTGGCCATCAGCCAAACCCTCTCTCTGAAGATGACGAGCTTGACCCTGATGTTTGCAAGGCTCTTCATAGGACTCAGCCAGGACCCTTCAAAGGAGAAGGGGAGAACATGGGCGAGGCTGTAAAGAAATGGGTGGAAGCCATAGAAGAATATTTTGACGTCACAGGCTACAATGAGCGGAGCAAAATGGCTCTTGCCTGGCTAAAAATAGTGGAAACAACCAGGGTAGCATGGAGAAACCACTGTGACACCAACCGTTTGGACAGAAATACTCAGTCTTGGAACGACCTAAAAACCTATCTAAGAAAGAGATTTTGTCTCCCTGGATTTTTGGATATCAAAATGAACGAATTCTTAGAGCTAAAGCAGGAGAGCAAAACCATCGAGGAATATCACCAAGCCTTTGCTCTTCTACTCAAATATTCACCACCTCTAGATGAAGAACAACTCATGGCCAGGTTCATTTGGGGAATGAACGAACCCTTGGACACACTAGTCAAAAATGCCGAGCCAGTGTCCATATAGCTGAAGCAGTAAGAATGGCAAAACATTTTGCCAAAGCCTTTGTAGTAAAGGTCCCGCCAAAGCCTGCACCCTCTAACTTTAAAAGATTTCAAGCCCAGGGAAGTTCTTCAAACTTTCCACCCCCAAAGAGGCAGCAAGGCCCGAATCAGAATCAGGATGCAGGAAGATTCCGAAGTGAAGGAAGACCCTTCCCCCAGAATACTTTCTCAAGAGCCCCACCATGAACTCAGAAGTGAAAACCGATGTTTTGGATGCCAAGGTTTTGGTCACCAAACTGAAAGACTGCCCGACTCCTGCCATGTCAAGGGGACAAGGAAGTCAAGGACCCCGAATTCAGAGACCAATCCCTTCATACCAGTCTAATCAGGGTCTGTCTCGCCCAAGCCAGGGAAACCCAAAATAACTCCAGCTCAGCCATCTGCCTCTGTGTCCAGAGTAACCTCAGAACTCCTTCCCAGAGCAGTCACAATTTTAGATGTAGTAGAAGAGGAAAGAGGGCATATCTTTGCTGCAATTGAAAACCAAGGACCTAACCATCAGTTCTCAGTCATCCATACTCCAGCAGAATATCAAGGTAAGCCTTTTAAGCTTTTGATTGATTCAGGCAGTTCTCATTCATTCATTTCCCTTGGATGCTTGCGTAAGCTAGTCTTAGAACAAAAATTAGGGAAACCTATGCAAGTTGAATTGGCCAGTGGGAAGACTCTTTTCACTCACCATGAGACAGATATTATCCAGTTCAATCTAGATGGTAATGTAACCAACTGTCAGTTCAAAGTCTTACCTCTGGGAGTTTTTGACGGGATCCTTGGAATGGATTGGCTCCACAAAAATCAAGCTGACATACACTATGACAATGGAACCATTTCCTTCCATGACCTTCACGGGAACAAAGTTCAAGGAACTGGAGTTTCCGAATCCCCAGACCTTCAGTTAAGTAAAAGTTTCTAGGTTGCTGAAACGACTTAGAAAGAAGCAGCAAATTTATGTTGTCAAAATGAACCCAGTAGAGTCAAAGCTTAAGGCTAAAGAACCAGAATGGTTGAATGAATTTGATGATCTATTCCCACAGCAGAGCTAACTGAAATGCCTCCAATTCAAGAAGTAGATCATGTGATTGAATTGACCCCTGAAGCTCAGCCAGTAGCCCTGCGCACATACAAAATGCCAGTTCCTGAAGCCATCAAACTCAAGGAACAGCTTAGACAGCTGTTAGAACAAGGGTTTGTAAGACCTAGTGTTTCACCTTGGGGTGCACCAGTTTTCTTTCAGAAAAAGAAAGATGGAACGCTTAGACTCTGTGTGGACTACAGAGGTCTAAATCAGATAGTTAAGAATAAGTATCCTATCCCAAGAATTGATGAGCTTTTGAACAAACTAAATGGAGTCCAAATCTTCACAAAGATAGATCTCAAATCCGAGTATTACTAGATCAGGATCAATGATCAAGATATACCAAAAACAACCATCAATACTCGCTATGGGCATTATGAATTTACTGTCATGCCGTTCGGATTAACTAATGTCCCAGCTACATTCAATCGCCTAATGCAGGACATCCTCAGAGAATACTTGGATGATTTTGTTCTAGTTTTCTTTGATGACATTCTGATTTACTCAAAGAATGCAGCTGACCATGAGACTCATGTCTGAAAAGTCCTTGAGATTCTAAGGAAGCACCAACTCTTTGCAAAAAAGAGCAAATGCACTTTCTCTGCCGACCATGTTGAATACTTGGGCTTTCTGGTATCCAAAGATGGAATTTCTCCAGATTCTGCAAAAGTCCAAGCAGTCATAGATTAGCCTGAACCAAAGACAGTGATGAAAGAAGTCAGAGGATTCTTGGGATTGATTGGTTGGTATAGAATTTTTATACCAAAGTATGCTCTCATAGCTTCCCCCCTGACTAACCTTCTCAAAAAGAATATCCCATTTCAGTGGTCTGCCAGGTGCCATAGTGCTTTTGATAAGCTGAAGACCGCCTTGGTAACCAGTCTCGTTCTGAAGCTGCCAGATTTCTCTCTACCCTTTGAGGTAGTAACTGATGCAAGTGGTTTTGCCCTGGGAGGTGCACTCATGCAGGAAGGTCATGCAGTGGCCTATGAATCCCGAAAGCTCAGAACGCATGAGAGGAATTATGCTGTCCACCATGACCTGGAATTACTTTCAGTAGTCTATGCCTTAAAGTTGTGGAGACATTACCTACTGGGAAAAAGACTCACTTTGATGACAGATCATCAGAGCTTAAAGTGGATCTTTACTCAGAAGGACCTCAACATGCGCCAAAGAAGATGGATGTAGACCTTACAGGAGTTTGATTTTGAAATCAAGTACCGCCCAGGCAAAGAAAATGTGGTAGCAGATGCCCTGAGCAGAAAAGCCTCCTTGCTTGCAATTACTGTAGTATCAAATCCTTTGATTATTGAAACAAGAGAGAAGATCATGCAGGATAGATTCTTTGGCCCTATTGCTACCCTACTTATGCAGGAAAGCAAAACTCCTCAGGAGTTGAACAGAGTTCAAGGGTATAGCCTGGATGATGGCATTATGTATTATAATCGCAAGCTATGCATTCCCAATGATGAGGGGACCAAGGATCAAATTCTGAATGAAGCCCATGACAGCCTTATAGCAGGACATCCAGGTTTCATCAAAACCTACATGTCTGTAAAGAAAAGCTTCTTTTGGCCTGGTCTGAAAAAGGATGTATTGAATCATGTACGTCAGTCTGACATGCCAGAAAGTCAAAGCTGAAAGAGTAAAAATGCCTGGGAAGTTACATCCATTGGACATCCCCCAGATGAAGTGGGAATGTATCAGTATGGACTTTATTACTGGATTCCCTTCAGTGCAATCAGGTTACTACTCCATTTTCGTGGTAGTTGACAGACTAACCAAAGTTGCCCATCTGATCCCAGTAAAAGAAACCTACACTACAGTGGATGTGGCCAGAGTGTTTCTCAAAGAAATCTTCAGATTGCATGGCCTACGCAGGAGAATAGTAAGTGATCGAGATCCCAAGTTTACTTCAAGGTTCTGGACTGCATTTTTTGAAGCAGTGGGAACTTTCTTGGATCTCAGCACAGCTTATCACCCTGAGACCGATGGTCAAACTGAAAGGGTAAACCAAGTAATCAAAGATATACTTCGGTCATGCTGTGGTAGGGAACCTAAGAAGTGGCCAAGCTATCTGCACCTAGTCGAGTTCGCCTACAATGCTTCTTATCACCGAAGTATCGGGATGAGCCCTTTTAAAGCTCTGTATGGACAAGATTGCTTAACTCCATTAACTTGGTCCGACCCATTGATTAGGGTCGAGATGTCCAAACATACGCTTGACGACATGAAGCAGTAGATGCAGTCAATTCGTAAAGATATTAAAGCTGCCCAGGATCGATAGAAGCAGTATGCAAATAAGAAGAGGACAGACAGAAAGTTTGAAGAAGCCGATATGGTCTTCATTAGAGTACGGCCCAAAAGAAGTTCTCTATCTCTTGGGAAGTACAAGAAATTATCCCCCAGATACTGTGGGCCATATTTGATTACAAAGAAAGTAGGTGACTTAGCATACAAGCTTCTTTTGCCTCCTTACCTCAAAGTTCATAATGTATTTCATGTAAGCCTTCTAAAGAAATATGTGCCAAGCCCAAATCATGTGCTTGATGATGAAATCCTAACCTCTTCAACCCAAGGATAAATGGAACTCTGTAACGCCTCCGCTCTACGGCTGCGTCTTCCTCAAGCCGCCATAGCCTAGGCGTGGAGAAGAAGAGAGGGTGGAAGTCGGTTCACCTCCCAACCATATAATGACGAGTTAGGGTTTCTCGTTGGGTTTTATACCAAAACCCTGGCCTGTGTCCACACCTCCTAGCCCGGTTGCCCATCTTACTTAAGAGCCGTGCTAACTTAGATGTGTACACACATCGACCAAACCCTAACGCCCATTAACCCCTGAACCCCGCTAGCACTAATAATACTCTCGAGACTCCGAAAGCTATTAACTTATGCTAGGGTTCGACTTCCGTAGGACCATAGTCCTGACAAACTCCAACCTAAAGAAATTCTTGATGTTCGAGAGAAGATTCTCAGGAATAGAATTCTCAGAGAATTATTGGTAAAATGGAAGTTTTATCCCTTTGAAGATGCCACCTCGGAGAATGAAGCCGATCTGTTGGTTGCAGGATTATCCCCAGTTTGCGAGATGAGGACATCTCGCGTTTTTCAAGTGGGAGAGAATGTAAGATTCCTTCCCAGCCTCTCAAGATGTCCAGCATCTTCCCCTGTAATCAAATCCCTCTTCAGAAATATAAAAGATCTTGTTTCTACCAGTTTTGGCCTAGAGAGAGAAAATATTCTAGAGAGAGAGTATTCAGATTTTAAATATTTTTAGATGGAAAAATTTCTCATCTTATTAAAATAAGTTCTCTTAAAATAGAAGTTCAAAAATATTTTCAGAAGGTGCATTAGAAATTAAGTATAATCTGTTCAAGAGGCATTATCCTGAGGGTCAAGATTTTTTTGAAATTTTAAATTAAGGTTCCTATGGACCAATAAGATTCATCCAAATGTAGGGAGGAGATATATAGAAGAATAAAAGGAAAATCCCTCAAAAATAAGTAAATACTCACATAAGATAAAGAGTTGACTAAGGACAAGGTTAATAGTTAAAAAAGAGAGATATTTAGATGAAATGATGCATTTTTGACACCTCAGTATGGGGGAATTCCCCTCATGAAGGAGGCGCCTATTTCACATGTGTGGGAGAGTTTTAAACTCCCAAATAATGAGATATTTTTATCTCTCCTCTCTCCTGTTTCAACTAGATCCAAAAAGTGGACTAAACTGACCAAAAAATGGTCAAAAATTGACCAAATTGATATGGAAAATTCTAGAATCAGTTGGCTTGGTTAGAAGCTCACTTTTTCCTATAAATAGAAGCCTTCCCCTTTGTTGAAACTCAATAGTGTTTTGCACTGTTACCCTGCCTCTCCCAAGTGCCAAAAACTGTGAATTTTACTCATAATTCATTAGTTTTTTACCTTCCCTCTTCTAAAAGATTGGTGGCCACTCTTGTTTCAAACAAGAGTAGAACCCTCAAACCATCAAGCCAAAGGAAAGCTCTCAAATTATCCATGTAAGTTGGAGATTCTTCTCTTTTCTATTTCTTTTATGGTTTTTTATGATTTTTGTCTTCTCTAAAATGAAATGATGTTATGCCTCATTGAAAAAGGCATTCCCCTCTCTTCTTTAGTAAATCCAACCATTCTTTATCCTAGATGATTGATTATTGGATAAAATCAAGTTTTTCATAATGTTCTCTTAAATAAGTAGAAAATGTTTACACTAGAACGATTTAAATACTCTTGGTGAACTTCTAATTAATTTTAGTGAGTTAAAAATTAAAAAATGGTCAACCATACAAAGGAGGTTATGGCAAAATTTTTTGACAATTTGTGAAATAAATTTTATCTTTTATTAATCAAAAAGAGTAATCCCCATCGTTAGAGTATTCTAAAAGTGTCATTTTCATTCATGCATAGAAAGATGCATATTGATTAATTTTTATAAAAGAATGATTTTCAATAGAATTAAATTCTATGAAAGATACTTATTGATAATTTTTTTATTTTGAAAGTGTTACTTTCTTCATTATGGATTTTTATGCATAAAATAATGCATAAAAGTATATATTTTTTATTACAAAAGAGTTACTTTCATCATATTGATTTTTATGCATAAAAGAATATTTTTTATTATAAAAGTGTTACTTTTATCATAAATGATTTTTATGCATAAACATATGCATGAAAGATATTTTTTTAATGTTAAAAGTGTGATTTTCATCATAAATGATTTTTATGCATAAACATATGCATAAAAGATATTTTTTTATATTAAAAGTGTGATTTTCATCATAAATGATTTTTATGCATAAAATATATTTTTTTAATATTAAAAGTGTGATTTTCATCATAAATGATTTTTATGCATAAAAGATATTTTTTTAATATTAAAAGTGTGATTTTCATCATAAATGATTTTTATGCATAAACATATGCATAAAAGATATTTTTTTATATTAAAAGTGTGATTTTTATCATAAATGATTTTTATGCATAAACATATGCATAAAAGATATTTTTTAAATATTAAAAGTGTGATTTTCATCATAAATGATTTTTATGCATAAGCATATGCATAAAAGATATTCTTTTATATTAAAAGAGTGATTTTCATCATACATGATTTGTATGCATAAAAGAAATTCTTTTATATTAAAAGAGTAATTTTCATCATAAATGATTTGTATGCATAAAAGAAATTCTTTCATGTTAAAAGAGTGATTTTCATCATAAATGATTTTTATGATGATAAAAGTGTGACTTTCATCAGAATTGGATTTTATGCATAATTAGATGCATATAGAATCTCTATAATTAAATAAGGGTTCTCCTTAATCCTCTGTTAATTTTCGTAAAAATTAGAAAAATGAATAAGCAGAGAATATGTGAGAGGAAATTCTACCGTTTCATATTCACTAAGATGGGAATGAGAAAATTCAAATAAACTATTGAAGTCGGAGATCGAGATAAATGATTATTTTATTCCTCGTAGGAATTCATGATTAGTTTAGAAATCTGTAAGCAAATATTCAATGAACGAAATTTAGAAAAAGAGAAATTGAAATATTACCTTTCAAGAAAGATAGTTTAGGAAGAACCTTTCCAGACCCAAACTCTGATTCAAACTATTGACCAAGACCTAATTCCTTCGTCAATTTCAATAAATGACGATGTGCCCAGTTCAGGAAAAATGTACTCAAATCTCCCACCGAATCTGAAACTAAGTTAAGACTTGATTTTGATCTGAGGATCAAGTTAACTGAATTTGAGGAATTCTGTTTGGAATTCAGACCTGGATCTAGAAGTATTGAGATACGGATTTAAGATTATTCATGGTTTTCAAACAAAATCAAAACTGAAAACTTGCATAGAAACCCTGTTTTCTTAAAGGGCTGACTTACGTCAGAATGCTGGAGGGAGCATTTGGCATATATGTTTATCTAAGGGAAGTTCGGTTGCAACAGCTGGCGGGGAGTGTTCGAGGGACAGCTCACACGGCAAAAAACCTACCCAGGTCTTGACCAGCCTGGGTATGGTGAAAAATGGTGTGCTTCTGGTATGATGGGCGAGGGCCGACGAAGCGGTCCCTGAGTGAAGTACCAGGACACCTAAGGAGGATCCTGGAGGGTTTTGACCAGGTGATGCACAGGCTCGCGGTGCTTAGGACACCCATACATATGTCGAGGAAGATTTATATATATGTATGTTGACGAAATGATTATTGTAATCTGTTACTGGATCTCGTTGCTGGCCCCAACGGAGAGTCCAGAGTGGTACTGTTTTTGTGAAACAAGGGATTGAATGGAAATTTTGAGTTATGAAATCTGTGATCATATCTGTTTTGTCAATGGATTTTTTTTATATTAAAGTTTTAAAGAGGAGTGTGTGCGTATCTGTTTTCTAAAGCTAAAGTTAAGAAAGGCATTTCAATTATGGGTGGGTGAGTACTTGTTTGGATCTACCGATTCTAGTGGCAGGGTGGTGGCTAACCCATGGGCCGGATGGGATTAGGCTGGAATCGGTGGAGTTTTAACAATCAAACTGAAAAATCTTAGGATTACGCTAGGATTCGAGTAGCTAGTTAATTCCCTGATAAATTTCTCAAATGAGTGGATCAACGGGCTGTGCCTAATCTTGATTAGGAAAAAAGCGTTGAATTTACTCAGATGATCAAATTATATCAGTGATAATATCCTTCTATCTAGTTTATTCAGGTGAAGGATAGTTTAGAATTGATCTCATTAGAAAAATTCGTTAAGAAAATTCAAAAAGGTGGAATCGTCCCCGCTTTTCGGGCATGGGAAATTTTCCCGGTTTCGGTTTTCGGAGTGACCACCAGCCTAGTCTCGTGCCCGGACATTTGTGGGCGAGGCCCCGAGTGAGAAACCCTACCCCGCGCATGAGGGGGCTGCTTTCACTGTCAGCTAACTGGGAGTCCGCCAGTGCGCGGAGGGGGTAGAGGGATCTCACACACAAACTAAGATACACCTCGTTGCTCTCCACGTTGATGTAATGTTTTTGCAGTATCCTACATGCTCTAGCCATGGTCCCCTGTACCAACAAAGTAATCTAGGACTGCATCCCCGCAATCAGTGTGAACGTCCAACAAGTAACCACCCACATGCCATAGTATAAGCTCACAATTAGCATTTATACAAATGGACAACAATATAAAAGACAATGACTATATAACAATTACACTACTCAAATCCTCAGGTGCTCCGCATGTAGAGTGCACACCATAGGGCTGTCGGCCTATAGGAACTCTACAACAAGCACAAAAGCCGACTCCACAAGTACCTCCTTAAAAACATTCTATCGAGGAGGAACAAAAACCTCATCCTCGTAGAGACAGATATTTTGGAAAATCGGCCCACAACAAGTGCAGGCCTCTAAGGCTATCGAAGGCATCCATGCTTCCCCAACTTGTCAGAGATCCCATAAATCGTTGCAATACTACAAGATTCCTGGAACAACAAACAATATAAGTGGACTACAAACACTATAATAAAGATGAATGGAGAGAGTCACTAGCTCGGGTTCGAGATCATACATGTGTTTTCACTTTTCCAAAAGCCGGAGACGGAGGTGATCAATATCAAAGCTCACAGTAGTCCCCATGCAGAAATCTATCCTCCAGGCCTCCAAAATGTCCTCTACCATCAGCAAACCTCAAAACCTTGCCTCAGGAGCTCTCTGAATCAGTAAGGTTCCCTCTGCTTACACTCCTTTCTGTCCCGCTGACTCTTCTAGAACCTCCAACCACTCCAAATCGACCAAGATCCATCACAATCAAGCTCAACCGCCATCGACAGCAACTAATAACTTGTTTCCTCAAAAAAACTCTCTGACCACTAGCCTTTCTGACTCGTGACAGTCTAGACTGTCAGACCAAACTCACAAGCTCTTCTCACAAACACAGACAAGTCAAATCAAGGTCCCTACACTCTTACCTAACATCTTTGGTGTTCAACTGACATAGAACTGACTTTGTATACTTTCTCTTCCGATTATGACTCAAAATCAATTCTGACACAGTAGACAATAGATTTTCCCTCACACGGGATCCTCCTCCATCATCTCACTCAATACAACACAAATATAGCACCATGGCATAAAAACTCATCAAATCACAAAGAGCACCAGCTCCATATACCATATTCTTCTCTGAAACAAACAAACAATCTCAACATCCCTGAGACTTGGGGATTCAAAGGAAAAAGAAGAAAAAAATGAACAAATTTCCAAGGTCCTCCACTATTAGACCCAACAACAGCTCTTCAAAGTTTCACCTTCATCCATGCAAAATAGCATCCAACTGACAAGTAGTTACAATTGAAGATGAATTTGTTTGGACCAAGTATCTAATAGAGGGGCAACACAAATAACCTAGGATCACATACATGGCCAATTCTCTAGATTCTAGCCCTACCTCTGCTCTGATTCAACCAGCCTTATCTCACTGCTTTGCTCCACTTCACTGTAAGCTTTAAAATATGTAGGTTTTTAAGCCTGCAAACTGCAAACAGAAAAATCGATATTGTAGGAGACCACTTCTCGGCAGACGATGTTCTCCACTCTCTCTGGTGATCTCTCACCACCGCCACTAGAGAGTCCTGTAAAATGGTCACCTTTGTGCCTCTTCAACCCCGTTGCCACCTTGATAACTTCTGGATCACTGCGCCGTCCAACTTTTTAGCTCACCATACACTTTCTATTTTCCAATTGTGCACCTAGGCTTATCAACTCAGAGGGTGGCCATGTCAATTTTTCCACCCTAGGTTCACTTCACACGATAGTACTTCATATATCTACATGTGTTTGGAGAGGGCTCTAGATTCCCCTCACATTTAGCCCACCCCCTACATGAAAACATTCATGTTTTCATATATTATTTCTTGTAACTCATCTTCCTACAACCAACTTGCACCTCCATCTTTCCAGGACAACGTGCCAAAAAGGCCACAATAAAAACAACTATCCAGCATGCATACTGACACTTTGTTGTAGCCCATCCCCCGAGGTCAAATGGTACTATCTTTTCAACCTGAGGTACAAACCCCTACAAAAAAACACCCAAATCCTTCTCTTCATTTTGTCCAAACATCTGCACTTCTGGTATCTCCAGACTCTTATAAGTACCCACACCACCAACACTACTGTATGCATTCCCATTAGTAAACAAAAACATAACCTTTGTGCTTTCTGTTGCAATAACATCTGACAACCTGCCATGAGGCGCACTTGTAAACTCTTCATTCACCACCACAGCATCTTCATCATCATCCTCACACACAAAGTATGGCCCACATGAATCAACTATCATGCTATCCACATCCTTATGTTCAGTAAGGTTAGAGTTAACATCCTTCATATCATCTCTTTTAAAGGACTTATCTCCCAAGCTATTCAATGAGGGCTCATCATCAACATTAAAGGACTTATCTCCCAAGCTATTCAATGAGGGCTCATCATCAACATTAAACAAAGAAGAAAAATCAAGACAGCAACTATCAGCCATAGCAAAACCCACATTACTCTCATTAACAACTACAGACACTTTAGACTCTTCACTACTACTTGTATCTCTTGCTTCAAAACCTTTGGCATCTCTTCAAGGCTCTCCACACCCTACTCAGCATACTCAGTCTCTTCCAAGCTTTCTTGACCAAGTAGGACACATGCATCCACATGACCCACAGTGAAAGACTTCTCTATTTGTCCACTACTTCCATCCTCAGTTGACTCAAACACGTCTTTACGCATGGCATCCCTGGCATCTCTAACGCTATCTGTCTCCACGCTAACACATGCATCATCTCTCATATCTACTAACTGTTGGTTAGCTTCACTTTCAACAAATCCTCATCCTCTTCACACTCAAGCACTGGGTTAGCAACCACTTCACCATCATCAAGCTTCAGATCACATGACATTATGTCCAAGCTCACAGAGACATGAGACATCATAATCCTCCATTGAGTCTGACATTGAAATCTCTTCTGGTATCTACAAACCTTTTGGCTTCAATACTCTATCATAGGGTGCATCTACAAGCTCAAGCCAACATAGAACCTCAACTTCCTCTCTTTGTTGCAAGCTGTCTCAAGAGCTTCTTTTAAGTTCTTATTGGAACCTTAATTGGACCATAATCCAAAAATTTCTGAAAAATGTAGACCCTTAGGCTAAGGTCCCTTATACCATTTTCAATTAATTCCTAATGCACATTGAAAAGTTCATTTTGAACTTCTGTTTTAGGGGAATCCTTTTTAGGAGGATTTTTATATCTAAAGATATCTCGATTTTGGATTATCTCTCTCTAGACATTTTCTCTCTCTAGGCCAAAACAGGATAAAAGAAGACCTTTTTTCTATTTCAGAGAGGGGAATAATTACAAGAACAGAAGGGGAGGTTCTTACATCTTTACACCTCAAATGCTGGAGGGAGGAATCTTACAGACTCTGTATACTTTCTCTTTTGATTCTGACTCAAAATCAGTTCTGACACAACATACAACAACAAATTTTCCCTCACAGGGGATCCTCCTCCATCATCTCACTCAATACACCATAAATATAGCACCATGGCATAAAAACTCATCAAATCACCATATTCTTCTCAGAAACAACCAAACAACCTCAACATCCCTAAGACTTGGGGCTTCAAAGGAAAAAGAAGAAAAAACAAGTAAACTTCTAGGGTCCTCCATTATTTTAGACCCGATAGCAGCTCTTCAAAGCTTCACCTTCATACACGCGAAACAGCATCGAGTTGACAAGCAGCAGTTATAATTGAAGATGAACTAGTCTGGATAAAGTATCTAACAGAGGGGGGGCAACACAGAGAACCCAGGATCACACATCATGGCCATTTCCCTGGATTCTAGTCCTACCTATGCTCTGCTCTAATTCAATTAGCCTTCTCTCGACTAATTCAGTATCGAGTTGACAAGCAGCAGTTATAATTGAAGATGAACTAGTCTGGATAAAGTATCTAACAGAGGGGGGGCAACACAGAGAACCCAGGATCACACATCATGGCCATTTCCCTGGATTCTAGTCCTACCTATGCTCTGCTCTAATTCAATTAGCCTTCTCTCGACTAATTCAACCAGCCTTCTCTCACTGCTTTGGTCTTCAAAGCTTCACCTTCATCCACATGAAACAACATCTAGCTGACAAGCAGTTACAATTGAAGATAAACTAGTCTGGACCAAGTATCTAACAAAGGGGCAACACAGAGAACCCAGGAGCACACACCATGGCCAATTCTCTAGATTCTAGCCCTAGCCCTACCTCTGCTCTGATTCAACTAGCCTTCTCTCCATTGCATTGCTCCTCTTCACTTTAATCTTCAAAACATGCAAGTTTTTGGGCCTGCAAACTGCAAACAAAAAAATCAATACTGCATGAGATCACTCCTCTACAGACGATGTTCTCCACTCTCTCTGGTGATCTCTTGCCACCGCCACTCGAGAGTCCCATAAAATGGTCACCTTTGTACCTCTTCGACCCATGTCGCTGCCTTGATAGCTTCTAAATCACTACACCATCCAACTTTTTAGCTTGCGAGATAAACTTTCTATTTTCCAATTGCGCACCTGCGCTTATCAACTCAGTGGGGCCACTTTGATTTTCCCACCCTGGATTCACTTCACATGATAGTATGTAAACTTCATATATCTACATGTTGTGTTTGGAGAGGGCTCTGGATTCCCTTCACAATGGGCACAACTTTTGCCCCATCATGCCAATGCACAAGGACACCTATAATATATACACGGGCTCTATATGTAGTAGACACATAAATGGGTATTGATATCTTAAGCACCTACATTAAGCTTGAGCATCAACAACCATCCATCAACTATCCATGTACATTTTTAGATGGGGGGGATGATTAGCCTAGCTCATGGTACAACCCATTGCCTAGACCTTCCTCAAATCAATAAGAACCTTCCATGCCCTCTTCTTTGGTCCCACCTCCCATTGATCCACATTGCCTCTATCCCCAGTGCTCTCACTAATGCCAAATCCCTTAAGCCACAGAGGCTCCCCAGCTTCATTGTTGTAGCTATGGGTAAAGCTAGCTACAATATTATGCATCAATAATGTAATGATCTTAACTCCCCAAAAAAAGAGATAATGATGAAAAAAGTAGCAAAGAGAGTCAAAGAACGTAGTGAGTTGGAGAAATCTTCAAGTTGGAGAAGTACATATGCAGGCGCACACCTTGTATATTTCACTACAACGAATGGGGTGCATTTTTTTAGCAAACAATTGTGTGCGAGCAGTTTTATGGAATTGGTAAGAAATTGAAATCGTAACATATAGGTACCTCTACCATCTCTCTCTCTCTCTCTCTCTCTCTCTCTCTCTCTCTCTCTCTCTCTCTCTCTCTCTCTCTCTCTCTCTCGGGTTATTGATACATATACACACCAATGCATTACACATGCACATGAAATATTGATAAAAGTCACTTCCATACATGAGACATTGAATACAAAATCCATGGAAAATACAATAAGTGTCTTGTGGCAACCAATTACATGATCATCTCCATGACTCATTTTCCATGTGGGGCACCAACACTACTTAAAGTTGCATGATCATGCTGTTATGCTGAACCACACCTCCAAGAGGGAACTCTACACATTCACCTAATGGATGAGCAATGAAACACAATCGTCGTGGGGTACTTACCAATGCTTCGAGCTTGTGTCTCTCGAAGCCTCCAAGCTCGCATATGTGCTCCAAACTCCAAGCTCCACCTCCTCATCACTGTCACCATGGAGTTGCTCACACTATCACATATGCCAATCACACTCTCTCTCACTCTCTCATACAAGCATAAACACACAAGCATGAGAGAGGCACAATGCTAGAATGATCTCACTCCTCACTCTCTCATAAGTACAAAGGAAGAGCTCTCAATAGCACAAAGGGGATTGTGTCCTTTCATTATGAGAAAATACCTTATATACAATTGTCCCTTATTCACACTTGGGTGCCCAAAACTTACTAATTAGGCCTTGGGTGGCCAATGTCTCATAATGTACAACCTTTATAGTGCCTTTACATAACACTTATTAATGTCCTCAATTGAGGATCATGGTGTTAATCCAAATGGGATTAACATTCCCCCTTTCCTGAAGTAGGTTCTATCTTGAATACTGGCAAATGTGGCTGGGTTAAATATTGGAAAATTGTAGCAGACATGAGAATCCCTCTCTTTTGCTTATTGAAACTCCAGCGGTGTCCATCTCCTCTTGATAGGCATGTAGAGTGGATCCACTTGTAATGTTGGTGGCGCACTCATGTAAATGCTACTGTATTCAGCGTGACTGTTAAAAATTCCTTTGCAGTTGTGGTGCCTCTTCATTTGTGTGTATGGTAGTGTATCCACCTCTGGATGTTTTCTTCTCCATCTTCTGTAAGAATAACTGACCAGGTGACCAGGCAAATTTCCAACAAGTCTGATAGATGGGGGTTTGCTAGCTTCGTGTGTTTTGCCACATTGGACCATTATGTTTCTTCTCCAACCAATGGCAGTAATTCCTGTAATTCTAGGTGAGTGGCCTTGAGAGGGCACATAATGTTGCCGAGTGGGGGTGACCACAGAATATGCCTCTTGGAGAATCTTGCTTGTAGGATCAAACTGCATCAGGGCATTGAACATAAGCTCTGGCTTTAACCATGGATTGCCTTGTTGTATGAATTCTTCATATTCTGCAGTTGTCATGGAATCCAAAACATTATTGGTGTAATATTATCAACTAGAGGTAGATTACATACCTCCTGAGGTTGCCTTGGTAGAGATGGAACAGGTGCCAATATCTCCTCGGGGGCGAGTGTGTTAGTGGGAAATTCTAATTCTAGTGGGGAGAAGGAAGAGTAGATGCATCTAGCTTGTGAAGAAGTAGTAGGAAGTGTGCTTGGATAGGGATTAAGAAGCCTACTGGCTATATTCTTCGTTATCCACATCTAGGTAATTTATGTGAGTTGCATCAAAATTATTGCTTACAATGGTAAGCATAGCTTCTAAATGCTTATGGATATTAGTATATAACTTAAGGATGCCCACTGGGTGATATAAGGTAGACCCACAAAGATTTAAATGCTGGTGGGGGTATTATATACTTCTAACACCTATGACTAATTACCCATTGATAAGTATTAGCCACAACCTCGTAGTTAGCTGGTGTTGCTGGTATGTCATCTGAAACAAACAAGTCGAGTTTGTCGACCCTGTTATCCAAAATTTTTGAATTTTGTAAGACACGACACCAACTACGGAAGTTGTGGAGTATTGGATGCAAAGGATAAAAGAAGATATCTTGAGGATTAGTTAATATCAGATCCCCCCTTAAAATGCTTGGTTGGGTCAGCATCGCGCTCGATATTTTGTTTTATAAGGGTTAATTCTCCTAAACCTATATCTTCAGCTAAGTTAATGTCATATTGAAGTAATGAGAGTGTTAGTGTAGACAAAAACAAGGTAAGAGTTTGAGAAGGGGCCCGAGGAGTTATTGGCAATTGTCCCAATTTCGAGGCGCGCTCAAGGAGGGTACGTAAGTCATTTGAGGGCTCCGGTCCTGTGTGGCTAGTTGGTGGGCCAATTCTTGCATGTGGATATCAACATTGCTGAGCTCTGTAGAAATGGTTATTTCTCTGATCATTCGTTTCAGCATCCAGCGCTTCGAATCTTCTTGTTGCCACTTCTTGTGCTCTTCTGGATGTAGCTTCTCTTTGATTGGCGTCAGTAATTTGAACTACCTATTGTGTTGCCAATCTTTGTGCATCCTGTAATTGGTTTTCTAGTTGTGATATTGTTTCTTGGCTTCTTTGCGCCGCTGTTTGGTTCGTGATTATTTCATTGAGAGCCTTTAGTTTTTTTGCATGTGTCTTGTTAATCTGATCTCGTTCCTGTTGCAGTCCTTGTACTCTTCCTTGTTCTTCTTGGAGGAGGCTGGTTGTGAGGAGCTCTATGTTGTTGAAGCATATCCGCAATATGCTTAGCGCTCTCCTGGTACTCCCCCATTTCCTTGGCATGCCTAGTTGTTAGGCCTTTTGTGTGAGATATCTCCGTTTGTATCTACTCCTTTGCTTGCTCCAGCCTTGCATTTAAGTCAGTGTTCTCATTTATTTTTTGTACAATGGTTTGACTCAGAACCAAGTTGTTGCTCTCTAATGCACTGTATCTTGTTTCCTGTCATTCTACAGCTTGTAAACTCCTTATGATTACTTCTTTATGAGTTTCCTTTGCTGCCGCCAAGTTATCTTTCACACTTTGTGTTTGGGCATTGGCCTCTTGTAGTTGATTCCATAGGCTGGCGTTCTTGTTGTGCAACATGTGTGTTGTCAACAAATGGCAACGCCATACCTTCTGTTCCTATTCCCAGTTGGTACTAGTGGCCTCACTTATTTTTGTATGGGGAACATTGAGGAGTGTGTCGAGACCTTCCAAGGTATCCTGGTGGAGGAATTGTTGAGTATCCATCTCCTTGAATGAACCAAGATGCGGCAGTGGCTCGTCTTCATCCAATCTTCTTTGTTTGCTTGGCATGGACATTTCTGGGGAGTGTGGCCTCTTACTAGATTCTGCTGGCATTACAAAATCTTATTGTGCAACTGATGCCTCTTTGTGTACTGGTCCTTCCAAAGTATGATCTTTCAGTGTTTGTTCTCCAACTTCCTATGTGTGCATCTCCGCTAGTTGTGAATCCTTTAGCAGGGAGAGGTCTTTGAATATTTGTTGCACAGGGCTCATTGGAGGAGAGAGATGTTGGTGTTGTTCCTGCATAGTAGGGCTTTGTAGTTTTTCTTGGAGAGCCTCTTGGTATGTCTTGATCTCTGATGCCACAGCGGCTTCCAATTGTTGAGATTCTGTGTGGTGACATCCACTAGTTGTACTGTCTCCATTAACATTGCTTGTCCTTCATCCATCCTTCTAGTAGCTTCGGTGGGTTGATTGGGGATTAGGGCTAGTGACAAGTTTTCCTCTGGTTTATCTTTTACTGGTGGCCGTTGTGCCACATGGTTAAGTATTTGTGTTAACAGGTATGGGTTGCTGACTTTGGACTAATGTGCCTTGAGATAATTTTCCATTTCTTTGTGCATAAAAAAGGCCCAATCGTCCTCCTTTTCTTCATGTGCTTTGGCAATTCTGTTAAGGCTAACCCTGTTATACCTATCAACTGGTTTGATTTGCATCATCAAAGACATTGCTCTGCAAGCTTTCTCCGTGGCTTCATCCTTGATGTCCTCGTACTCTGTCCCATTGGAATTATAAGAATCTCTCTTTAGCATGATGGACATTGTATCTATTGTGTCTCTGTGGGCCCTGACTGCCGCGGGGAGCTATAAGGCGTCTCTGATAAGGTCTTCTATTATGAGCAGTTCTTCCTTGATGGACATTGTATCTATTGTGTCTCTGTGGGCCCTGACTGCCACGGGGAGCTATAAGGCATCTCTGATAAGGTCTTCTGTTATGAGTAGTTCTTCCATGGTACCATCTGCCTTTGTAACTTTTCCTCACTTTGTTTGCTTGTTGTCATATGTAAGGAGATATTATGCGCAGAGTTCTGTGTCGATCCCTCTGGGTAACACCGTAGCCATTCTACCGAGGCTGACTTTTTCCAACTTATCTTTTACTTTTGCATCTTCCAACAGATGGAGGCATTCTTTACTGTGGCACTGCAGAGTGATTTTCCCATGTGGTGTAATGACCTATCTTCAGATGAGTTTTCCCTAGAAGGACTGGGCATAAGGGCCCAAGAAGTTGCTCCATAGCTTGCTGGCACTCTGGGACTCTATGGCACTGCTGGCTTATGTTGGAGGTGGTTGCTCCCGGGACTCAGATTCTGACATAGACATCTGTACAAGCATATATTGTTAGTCGAATGACTGGTCCATAATTTTTTCCTTTTTTTTTGTTAGTATGTTAGTGAAAGATTCGTGATATGGCCTTCCCATATAGTAAAATATGTGAATTTGAATGTGTGAAAAGTTTTGGTGAAGCTACAGACTCGGGGACGTGAAGTTCTCCCGTGAAAGTGTCCCGTGAAGTTCTCCCGTGAAGTTCCCCCGTGAAGGTCTCTCGTGAAGTTCTCCCGTGAAGTTCTCCCATGAAGTTCCCCCATGAAGTTCTCTCGTGGAGGTATCCCATGAAGTTCCCATGTGAAGGTGTCCCGTGAAGGTCTCTCGTGAAGTTATCCCATGAAGTTCCCCCGTGGAGGTCTCCTGTGTGAAGTTCCCCTGTGAAGGTCTCCCGTGAAGGTCTCTCGTGAAGTTCTCCCGTGAAGTTCCCCCTCGTGAAGTTCTCTCGTGAATTTGCCCCCGTGAAGTTCCCTCGTGAAGTTCTCCCGTGAAGGTCCCTCGTGAAGTTCCCCCGTGAAGTTCCCTCATAAAGTTCTCCCATGAAGTTGCAGACTTGGGGACGTGAAGTTCCCCCCGTGAAGTTGCAGACTTGGGGACGTGAAGTTCCCCCCGTGAAGTTGCAGACTTGGGAATATGAAGTACACCCGTTTTGATGGCACGGAAGCGGTAAAGCTGTTTACGCCTTTATAGAATGCCACTCTTCCACACACGCATGCAAACACACCAGAACACCAGACCAAAGAGCATGAACAAGACTTATATTTCAGAAAGAACCTTCATCTTTACAGAATTGGGTATCCAAGATATCCCAGACACCAGCTTCATCAAGCACCCGCTTGCAATCAGCCCTCTCCAGCTCCTGGTCGCTCCCAATCCGCTCACTCTTGGTTCTCTGCACAGCCGACCTCTTTGTTCTTTGCACTGCACCTCAGCTGAAGTCCACTCTCTCCTACACCACCAGCACACTGCCAGTTCCCAAAGCAAGACCCAGTCACACGAGCACCTAGAACCCACACTCACCAGCCCTTCGATTTGACGCCAGTCCACTTGCTGCTCACTGTCGCCAACCTTTCAGCCACGAACTCGCACCAGAGCTGCCAGCCTGTCAGCCCAGTTGACCACGGCGGCTTCTGTGCTCTGCACTTCACAAGCGGGGGGGCCCAGCCTCTATATGACGGCCACACACCCAGCCCGTTGCCTTTGACGCCCTCTCGCCTTGCATTTATCTCTGCGCCAACCTCTCTGCTAATCAGCCCAAAGGCGGCCTCCTCTGTCCCATCTCTGTCAGCCCTTACCTACATGTCCACGCCAACCTGGCTGCTGCTGCGCCCACCTTGCCCATAGGCGGCCTCTATATGCCAGCAAAGCTTCCACGTCAACGTCTCCAATCGCACGCAGCTTTCTTCTCAACCACTTCACCGCTCTTTACACACTGTGACGCGCGCCAGCCCTCTTCTGTCTGTCGCCAGCTCTCCCACACACGCTGCAGCCACGCTTGCCTGCTCCAGAGGCCCCACAGCTCTTCACGCGGCAATCTCTAGAACCTATCTGCTCCAGCACTTCCGGCTGCGTAAGGCTGCGGCTACGCCCGCCTGAGAACCCCCCTCAAACAAGACCGCCTCTCCCTCTTATATTCGGCGCACCCAGCAGAATCACCAGCACGGTAGTCTTTCTCCAAGCCGTCACCTTCACGTGCTTGCCAGCTTTTGGATTTCTTTTCCTTCTGGAATATGCGCTGGCAGCCACTCACGCCTCCATGTGGCTCGCCACATTATTCTCATTTTATTTTATTAAAGCCACCAATTATTCCTTTTCACACCAAATGCCCAAGGCAACTTTGGCCCCTCATTACCTTTTTCTCCCATGCTCGACATATCTCAAATGCAACCTTCCAAGTGCCCATTGTATTTTTGACGCGCCCACACATATTCAGACATCCGAGCAGCTGACATCTTCTCCAGCCGACCTCCAGTAGACCATGTCCGGGCAGGCTGTGCTTCCAGAATTTCACCATTTCTCCTGCGCATACACTTCCATCAAAGCCCCTAGCTTGATTGCCACATCCACAATGCCCACACTGAGTCAATGGGTGCTCCCATGACTTTATCACAACACGAACAGCACTCATGTACACATGTACAAGTTGAGTCTGAGGTTCCCAAAAAACTACACACATATTTAGCAACCCCCTTTTTTCTGCTGAGACATTTATGTCCAGCAGCTACATAAATAGAAACCATTTATCCCCCTGGATCAAACAGAAATCTCGGTGCATCTACCTTCCAATTCTTCAAGCATTTTCCTCTATCAAATATCCATAGATACACCCTGTCATGATCTTCCATTTCCAGCAACCCCCTTGGTTCTTCATACATGGCATCCTCACCATCTTCTGTTGCTTTTCCTCCTTCATACCAGCTCACATAACCTCGTGATGGAGACAACCACTCCTCACCTCTACTCCCCTCTGACACATCTGACTCCCATTCATAATCATACACTGATATAACACATATCTGATGATCAACTTCCATCTCATGGTCTTCCAATTTGCAACCCACATCATTGGCTTCCAACTCTCCCTCTGGACTAACTGCCAGACTCGAACTATAACCAAACCGCTCATCCATATGCTGAGCATCAACATGTGGTGTGTTCACCATAAACCCATTTCCCTTCAGCCCATCAACACCAAAAACACAGCAACTTCATGCACTGCAGACTCATCATTGTCACTTTCCTGTAGTTTCTCCAGCTTCAAGACCATTGGCGATCCTTCAAGATTCTCCACATCTTGCACAGGCATCTCTACCAAGTCCAAGCTCCCCAAACTCCCAGGCAAAGCATCTTGGTCCCCCTGACCAACAACAATAGTCTCACATGCATTCTCACCACTGACAACCGACTCATTCTCTTGGGCACGACAAGGAACACACACCTTATGATCAGCAACCGCACATGCGAAATCTATCACACCATCATCCAAAGTAACATCCAACTCAGCAGTCACACCATCACTCCCTCCCTGCACAACTAGCATGCAAATAATCTTCTCCAAGGAAGCCAACTTCAACAGATCATCCAGTGCATTATCAAGTACACTATCCAACTCATCATCCACACTCTCACCACCACAGGCTGCAATATCCAACTCATCACCCGGATCATCCATACATACTCCATCCATAGTATCTTCACTAGTAACACCTTGATCATCACTCTCTACCTTGACTGGCTGAAGTATTGGCACCTGCAAGTCATTACTCTTTTCTAAATCAAAGAGATCATCCAAGTCATATCCATACTCAAACACATCAGGCTCCTCAGCGTTAGCATCACTTTCATAATCCATAGCATCATCAATAACCTCATCCTTCTCCTCCTCACCTTCTGAAAGCTCTTTAGGGCTGATTCCCGAAACCTCATCCTTCTCCATTTTCAACAGATTAATCTATCCCATATCTTGCTCTGCAAATGTGACCTTATGGACCTCACAAACATTGGGCTGAATTGCATCCTTCACCTGCATATTAGGGCCCATCACCTTATCATTCATTCCCAAAGACAATTGATATATACCACCATTAGCTTTGGCTGGTCTCTGACATTGCGGACTAATATGACCCCACT
This sequence comes from Cibotium barometz, assembly GCF_041138505.1. Taxonomy (NCBI): domain Eukaryota; kingdom Viridiplantae; phylum Streptophyta; class Polypodiopsida; order Cyatheales; family Cibotiaceae; genus Cibotium; species Cibotium barometz. The sequence continues at coordinate 43,466,938 of NC_141060.1, forward strand.
CACCACAATTCTGGCATTGCACATCACACGGATACCCTCTCCCTCTTCCAATATCTGCTGAATTTCTTTCAGAACCAGATGATGCATCAGTCTTCCTTCCCATATCACCTATGCCTCGTCCTCTTCCTGCAGACTCTATCCAATTCACGCTTAAAGACTTCACGAGCTCCACTGCTTCATGAACCTCCCTCTTCAAAGAATCCTCCTGTTTAGGAACAGCAGCAGCTTTTCTTCCAGGATGCATACTCTCAATCTCTGGCACCTTCACAAACCTCTTTGGCTCTTCCTATATTCCCAACTGCCTCAGACGCTTCACCTTCCACTCCTTCTCACGAGCAACTCTGACAGCCTCCTCAAAGCTATCCAGGTTCTTCAGCTCCACCTTCAGTCGGATTGTTGGCTCCAGACCAGCCACAAACTGCTCCCTCTTTATCATCTGTGGGGGTACTTCAGGAATCAAAGCCTCACACCATAGACTCCACAGTCTACCAAACTCTATCAGATACTGATCCACATCCTGACCGTCCTTCTGCTGAATGTTACACAACTCCTTCCACACTTCATTCGGACTCTTCATATGGACAAACTGTGCCAAAAATGCAGCTCTGACTACACGGTACTCAGGATCCTGTTGATGAACATTCATGTGTGTAGTCACAAACATCTGTAGCCATACTTTTGCATCACCCTGCAAGCAATAAGTCAAAATCCGAGAAAGGATCTCCGGGGTTGCCCTGTCTTTCATCAAGGCTGTAAACTCCATCTTCTCCAGGAACCTGACTGCACTTTCCTGTGGCAATCCCCAATACTCCGGAAAATCCTGAGCCATTTTTCCAAATCTTGCTTTACACAGCCCCTGTCTTCTTTCACAAACCAGAGGAAATCTGTTCCTCCGTGGAGGCACCAAAAAGTGATGGCACGGAAGCGGTAAAGCTGTTTACGCCCTTATAGGATGCCACACTTCCACACATGCATATAAACACACCAGAACACCAGACCAAAGAGCATGAATAAGACTTATATTTCAGATCTGGCTGTCACTATTTGTACCCAAACAAACAAAGAAACAAAAGAACTCTCTGGCATCACCAAACACCAGCCACAGCAAATCAAAAGAATTTACAACTCTGGCGGCTTGAGTCTCCAGAAGAGGTAGAAAACCATAAAAAACCACACACACACCCTCTCTCTCTAGGTCTCTGTGCCTGCAGACCTCCAGCTAAGCAGCAACACTTGTCCTTCTCTATCCAATCACGGTACCCGCTCTGTTGTCCACTGTCTTGTCTCACCTAGTGGCCCACACCTGCCACCCTTCGCCTGTCTATCGGTCTCCTCTGCATGAACTTGTAGCTGCACCCTCCATACTTGCTCCCACACGGCTTCACTTAACCAGACAGCTTTTCACCAACCTTCTACCAGGCAGCCACTTGCGCTACCACACCTTAGGGCCTTCTCCTTTCGTACCTGTAACAGCTGCCTTTGACACCCGTCTCACAGCTGCGCCCTTTGCTCCCTGCTGCTGCTAACCACCCCAATCAACTTCAGCTTACACACTTACCACTTTCTCAAAAGCGGCTCCTCTGCATCGTCACCCAGAGCAGCAGCCACCACAGCCACGAAAGCCAAGCAACTCTCTGCTCTTCACACGGGCATCCAACCCTTCTGCTGCTTTGCTATGATCAGCCCGACCTGCACCAACAAGGCGGCTACCAGTCTTTGTCTTACCTTCGCTCACTAGCTGCCAACGCTCACGCTTACCACCGCAAGGCGGTTCCTCTCAACTCTTACGCCAGCCCGTCCTGCATGTTCACGTCGACCTTGTTGCCTCTGCGCCCACTTTGCCCATAAGCGGCTCTTCAGTGCCTGCTTTGCCTCTGTAGACCAGTAGCTCCACAACTCACACAATGCCACGCACATGCGGTTGCTACAGGGTCAACACCACCTCTTGCGCTTGTCAGCCCGACCTGCATGTCCCCTTCACACAGTCCCAGCCATCTCTATCCTTGTGAGTCTCTCTCTTCAGTGACCAGCCACGTGTTCATCAGCAACAGCACCAAGATAGCAGTCCCCAGCCTGTCGCCAGTCACCAGTCATTCTCAGCCCAAGCAAAACACACCACTTCCTTCATCACCCACTCGCCCTTCTCAGAGGCGGCCTCTCCAACCACACACCCAAAAGACCACACTCTCTCCCTCCTCCCCTATTGCTGCAACTACGCCCTTAAGCAAAAACCCAAAAGCGGCCTCCTCCACTCACACCCATCAGCAGTTGCGCCGACTCGCCATGCTCTCCCACATTCCAGAACTCGTGCTGGCAGCTCCAAAAAAACTCCACGTGGCAATTTATAGGGTGGCCACTCTTTGTTATATTTTTATAAAGCTCAATAATGATGGCTACCAACACTAAAAGGGCTCTTCCTTTTCTTGTGTCTTTTTCAGAAGAAACAGCGCCCACACATTTTCAACACAATACTGTCCACAAGCTCATCATCATCATCAGCACCCACTTACTAAACCCGACAATTTCCCAGTCATCGTGGTACCCTGCTTTTAGCAACCATTCGCACACCACACTATTGCCATAAAGCTTCCAGATCTCCCGCATCTGCTCCAAAAAAAAAAACATGTGCATATACCAGCTTACTGCCAAACCACCCACCAGCCTGTACACTTGGTAACGCTCTCAAAAGCAAAACTTCACACACGCCATGCACACGTATGTACACATTACCAACTCGAAGCGGTAAAGCTATTTACGCCTTTATAGAATGCCACACTTCCACACACGCATGCAAACACACCAGAACACCAGACCAAAGAGCATGAACAAGACTTATATTTCAGAAAGAACCTTCATCTTTACAGAATTGGGTATCCAAGATATCCCAGACACCAGCTTCATCAAGCACCCGCTCGCAATCAGCCCTCTCCAGCTCCTGGTCGCTCCCAATCCGCTCACTCTTGGTTCTCTGCAGTCGATCTCTTTGTTCTTTGCACTGCACCTCAGCTGAAGTCCACTCTCTCCTACACCACCAGCACACTGCCAGTTCCTAAAGCAAGACCCAGTCACACGAGCACCTAGAACCCACACTCGCCAGCCCTTCGATTTGACGCCAGTCCACTTGCTGCTCACTGTCGCCAACCTTTCAGCCACGAACTCGCACCAGAGCCGCCAGCCTGTCAGCCCAGTTGACCACGGTGGCTTCTGTGCTCTGCACTTCACAAGCGGGGGGGCCCAGCCTCTATATGACGGCCACACACCCAGCCCGTTGCCTTTGACGCCCTCTCGCCTTGCAATTTTCTCTGCGCCAACCTCTCTGCTAATCAGCCCAAAGGCGGCCTCCTCTGTCCCGTCTCTGTCAGCCCTTACCTACATGTCCACGCCAACCTGGCTGCTGCTGTGCCCACCTTGCCCATAGGCGGCCTCTATACGCCAGCAAAGCTTCCACGTCAACGTCTCCAGTCGCACGCAACTTTCTTCTCAACCACTTCACCGCTCTTTACACACTGTGACGCCAGCCCTCTTCTGTCTGTCGCCAGCTCTCCCACACACGCTGCAGCCACGCCTGCCTGCTCTCCAGAGGCCCCACAGCTCTTCACGCGGCAATCTCTAGAACCTGTCTGCTCAGGCACTTCCGGCTGCGTAAGGCTGCGGCTACGCCCGCCTGAGAACCCCCCTCAAATAAGACCGCCTCTCTGTCTTGTATTCGGCGCACCCAGCAGAATCACCAGCGCGGCAGTCTTTCTCCAAGCCGTCACCTTCACGTGCTTGCCAGCTTCTGGATTTCGTTTCCTTCTGGAATATGCGCTGGCAGCCACTCACGCCTCCATGTGGCTAGCCACATTATTCTCATTTTATTTTATTAAAGCCACCAATTATTCCTTTTCACACCATATGCCCAAGGCAACTTTGGCCCCTCATTACCTTTTTCTCCCATGTTCCACATATCTCAAATGCAACCTTCCAAGTGCCCATTGTATTTTTGACGCGCCCACACATATTCAGACATCCGAGCAGCTTACATCTTCTCCAGCCGACCTCCAGTAGACCATGTCCGGGCAGGCTGTGCTTCCAGAATTTCACCATTTCTCCTGCGCATACACTTCCATCAAAGCCCCTAGCTTGATTGCCGCATCCACAACGCCCACACTGAGTCAATGGGTGCTCCCATGACTTTATCACAACACGAACATCACTCATGTACACATGTACAAGTTAAGTCTGAGGCTCCCAAAAAACTACACACACCGTGAATTACTCCCGTGAAGTTACAGATTTTTACATATTTGCGTGACAATGAAGCTTGTTTTCATTTGTTTTCTATACCTTATGTTTTCATGCAGTTATTTTTCAAAAGGTGGATTTGCATTTTTTGTTTTCAATTATTTTTCAGTCCATGAATCGGCAATCAAAAGAGATATACTTTAAACACTCGCCCCAAAACTTTATACATTCAAAAAGAACAAAAACAACGAAAACAAAGGATTAAAAAAAAAGGAATGAAAAGAAGGGTATAGCTCCCACCTTGAGAAGGCTTGAAGCGATGTCAGGAGTCAAAGAGTCGGAAGCGCGCAAGGAATCAATGAAAGAGAGTGTGTAATCACAAGTGAAAATGACGATATTTAAGAGAACAATCGTTATTATAGCATAGCCATCGGACAGGGCGGCTATATTAAATGATCAATCCACGTGTCAATTTGTGATTGGCTCCGCATTTTACCATTTCACGACGTGAACTTCTTGTACTTTTTCATAGCGTGAAACACTAAAATGGTTCACGTCGTGAAACAGTTTGGGGTTCTTCATAGCGTGAAACATATAAATACTTCACGTCGTGAAACATTTTGGGTACTTCACGTCGTGAAGTATTTTTCTATTGTTTCACGTGAAGTTTATAAAATCGAATTTTTGTACTCAAACACACCCGCATGCACATGATGATGCATTGATTTTTTACCATGGAAACCAAAGGTATTCTTTGGTATTTTTAGGCATTGTTTGATTAAAAAAATTTAATTCTAATGGGAGATTTTTAGTGCTCCTTCCACCCAATTAAATATTTTTGTTGTAGTGTCTGGTTGTGTATTGCTTATACTAGGGACACCCTTGTTTTTTTCTTCACACATATTGTTCCATTCTTTATTTACTGTGGGTATTGTTGTTGCTTGAGTCATTCTCAACTCAAGTTGCTGAATTTGCTTTCTTCTCCACACAAGTGCAGGTGGGGGTTTTGTCCTTTTGGGGAGTTGATACTGAAAGCTCTTACCTTCTTTTGTATATTGATCCAAACCTGTTGTGGCATCTGTCATCGATTTTCTTTTAGGTAACCATATTGTTGTATTGCCTTGATAGTAGCCTTGTGCTCGCACAGTAGGTCCTTTCGGATCCACTGTTGACAGCAATCATGAAGCTTCTGCAAGTTCTTGATCTTCTGCCACTTTGTAGGTGGTGTCGATGGTTGACTTTTGAACCGGGTTCTCTTATGAGAATGTTCATCATTCATTTGTTCCTTCTTCTCAAGTTGACCTTTTGGGTGAATCTTGGGTACCCATTTGTATGTACTCTTGTATGTTGGGCTTTGTGTAAGCAATTTGAACATAGTGGGTGTAGATTCTGGTTTCTGAGGTACTGCTTCCTCAGCGATTTGTTTACCCTGATTTGCCACGATCCATAATGGTATGGACAGTACCTTTGTACCGATGGTTAGCGATGTTCTATCTTCCCATTGGATATTACACCTGTGGGCACAGATCCAGGATCGTCCTAAGATCATTTCCTCTTCCATTGTACCTGTAGGCATTACAAACACCTTTCCAACCAAGGGATTACTAATGGAAATGTTAACATTTAAATACCCAACGGCCTTTGTGGTTGTTAAGTACACACTATGAACTTTTGCATCCGTGTGTTCCAAGTTTGGTTTGCCTAAGGCTATCCAAGTATCATATGAGATTAAGTTGTGGCTCGATCCCGTATCTATCAATGCAACACTTGTTGCAATGCCCTTATTTGTTGCGAGTCCCAACTTGAGTCTTGCTGGTTCAATGTTTAGATCCTCCTCATCCACCAGAGTTATGGATGCCATATTGACATGAATCAGGTCCTACATTTTAGTTTTTGTTTGCCTAGCTTTAGCCTCGTCTTACGCCTGCTGGATCTTTTCTTTTGCTATTTTTTTCTGTTTTTTTTAAGAGGTGTTCTTGGAAGAGCATCTCCTGGGTTAATGGTCCAAAGTATTTTTTAAGTTCACTCCCATTGTTGACATAGCCCTCCATTTGGATGCCGTTAACTATCTCTATTCGGACAGACCCTTGAGGTGTGATTTTTGATACGCGGAATGGTCCCAGACCGCGGTGTTTCAGTTTCTTTTTCCTGGCGCTTCCCACACCATACATGAGGACAAGGTTCCCTATTTTTAACTCTTTGTGCTTGAGGTTTCTATCAAACTAATCTTTTTTGTGCAAATTTTCAACCACGAGTCTGTGTGATGCTATCAACCGGGTTTCATCATCCAATTTTTCCAAGTCAATTAGCCTTTCAGCTAACGCATTTTCAATTAGACGTTCTTGTATAGCAATTCTTAAGCTGGGGACTAAATACTCCATGGGCATAACCACTTCAACACCATAAGTGTTACCATATTATAGTAGTGATGTGTGTGAACACACTTAGGACCGCCGGGGCACTTTTTCCCTCACTAGGAGGTTTTTTCCCCCGTGCATTGTATATACGCCCATTATCTTCTAGGGCTTGTAATCTTCATTTTTGGCACTCATAATACACTACTGTGTTGTGCTCAAGCTTCCTCATCTTCTTGAAGTTGTGTGTGCATTCCTGCAACCCTAATTCCAACAATTGGTATCAGAGCAGGCTTCCTCCTCCCGGGCAGCATCACCGGCACCTGCCGCTTCATCTCCTCCGATTGCAACGAGGTTTCACGAGCGTCTGCAGGTTAGTATATGCCGTGGGAAAGCCCGTAGGGCTTGGTCGTTTCAGAATTTTGATCTGAAGTCATTTCGCCCTCCGTTTTTGCATTCCAAGTACTGCGCAGGCAAAATCGTCCTACTGTGCAGATTTTCTGTCAAGATTAAAATCTGCAGGACAGGTGCCCATTCGTCTGTTTTGGGCTGTGCTATATAGCACAGGTCGATTTTATACAGGTTTACCTCTTGCAGACAGCACTTACATCTAGTAGTACAGTCATTGGCCATGGCTGACAACAATGATGTATTCCGCATGTTGGCTGCTGAGGATAAGTTGGATGGCACCAACTATCCATTGTGGGCATATATGATGCGACATGTATTGGTAGCAAAGGGGTTATGGAATATTGTGCAGGGTATTGATGCACGTCCTATTGTGGCTGGGAATGCTGCAAACACATCAGAAACAGGTACTGTTGATGATGGTGCAGGCACAAGTGCTGTAGCAGCTGTTCGAGAACCACCACTTTCAGCAGAGCAGATTCGTTGGGATGGTAGAGATGCGCAGGCTCATGCCTTGATTGCGCTGTCTGTCAAACGTACCATTATCCCACATATTCGCTCCTGCAGGACTTCTAAGGATGCTTGGGATGTACTTGCCACATTGTATCAGGCAAGAAATGAGGCTCGTGTTGCTTATCTCCGAAAACAGTTGGAGAATGAGCATATGAACGAAGGTGATTCTATGGATAGCTTTTTGACAAAGATCAAGGATTTCAAAGAGCAGCTCATTTCTGCAGATGAAATCCTGTCAGACAGTTCACTTGTGCAGACTGTTTTGAATGGTCTACCAGATTCTTATCAGGGTTTTGCTTCCACTCTTCGCTTGATGATGAAAGGCAATCCCAATGCCTTATCATTTGAGGAGTTAGTTTCTGTTTTGCTGCAAGAAGACCAGTCAAGGCAAAACAGGAATAGTATGCGTGTCGCAGATCAAGCTTTCGTTGCTAGTCAGAGAAGCGGGAAAGGTAAAGCTGGCTTTTCTTCTAGTAAGCAGAAATCTGCAAATGCTGCGCAACCAAAGAAGGAAGACAAAGATGAGAAGAAGGGTGACAAACAGAAGACATTTTGCAAGTACTGTAAGGGAAATGATCATGTCATCAAAGCGTGTCCTAAGCTGGCTGCGAAAGAGGCTAAGAAGAAAGAGGCTGGTATGGCTGTTGCAGATGCCTCTCCTTCTAACAATGAATCTGCTAATGTTGTGCTAGATACAGAATGGGCATTCAATGCGCAGTGCAGTTATGACCCATCTTTGCATGACACATGTATGTCTGCAGTAGATTCAGATGTATGGTACTTTGACAGTGGTGCCACTAAGCATATCACCTCGCAGCGCAGTTTATTCACTTTCCTTGAGTCTGCTCCCACAGGGAATACTGTCACTTGTGCCAATAACTCCTCTTATCCCGTTAAAGGAGTTGGACAGATTGTGCTGAATGTTGCAAATGGCAACACCTTTACACTTTTTGATGCATTGTATGTGCCAGGGATCAAAAAGAATCTGCTGTCAGTCTCCGCATTTGCCAAAACAGGTTTGGTTGTAAAATTTGTGGATGACAGATGTACTGTTCATGATCTCTCTTATGGTGACATCATTGTAGCATCTGGTTCACTATGTCGAGGGCTGTATAAGCTCAATATGGATGGCAAATGTGTAGAGGATTCAGCATGTGCTATTATGGATACGCAGGCTATTTCAAATGCAAAACTGTGGCATGCACGTTTTGGTCATCTGAATTTTGCAAGTTTGCTGCGCCTGCAGAAATCTGAAATGGTGTCTTCTTTGCCTAAGCTTGAGGCACCTGTCAAGCATGTTTGTGAGGGCTGCATATTGGGTAAAATGCAGCGTGCTTCCTTTCCCAAAGATGGATCAGTGAGAGCTGAACGCAGATTGCAGCTTGTTCACAGTGATGTTTGTGGTCCCATGCAAACTCCATCATTTGGAAACTACCTTTACTTCGTGACTTTCATTGATGATTTTACCAGGCATGCATGGGTATATCCTTTGAAGACAAAGTCCGAAGTGTTTTTGTGCTTCAAACAGTTTTTGGTTATGGCTGAAAATGTGTCAGAAAGTAAGATGGGCACCCTCCGTTCAGATCGAGGGGGGGAGTATATGTCTTCAGAATTTAATGCATTTCTGGCTGAGCGTGGGATAAAACACCAATGTACAGTGCCGTATACACCACAGCAAAATGGTGTGGCTGAGAGAAAAAACAGGTCTCTCATGGAAATGGCAAGATGTATGGTTAAGAGTCAAAGTCTACCACATGGTTTTTGGCTTGAGGCTGTCATGTGTGCCACTTATGTACTAAACAGGTGTCCCACCAAAGCATTACAGGTTGTCACTCCATATGAGGCTTGGCATGGCCGCAAGCCATCTGTTGGCCATTTACGTGTTTTTGGTTGCCTGGCATATGCATTAGTGCCTGTGCAACATCGCAGAAAATTGGATGACAAAGCTGTCAAATGTATTTTTGTTGGATATAGTGCTGAGAGCAAAGGCTATCGTTTGTATCATCCACAGACAAAGCGCATTTTGGTTAGCCGTGATGTTGTATTTGTGGAAGATGCAGTTCAGCCCTTGGTTTCATGTACTAAGGAGACAGATATCAGCTCACGTGATGTCTATGATACATTGTTGCCTCTTTTCAGTGGTGCACAGTCAAGTGCAATACCTCATGAGGCAGTTTTTCAGCCTATGCAGGTTTTAAATGATGGCACAGATCAGCCTATATCTGATGCAGATGTGCATGATGCACTTGAGGATGAGAGACAAGAGATTGAGGGCTCTAGGAATATGCCTAGATGGCTGGTGCAGACTTTGCGTGACAGCAAGTTGGATGCCCCTTTGTCTAGTCGCACTCGTTCTGGCTCTCATGGTGCCTCTTATGCGTCAGATTGTTATGCATTGGCTGTTTCTAGTATGTGCGATGAAAGTGAGCCTGTTTCATTTGATGAGGCACAAAGTTCAGAAAATTGGATGGCTGCTATGCAAGCAGAATACGATGCTATTATGAAGAATGGTACATGGTCTTTATGTGACTTGCCCCCTGGCAAGAAGGCCATTGGCACTAAGTGGGTATACAAATTGAAGCGTAAGCCTGATGGCACAGTGGATCGCCATAAGGCTAGGCTTGTTGCAAAAGGTTATGCTCAAGAGAAGGGCATTGATTTTGATGAGACTTTTCCTCCCACATGTCGTATGACCACTGTTCGTAGTATCTGTGCATTAGCAGCTCATAATGGTTGGAATGTACATCAGCTGGACATAAAGACTGCGTTCTTAAATGGAGATTTGCATGAGGAGGTGTATGTATCGCAGCCTCGTGGTTTTGTTCAAAGAGGGCAGGAAAACAAAGTGTGCAGGTTAAAAAAGGCTTTATATGGTTTAAAGCAAGCTCCACGAGCTTGGTATGAAAAAATACATGCATATTTGACTGCACATGGGTTTCAGAATAGTCCAACAGAAAGCACTTTGTATGTTAAACGTGTGGATGGTGTACATCTAATCATTGCTCTCTATGTCGATGACATGCTGCTCACAGGACCAAATAAGAGTCATATTGCTGATTTTAAGGCTGATTTGAATGCCTCTTTTGAGATGTCAGATTTGGGGCATTTGCATCATTATTTGGGGATACAATTTAAGCAGTGTGATGGAGGTATTGCTTTGTGTCAGACAAAGTATATTGAAACATTGTTGCGGAGATTTGGCCTTGAAGACTGCAAGCCTATTGCTACTCCAATGGAGACAGGTTTGAAGTTGAGTCTTCATGATGCTGGAGATCACTTTGATGTCACACTCTATCAGACAGCTGTTGGTTGCCTCATTTATGTATGCATTACGAGGCCAGACATTCAGTTTGCAGTCTCACAGGTGAGCAGATTTATGCATAGCCCAGGCATTAAGCATTGGCAGGCAGTGAAGCGTATCTTTCGCTATTTGAGTGGTACTCGGCATCTTGGGTTGTTTTATCCCAAGGGGGGATCATTGCCGCCAGATTTACATGCTTTTTCAGATTCTGACTGGGCTGGTTGTTATGACACACGCGTGTCCACGAGTGGTTTTTGCTTCATGCTTGGAAGCTCATGCATATCATGGTTGAGCAAGAAGCAGCCTACTGTGGCCACTTCTAGTTGTGAAGCTGAGTACAGGGCAGCTTTCACAGCTACGGTTGAGTGTGTGTGGCTCAGACGCCTTATGGTTGATTTGGGTGTTGGGCAGCCATCTGCCACCACCATCTTCACTGACAGTCAGAGCGCATTGGCAGTTGCGCGGAACCCAGTGTTCCATGCTCGTACGAAGCACATTGAGGTGCACTACCATTATGTCAGGGAGAGACTCTCTGCAGGAGAGATCAGTTTGGCTTATGTGCCAACACAGGATAACCTTGCAGACCTTTTCACAAAGGCTCTGCCTCGTGAGAAGTTCGAAGCTTTTCGCAAAGCTTTGGGCTTACTCCCTTTTGTGGATTCGTCCACATAGCTAGACACTTCCCTATACATGAGTGCTAGCTCTTGTTCACCGCATCACTCCAGGGGGGATTTGTTACCATATTATAGTAGTGATGTGTGTGAACACACTTAGGACCGCCGGGGCACTTTTTCCCTCACTAGGAGGTTTTTTCCCCCGTGCATTGTATATATGCCCATTATCTTCTAGGGCTTGTAATCTTCATTTTTGGCACTCATAATACACTACTGTGTTGTGCTCAAGCTTCCTCATCTTCTTGAAGTTGTGTGTGCATTCCTGCAACCCTAATTCCAACAATAAGCTAGACAGAAAGGAGTATATCTTATTGCCACCTTATAGGATGTGCGGTAGGCCCAAAGAGCTGCAGCTATAAGCTTATGCTCCCAATCTGTTCGACTTGCTTCCACAGTTTTTGTTAGGATGGTACACAAAATCTTATTGGTACTTTTTGCCTGACCATTTGCTTAAGGGTAGTATGGTGACGATGGATTACCAAGAATCCTGCAACCAATTGATTAATCACCTCATTAATGAAATGTGAGCCGCGGTCACTCACCAATTCCAATGGGCATCCGAATTGTGATATGATTTAATCATATACAAATTTCACAGTTGTTTGTGCATCCGCTTTCTTTGAAGTTTTGGCCTCCGCCCACTTAGTGAAATAATCAATGGCTATGATTATGTAGCGGGCTTGTGATGGATGAGCCGCTGGACTTATAGGCCCCACAAAATCTATTCCTCATTTTTCAAATGGTTGCCTACTGACAATGATGGGGATTAGTGGCATCTTGTCTCTTTTTTACGGGATGGCAAAACGTTGGCATTCCTCGCATCTTTTAGTGAACTCATTGGCATCCCCGAATAACATGGGCCACCAGAGTCCAGCTTGGAGCACCTTCTGGGCAGTAATTTCTCCGGCAAAATGCCCTCTTGCTATCCCGAAATGAGACTCTTCCAGTATGGCCAAACGAATTCATCCTCCCTTACGCATTGTTTGAGCACATTGTCTTTGCCCAGTCTATACAACTCACCGACACATTGTCTTTGCCCAGTCTATACAACTCACCGGCACATTGTCTTTGCCCTGTCTATACAACTCACCAATAATCAATTGATATGGTGCTACAAGCTTGATAAGCCTTCGCATCTTATCCTTATTTAAGGGTACGTTCGGAGGGAAGCCATAAGCCAGATACTCTGAAATCTCTTCGCTCCACTCTGGTATCATATCCAATTTGAATAGAGAAGCATCAGGGAGGTCATCGTCTACACTAGTAGTAGCTGGTTCTCCATTTGGAACTCTCGACAGGTGGTCGGCCAACACATGTTGTTTTCCCTTCCTTACCGTGACATTAAAGTCAGATTCCAACAACAATAGTAGCCAACGTGTGATTCTTCCCATGGTGCAAGGTTTATTCATCAACACCAGATATAGCAAGGTTTATTCAACACCAGATATAGCAAGGCTTGATGGTCCACAAAAAATATGAATTTGTTAGCCAAGAGATAATGTCGGTATTTCTCAAGTATGCAGACCATGGCCAGTCCTTCTCTTTTGGTGTAGTGGTGTAGTTCACCTCTGCATCATTCAATTAATGGCGGCTAGCAAAGCAAACTGGATAGTCCAACTTGAATTCACCAGGTTGCACGCAACCAATGGCAACATTTGACGCATCGATGTGTACGTGGAATATAAGATCCCAATTGGGGGGTCGCAAAATAGGTGAGCTTGCCAAGGCTTGCTTCAGACGATCATAAGCCTCTTGACACTCCTTGGTCCACTCAAAGACAATGAGCAGTTTATGCAAGGGTCTGGCTATCTCCACATAAAATATGATGAAGCGTCGATAATAACCCACATGACCCATAAACCTTTGCACACCTTTGTAGTTGGTTGGGTGGTGGTAGTTCCAAGATCAACTTGACCTTGCTATCATCAGTGGTGGATATGCCATTTTTGAGACTATGCCAGTATCACACGATGCTTGACCCAGAACTGGCACTTCAAAGGGTTTAGTGATATCCGATATAATCAGCAATGTTCAAACACCTTCCTCAAATAGTTCAAATGATCTTCCCATTGAGAATGTGCACATAGATCATCAATAAACACTTCCAACCACTTTGTAGTCCTTAAAAGTGGTGCACATCAATCTTTGAAAGGTTGCCGAGGCATTTGTAAGACTGAACGGCATAACCTTGTAAGCGCCCCACATGGTATTGAAGGCAGTCTTATGTTGGTCTTCTGGTGCTATGGACATGTGGTTGTACCCTGAAAACCCATCCAAGAAGCTGTATGCTTCCTTTCTAGCCACTCTTTCCAGGACATGTTCGGTATATGGCAATGAGTAATGGTCCCTTCGAGTGGCTGCATTTACTTTCTTAAGATTGATGCATACTCTCAATTTTCCATTCTTTTTAGGCACTATCACAATGGGTGATAACCAATCCATATGTTCGATCTCATAGATAAAGTAAGCAGCAAATGAGCTTATCAATTTCCTCCTTTACAATTGCTGCATCCTTTGGATTCATCTGATATAGTTTCTACCTGGTAGGCCGTAATCCTTCCATAATTGGAATCGTATGTTGTACCACCTCGGGCAGTATCCCTTTCATTTCCTTATAGTTCCAAGCAAAACAATCCTTGTATTCCTTGAGAAGAGCAATAAGCTCTGCTTCTTCTCTGTAGAGGTCAAATCCATGGCAATATATATGGTTCTTGATTCTTCCCCTGATTCCGCAGCAATATCAACCTCCTTGACTTTTGTCAGGCCATCGTATAATGTCGACAGCCCTTCCTCTCTTAACCTAGTGGTTGTTAATAGGGCCACTCTTCTATCATCAATTGTATAGTTCTTGAAATGGTTAGGCACTGAGAGTACATCCATTTTTTCCTCATTGTCTTTTTTTGTTTCTTCCATGATTTTCATGGCCTCACGTTCTGCCTCTGCCAAAGCTTTGTTGCGTTTTCTGCGTCTTGTTTTTGTACGTTTGGGTGTATCGATTTTCTTAAGGGCGTTCTGCTCGAGATTCCTCCCTCTTCCAACGATATTTTACTCAACTCTTCACCCCAATCCTTAGAGAATTCATCATGTACCCTTGTAGCCTCAAGGTATCTCAACCATTGGGCATCCATTGGTTTGCTTCGCAGCAATGCGTTTCGTCGGGCTAGGTACCGTTTTTGTTTCCGCCATCGCCTGATGCACTGACTACTGGTTCGAATTCACGCCATGGTGCCTTCTATACTTGATGTCTTCTCTATTGACCCCCATCTATGGTTTACTAATCAACCATGCAGATAGAAGTCGTATAGGGATGTTTTCGAAATCCAAATACTGGGTTCCCTTAGGTTCAATCACATCAATTGTGGCCAACACATGCATGCCAACACATGCATGCCAAATACTGGGTTCCCTTAGGTTGCATCACATCAATTGTGGCCAACACATGCATGCCAACACATGCATCCAATTCTCACAGAAATCCGAGGGAGGTAATGATGCATACATCTCTGTATCCTCCTCATCCTTCATTTCCCCTTCTGTGAGCTGGCATATCTGTAGGGATGTGGTTTGCTCCGTTGTGATGACCGAGTCGTCTTTACCAAACAATTACCCTTCCATGGGGTGTGCCTTCCATGCTCTTAGATCAATCTTTAATGTTTGTGAGTCCCTGTGTACATATACATGATCTAAGGCCAAATCATGCACCAATTTGGATTCCCTCATGAAAGGTTGTCCCAATATTATGTCATATGTATCAGGTTGGCGCGTAAGAAGTCCATGACCACAAATGTATGTCGATATTGAAACGTAAAGAGTCTGAACTTCACATTTTCCAAGAGCCCAATGGGTCTTGAAGATGTTCCATTAGCCATATTAATGATTAGATCTACTTTTTTTAGATCCGACTTTCCCCAGTTTTCCTAGCAATGTTTGGTAATGATGTTGACACATGCTCCACCATCCAGGATGGCTAATGCCTGAATGTGATGAATCGGAATCGTAGCATTCGTGTTGTCACTCTCATAGTAGCGTCCCAGTTGGTTAACTGGTATCTTAACCACTCGTGTTTCCTTTGCATGCCTCAAAGGTCTTTCTACCAAGGGTGGCAAAGCCTCATCCATATTCTCTGTTGCCTTAGACCTCCTTCGACCCATTCTTTTACATCTGTCCATAGGGTGGGTGAATGGGTGGGTGAATTGCGTAATAACTTACCCAAGGGCATCTGGACAGGCATGGATAACACCGCTGCTAGGCTTCTTATATCCCTGGGTTCCTTAGATATAGAGTGTTCTTCCCATCGAGGTGTCTCGTATTCTTCCACAGGGAAGAAATGAATGGATCCCCCCAACTCATTTTCCTCGAACAGTCTAGTCATTGTGTTTGTTTGGGAGTCTGCTTCAGTTTCTTCCGGAATTGGGGTGGGTAGGTTTGTGGGGTGGTACATCTAGTGGATAGATGGTATCCCTTACTCAGCTAGCCCTATGCTCGTCGGCTTCATAAATTTGTTGGTATTTTCAACTAGGGTCTTGGCATCTTCTAACTTCCTTATTTCTTCCGTCATAGCATTAGGATATTCACCAACCCCCCTTGGGGTTGTTGGTTGTTCTCCTTGTTTTCCCTGGTCTAATCCCTCTAGATTGATCCCTTGACTCCCCTCTTCCTTTGATTGTGTGGATCCGATATCAATTGTGTCTTCTTTGGATCCATCTTGGGGATCCATCTTGGATTATAACCCGTGTCCCCCTTTCCTAATTTCTTCACTCTTCTCCTACTGTGACCAGATTTGGAAATGGTAGCATCCGTCCAGCTCCTCCCTTTGTCACTCGATTGAGCTTGAGCTCGTGTTAGGACATTGAGTAGTGTGATCTTCCCAGATTGTACGCTAATGATGGTACGAATGGTGGCCTGATTAGCAGTAGAAGCTGAACCGCTTGCTCGGTAGGGACAGTCTTTGATCAGATGATCAATTCCACACTTAGTGCAAGTGAGCACTGGCATGTCATTGGGTGTGGTCACTACTTGTTGTGATTGGTGTGTATGAGTCATATTCTTATTTGGGCATTCGACTACTCGATGTGGCCCACCATAGCCATAGCATTGTAAAGGCCATCTTCTCAGATTTGAGTTGATTTCCTTACCCTTCCACTGTACCATGGTTTGAAACATAGGTACTGGCTTATTATTCTATAGGACATAATACTTTGGCGTGACATCACCCATATCCTCATAGTATTCCCCACTAAATTCTAGCTCCCGTACTAGTTCAATATCTTCTGATGGCTCTTCAATCACTACTTGATTGATCTTGGCCTGTGGTGGTTGTGGCGGTAGAATTGGTGGTGGCAAGGGCAAAGCGTCTTGTACCGAGAACATCCCCTTAAGTAAGTAAGAAAGGTTGGGTTGTACAACAGTGGCAGTGGTTTACACAAGTGGTGTCGGCAAAGCCAGTGGGGCTCTATTTGTTTGCAGTTATGCTATATTTTGAAACCTTGGAGATCTACACGATGATGTGTCATGATTGCCCAATTTTACACAATGTGCATGATACAATAATGGTCTTGCCCTTAACTGCGGACATTCAATGGTGGTATGGTTTAATCTGCACATGGAGCACCACACCAGTTCCCTTTGAGGGGGGTAAAGGTGACTATGCCCATGGCCCGACATCTCTCTTCCTTCCCTTACCTTTAGTTTCTCCAATATAGCATTGTTGAGCTCATCCACAGTCATATGTCCGACTTGTTTGCTTCGAGTTCCAATTTCTTGATGACTCGAGACACCCGAAGTCATGGTTGCTGTCGATGTTCTAACGTCCTCAGGTTGTGGCAATTCTAACAACATGTTATCTTCATATTCGATTGCCAATTTGCAACATGCATCAAGGGTAGCTAGCCGGGATAGTACCAAGTAATCATGCATTTTATGGTCCCTAACCCCTCTGCTGAAACAAGGCAACAATAGAGGAGAGTTACACACAATTGAGACAAAGAATCTAATAGTATTTGATTATGTTGCAAAAATTAGAGGGATATGTAATCAATTGGCAATGATCGGGGTGCTAGTTGAAGATGAAGAGATGGTAGAGATATGTATTAGAGGTCTTGGAATAGACTTTAAGATGTTCAAAGCATCTATTTTGTCTCAAGATCGATTGCCAAACTTTGAGGAACTTGTGGCAAAGATGATTCTTGAAGAGCAAATAATTAGATGTGTGTTTATTGGAATTGATTTGCAAAAGGGTCTCTATAAGTTATATGACCCCACAAATAAAAAGATGCATGTGAGAAAAGATTGTGAATTTGATGAGATGCATATATGGTATGATAAAAATGAAGAAATCATCATCAAGTGCATCCCAACCACCACACAAAGTGGGAAAAGAAGAAAGGGAGGCGAAGATGTCTCCATGGAAAGGAAGAAGACCTACCATCATGAGTGAGTGCATCCCAACCACCACACAAAGTGGGAAAAGAAGAAAGGGAGGCGAAGATGTCTCCATGGAAAGGAAAAAGACCTACCATCATGAGTGAACCAAGAACAAGTGGTGGTACTCAAGAAGTTGTCTCTCAAATCAATCAAGGAAGTGAAGATATTGAGTAAGTAATACCTCAAAGGTCTGCAAGGGTTAAGCATCCAATTCAAATATTGACATATGACTCTTTTGTTGTCAATAACTATGCATATATGAAAAAGGTGATAGAGTTGAAAGAGCCAAAGGGGTTTGAGGATGCTATACAAAGCCATAAGTGGAAAATGGCTATGGATAAAGATATTGATGCTCTTCAGCAAGAGAATTAAACATGGGATCTTACCCCACACAAGGATAACATGAAAGTCATTAGATGAAAATGGGTTTACATGATCAAATACAACTCATATGGAAGCCTAAACACGTTTAAGGCAAGACTTGTTGAAGCCTAAATAGGTTTAAGGCAAACAGATATGCACAAACACATGAAATAGACTATGAAGAAACCTTCTTACCTATTTCAAAGATGGCTATAGTAAGAAATATTGTAGCTTTATGAGCAAATCAAGGTGGGTGATTCATATGCACAAACATATGGAATAGACTATGAAAGAAACCTTCTCACTTGTTTCAAAGATGGCTATAGTAGGAAACATTGTAGCTTTAGGAGAAAATCAAGGTGGGTGTTTCATCAAATTTTCTTTCTCAATGGTTACTTCAAGGAAGAGGTTTACATGGAACAACCACAAGGATATGAAGATTTACATCATTCAACATATGTGTGCAAGTTAAAAGAAGCTTTATATGGGATAAATCAAGCACCTCGAGCATGGTTTGATAGATTCTTGAATTATTTTAGAAACATTAGCTTTAACAACAGTTATGCAAATCCTTCACTTTTTGTGAAGATAGAAGGAAGCAACATTATAATCTTGGTGCTTTGTGTGGATGATCTTATTTTGACATGTAATGATAAAGAAGAGAATGCTCAAGCAAAAGAACAACTTTGTACAAAGTTCGATATGAAAGACTTAAGAGAGCTCAGGTATTTCCTTAGAGTGGAGATAATCAAAGATGAGAAATCATATGTGCTTTCAAAAAGAAAACATGTATTGGAAATGTTGGAATAATATGGTTTAAAAATTTGCAAACCGATAGGCATACCCTTGGAGGTAAATTTGAAGTTTGAAGAAAACAAAGGATCAATATTTGAAGATGAAACCATGTATATACAACTTGTGGGAAAACTAACTTATCTCACAATTACAAGGCTAGATATTCCTCGTGCAGTTGGAGTAGTAAGTCAGTTTATGCAAAGCCCGAGAAAGCCTCACATGGATGCAATGAGTGTTGGAGTAGAAGGTGCTAAGCATAACAAACCACACACATACACACATAGTAAGCCATAGCCATGAGAGTACAACAAGAGGCACACAACTCGATGTAATAGATAATGTGCAAAGTACATGTAATATGTGAACACTATAAGTGAAATAAGAGCTAGTTCATATGCATAAGTGCTCAAGGGAAAAAACCCCTCTTAATGGAGGATAAAAGGTGGCCCGATAGGTCCTAGAGTGTTCACACACCACTCCCCATGATGTAGATGTCTACAAATCCCCAAAAAATAGCAACCAAAGATTTGGGCAGCACGCCCAAAGCTTTGTGGAAAGCTTCAAACTTTTCATAAGGAAGTTCCTTCATGAAAAATTCTACCAAGTTATCATAATGTTGTCATATAAAGTAAGTTGATTTCTCTCACTGCTGCTCCAGCAGAGAGTCTTTCCCTAGAATAATGATAATGCACCTCAATGTGCTTAGTGAGCATGAAACATATAACTGCCAATATGCTCTCACTGCTGCTGTCAGTGAAAATGGTAGTGAATGATGACTACAAACCAAATCAACCATACGGCATCTAAGCTAAACACCTAAACACACTAAATGATGGCTATAAAAGCTACCCTATACTCAACTTCACAGCTTGAGGTGGCCATTGTTGCTTCTTATTGAGCCATGATATACATGAATTAAAAAGATGGAATGAAAAACCACTAGTGAACACCCTTATGTCATAGTATCCAACACAAATCTAAATTTGTAAAGGTATGTGATTGTGAATCAACCGCCCAAGATAGAACAATCTAAGGTGTTGAGTGCCCTATAGGTAGTGAAAAACTCGCTTGACAGCCTCCCAATGCATGAAACTTGGGCTATGCATAAACTTGCTAGATTGAGAGACCCCAAATTGGATGTTTAGCCTCACGTTTCATAAATAAAACAAGAAACCAACAACCTACTGATACAATATGTGATCTCAAAAGGCTCTCCAACATCCTGAGTACCAAGCCTAGAATCTATCTCAATTGGTGTAAACATAAGCTTACAATTCTCAAGACTAAACCTTATGTATATACTTTAACTGCATGAGGAAAATCCTAAACTGAATGTTTGGCCTTGTGTTGCATAAATAAAACAAGCAACCAACAACCTACTGATACAATATGTGATTAAAAGGCTCTCCAACATCCTAAGTACTAAGCCTAGAATCTATCTCAAACATAAGCTTACAATTCTCAATGCTAAACCTTCTGTATATACTTTGACTGCATGAGGACAATCCCATCATCATGCTATATGAACTGAATGCCCAAATAGAAATACAACTGGCTTAAATCTGGCATCTTTAATGATGAATGTAATCCAGCTTTGAAAGCTGAAATCTAGTCATCATCAGGGCATATGCAGCATGTTATCAACATATAAAACAAGATGATGGCCAAGAAACAATCATGAGTCCTCAAGCCCTGGAAGCGTGGTTCTTAAGGCTATACAAGGATTTATTCAACCTGCATACTTTGCCTTTCTACCCCTTTTATATAAAACCGCAAGGCTGAGATACATATACCTCCTTGTGCAAGTCACCATTCAAGAAGGCAATTTTGATATCCAACTAACGTGCTACCAATGCAATTGTAGAACAAAAGGTGGTCATACAAGATGTGGGTGCAAAGGTCTCATCATAATCAATGCCCTTCTATTGGGAATAATCTTTAGCAACAAGACTTGCCTTGTAGCAACGCTATCGTCTGCCAATGGCCTTTTCACCACCATGAGGAAAATTTGCCAAAGGGCCATGTATCATTCTTGAATATGGAGTCATACTACATACATCCAATGATCATCTTCCTATGCTTCCTAAAAGGAAACATACTCATCTTGCATTGCATACATCCAATGATCATCTTCTTATGCTTCCTCAAAGAAATCATGTTCCTCTTCATTGCACAAGGTTCTCATGGGAGCATGATCAATAAAGAGCCTATATGCATGTGATGGCGAGAACTAGCACACATTATCCCTAGCAAAGGAGTTTGAACATGGCTGTCCTCTAAGGTTTGCACAACAATAGCCAATGAGGTATGACTTTACCTTCATGCATGGATGTCCTTTCCTCTACCACACTACATCATCAACATTTGCCTGACTAATGGGCTTAACATCAGGCATGTCTGGCTACTGATTTTCACCTATTATGGGCTAATTTTCAACATATATGGATTGATTTTTCTAGTCATACACTGAGTGCCGAAATGACCAACACCTAGCGAGTGTGTACCAGATAAAGGAAGAAGAGTATCAAAGAGATCATGTGAGCCTACATGTGGCTCTTTTTTGCACTCAAGAAAGGGCTGGGATGAATTCTCCACAAAAACCACATCTATGTGCTGCTAACCATAATCTATTATGAGGCAGGATGGTAGAGGCGGTATCCTTTTCTCTCTGAGTTATAGCCCACAAAAATTTAATTTACTACCTTATCATCAAGATTTGTGCAATGCTACTTAGGCACAAGGGCATAAGCCAAGCATCCAAATACATGCATATGAGCCACTACTCTACTGATGGCTTCCCATCATGCCAAGCATCCAAATACATGCATATGAGCCACTGCTTCCTGATGGCTTCCCATCATGCTAAGATTTGTAAGAAGTGATGATCTGAAAGGCCCTTTCTCAAACATCTGTTATTAAGAATATAGGATGCACACGTGAAAACTTCCATCCAAAACTTGTGAGGCAAGTGCTAGACCTTGACCATACATGTGCCATCTCATGAGAGACCTATTTTTCCTCCCAAATACACAATTTTGCTAAGGTGTATAAGGCATGATACATCGATGCTGAATGCCTCTTTCCAACAAGTATGCATTGAACTCTTTGGACATGTACTCCCCCCCTCTATCTGTATGGAGAGTCTAGATCTTACATCTAGATACATTTTCAACCATGAGGTGAAAGTGCTTAAAGCACATAAATACCTATGACTTCTATTTTATAGCATAGACCTAGCTGAATTGAAAGGTCATCAATAAATGTAACGAAGTAGAAATAATCTCCAATGGTGGATGGTGTCCTCATGGTACCATAGCCCTCACTCAACCATCCTTGGGAAATGGTGCCCGATGCATCTTGCCTAAAATGTAACCCTCATATACATGTTTGACAGGTGCATCAACGGCAACCCAATGCAGAGACAATATCATGCCTTGCAAGCATATCATACTAACAAAGTTAAGGTGACCAAACTGAGCATGCCATAGCTCTACATCTATCACACTAGCAATGCATATGCACCAGACCCAGCAATGGTCAAAACTAACACGAGATTATTCTTTATACCTGGTACATATAATAAATACATGAGAGAGAGAGTGATCGCCCCACCATTTGCAGTAGTGAGCATAGTCTTTCCAACTTCTTTAATAGCATAATTGGAGTTGTTTGCACATGTAACTATGCCCCCCTTGAGAGCATCTTCCAAGGAAGAGAAGAGATGATGATGTGATGTGATGTGCTTTCCTAGAACCACTATTAAAGTACCATACATCAATACCACATATCAACATCTGTAGCTACCATGTATACATCATGCAAGGAGGGGTCATAGTTGCATTGTACCTAGAATTCCCATTCATCTTGAGCATAGCTAATTGATTCTTTTTGTCAGCACTTGGTGCTGATGTATCGGGGCACATACATATACCAAAGTCTTTCTTCTCCTTCTCTTTTGCAAGCCTTTTCCTACACTCATTTATGTAGTGCCATGGCTGATAATAATTACATTTCCCCCTCTTCTTAGGTTTCTCACTATTGCTCTTATGTACATCCTTGCCCCCATAAGAGGCAATCATCCTACCTTTGGCCTTGTAGCAGTGTCATTGGATGCCTTACCTTTACCTTTGCCTTGAGTAGCAAAAGCCTAGTCCCCAATCCTCATTCCCAACCTGTTCATTTGGGGACTCCTTTTGCAAGAGAAAAGACACAAGCTCATCAAAAGAAAAGACATTTGCATTGCCTTTCATGAGCAATCTAAGTGTAGCAACAAAGCCCTGATAATGGTAGCGACAAGCGAATTTTGTCCAGAATTTTGGCAAGTTGTTCTTGAAGTTATTTCACCTTTGCAAGGTACTCATCCATAGAGTCACCCTCAATGAATACACAAAATGTCAAGCTTCTTGTTCAGGTAGGCCACAAAAGCCTCATTGTGTACATAATATAGTGTTGCAATGGCATCCCATGCTAACTTAGCCGTGACACATGAACGGATGTGTGGTATGATGCTTCTCTTCACTAAGAGAGCAATGAGGGCATGTTCTTGTGCATCTCTAGAATCCCATCATCTTTGATTTAGAGTAGGAGGTATGGGTGCTTGTTTATGACTAAGAAGTGATTGTAATACCTCCTTTAGTAGTATTGAAAGAGCAAACTGCTACACTGTAGACATTGGACGTACTTTATCTCCTGTAACTATTCCCCCCAGGCTACTAGATGCCTCATCATATAGGCCCACAAAGGGTTGTTAGTCCTGTCGAGCTTATCATTGGCATCAAGCATCCCAAACACATCATTGCCAGCCATTCTATCTGCAAGTGTATTCTTTGTCCCTAACTAAAATGCAAAAGATGCAAAACCCCCAAAATATTGCAAGTGTGTTTGCTACTAATTGCAATTTGTAACACTACAAGTATCTCTTTGAAAACCTACAAATGTAATGAAAGGAGTAGGGATAGAGGACTATTTTTTAAGGAATTTACTGATTACAATGTGTAGAACTACAAGTAGCTCTTTGAAAACTTGCAAATGTATCGAAAGGAGTAGGGATAGAGGATTAATTTTTTAGAAATTTATGCTCGATTGACAAATTTCGATGTTGATACCATTGATGAGTAGCTAGAAGATTCTCGTATGTACCCATATGCTAGGTTCATCTCTATTTTGAGACATATTGAAAATTTTCACATGTCTTTTGGAGGCACAACAAACTTTGATTTTGACGTTCTTCAGCTTTAGAGATCAAGAAGTAATGAGAGGAATCCAATGATGTAAAAACATTCCAAAAATTTCAAGTAAAAAATTTGGCTTTGCATAGGCGATGTCATCGTCGGTTGATCTGGGCGGCAATAGGCAAGTGGCTAATTTAGGATGAGCTACCACTATATGGGCAGAGTTGGCAATAGGCAAGTGGCTAATTTAGGATGAGCTACCACTATATGGGCAGAGTTGGCAAAGATGTCCAAATTAAAAAAAATGAATTTGGGGATGTGTTGTGTGGCGAGCTGTTGTGTGTATATGCCTTCTTGGAGCCGATAGAGGAGAGGATGGCAAAGATGAGGATGATGGGTGGCACTTTTTTTTCAACAGTATGTGTGCCTTACAAAGGTGCTAGGTATCCTTTGTTAAGGGGCCCTATAAGCCCTTATACACACCACAATCAAGGCCTCCCAATAGACCAAGATGGCCCACATGTAGGATGAGAGAAGCCACGTAGTTTTTTTGATACATGATGAAGAAACGAGCTGTTCCACTTAGCTTGCTCTACAAAAGAAGTGATCCCTGGGGATGTAGAGAAGCCAGTTCTCTAATACTAAATGTTGGAGTAGAAAGTGTAGCCAAGTACAAGAAACCACACACACACACACACACACACATTAACCCACAGTAGTGAGAGTACATCAAGAGGCATACAACTCAATGCAACAGATAATGCGTAAAGCACACATCATATGTGAACCCTATAAGTGAAATAAGGGCTGGTTCATATGCATAAGTTCTTGGGGGAAAAAACTCCTCTTACAAAGGGTAAAAAGTACCCCGATAGATCCTAGAGTGTTCGCACACCACTACCCATGACATAGATGTCTATAGTGAGGAGAATCTTGAGATATGTCAAAGGCACAATAAATCATGGACTTCAATAATAGCATGAAGATGAGTTTATGTTAAGAAATTAAGCTTGATTAAGCTCAAGGTAGATTAAAGCATATAAGAAACATGATTAACATATTGATTAGGATAATACTAAAATAAAAGGATTAAGCTAATGATAAGTGATTAATCATAAATCCATATAATCTCATTGGATTAGTGTTAATCCAAATACATCCTTTTATAGCTCTCATGGAGCTCCCAACTCACAAGATGTGTGCACCCTAGTGCCAACCATGTGTCCATAAATGCTCACACTACATGTGCTCCCTTACACTTTCCATGTGCTAACTTTTTAACCTTTGACTTCACCTTTTACAAATGACCAAAAAAATCAACTTTTGCCAATGTACACTTAGTTTATTCCTCTCCTTGCTATATTCATGTTGCACCCTCACACATTGTTTTTCTCAACACCTCCCCTCAATGTGATGAGGGTCTAACACCTAACATGTATTGACTTGACCTACACTCCATACTCATACGGTTGGAGCAATCCATCTAGGTTGCTCTATGAGCTACACTGTTGGCTTTGTCTTAACACTTTACACACTAGGAGAGTGGGGTTACAGCCAGGTGTTAGGAGCTATGCTCCTCATATAATCTAGAAGAGATGATCGGTGTTGCCTCCATCCTCTATGAGGCCACATCATTGTCTTCCTTCTTTGACATTACATTGACTTCTTCAGCTCTCTTTTTGTGCCATCAATCCTTTGCTATGTGACTAATCTTGCCACAATGATGACATGCTATCTTTGTCCTTGGTCCTTCTCTAGTCCTCGGTCCTGGTCCTCTTGAAAAGAGTGCTTTCTCCTCACTCACGATGTAGCTTGAACTGTCTTCCCTTGAATCCGCTTCTCTTCTTCTATGAGTGTTGCTTCCACTCTTGAAATGGTTGGATTTGGAGGTTCTTCAAGGCAGCCACTAAGGGCTCATACTCCTCAAGTGTCATGCTTTTTAACAATATTGCTATGGCATCCTCTTCTTCTAATATGGTGCCCCAATGCCAGCCAATTGTTGAGTTATACTCTTTGTTTTGCTAAGGTGGGTTGAAAGTGATTCACTGTCTTTAATGTCCAAGCTAAAGAATTGTATTTTTAGGCTTATTTTTCAATTCTCTTGCTTTGCTCCAAACAATTTCTCTAGCTCATCCCAAGCACCCTTAGATGTATCTTGTGATGCTATGTGATGGATAAATCCATCTCCCAATCCTAATGCAATGATAGCTAATCCCTTTTCATTCCGGCTTCACCATTTGTTCTTTTCATTTCCTTCATCCTCCGGACATTTTTCCCTTCCATTTACAATGCCCCATAGCCCATCCTTCATTAACATGAATTTGATTTTAACTTGCCATGTGTGGAAGGACTCTCCTTTGAATTTTTCAAGCAAAAATGAAGTAGCCATTTTGGGTTTGAGAAGGTCTTAACACTTGAGTACTACTCAAGGTTAATGTCTAATCTCAGTACAAGAGAGATTGGATGAAGAGATTAGTGCTAATGCAAGGAATTAATCATGAAACCTCAAGGCAAGCTTTACTATTTTTATGCAAAAAATTGTCAATGTTTAAGTGAACAATTGACCCTTCAAATTAAAGGAGAAATTGAATGTGATGACGTAGACTTGTAGACAAACTCCCAAACTTGTGATTTGAGCTCTCACTTGCTCAAAAATACCAAGAAATGAGTGAGATTAACAGCCTATTAATAGAGACTATTTTGAAGAAGCCAATTTTGAGACTCAATTTACAGCTTGATTAGCTCACCATTTGATGTGAAA
Organism: Cibotium barometz; assembly: GCF_041138505.1. Lineage (NCBI taxonomy): Eukaryota > Viridiplantae > Streptophyta > Polypodiopsida > Cyatheales > Cibotiaceae > Cibotium > Cibotium barometz. Next base: position 43,493,925 of record NC_141060.1, read on the forward strand.
CTTGCTAGGCATACTCCTCATGAGCGCAATTAGACAATGAAAAGCTTAATTTTTACTAATGATACGTGTACACTCCAAATTTTCACCTCTATGCTAGACTTTTTTGTCGCCTGTATTTTTCCTGTAATACCATGGACCAATTGGGCTGCGATTTGAGATGCAAGGTGCTCATACTATGCTCCAAACACCTCCCAAAGAAATTAGACTAATTTCTTTTGCAAGTGGAGAATGGTTCGATTCTTCAGTCAGCCTAGTTGTGCACTTTGCGTGTAGGACGACGCGAATTGGAGTGATTCCTCCTAGTTGTAAGGTCGTCACTTAGGGATGGACACAATGTGGCTAGAAGCATTTGTCAAATGGTAGAGGGGATTGGAAGAATAAGCCTCATCACATTTTGGCCACGAGAGAGAAAAGGCATAAGATGAGATTAGTAAACTTAATCAAGATTAATGATTCCTATTTAGCTACTAGATTGAGATGGGATGAGTTAAGAGGCATGGCTCTGATACCATGTTGAGAAATCAAGCTTGATTAAGCTCAAGGTGGATCAAAGCATATGAGAAACATGATTAAGCATATTGATTAGGATAATACTCAAAATAGGACTAAGCTAATTATAATTGATTAATCACAAACCCACATAATCTCATTGCATTAGTGTTGATCCAAGTACTTGTGAAGGTGCATGGATATAAAAATTATTTACAGATTTGGAGATAAAGTTAAAGGAACATGTGCCTATATACATTGACAATATGAGCTCGGTACAACTAGCCAAGAATCTAGTGTTTCATGCATGTACCAACACATTGAGGCACACTATCACTTTGTGAGATGAAAGGTTCTACAAGGACACGTGGATTTTCACTTTAGAAGATTGAAGATATCTTCACCAAAGAATTGGCAAGAGAGAAGTTTAAAAAATTCTAAGACTACTTGGAGTTGAAGACATGAACTTGAGCTTAAGGGGGAATGTTGAAATATACAAGCTCAAGCTGGAAAGGATGCTAGCACGAGTACAACACATTGAGAACAAAGGTAAATGGATACCTACAACAAAATATATGTAATATTTTGTGTTATGTGTAGAAACACACTCTTCCAATATATTTTTTATGTTTATTAGGGAAATAAAAGCAAAAGCAATAGAAAGCATTAAGATGATTTTATGGAGTTATCTACTATAAAGTTGTCGAGCCTAAGTTTAATATAAGTCAAGATTCTTGTGTTCTCCAATTTGTTTTTAACAAGCTGTGTATATAAACAAAACACACTATCTAATGCCTCTCTTGATAACAATAATTATAAAGTGACCCGCACAACACACTAGTTGAATCACCCAAACAACTTACATGCATTATTTTGTAGCAAAACTTGATCACACACCTTGTATAGTATATCACACCTTGGCAAACCAGGCATCGCCTTATGTACTCTATATGATAGCTTATGCCTTTTTAGCTCTTTGTACACATGCTAATTGCTATTATGGCCATTTGCTCTCCTTTTGAACCTCTCCATATATTGCATGCTGCGGGCACTTACCTCTTATGAATTGCAGCCTTCCATAGCTTCCATCTACATACACTCGATTAATTTTCAAAAATGGCCAATAGTTGTTCTGACCCTGTCACTCATTACAAAACGACGATCACCAACCCTTTCTCCCAATGCAAAAGCTTTCCCCACACTCAAACTCTTTCATGCCCATTTACATAGACCATTGTTTAGTGATGCAAAAGCTAACTAAACACTCCACATGAGACCTTCCTTCAACCCAATTTCAAACACATATTTGCATATAGTCCTTACATTGCTACTCCTTATAAAATGACGATCACCAACCCTTTCTCCCAATGCAAAAGCTTTCCCACACTCAAACTCTCTCATGCCCATTACATAGACCATTGTTGAGTGATGTAAAAGCTAGCTAAACACTCCACATGAGACCTCCCTTCGACCCAATTTTAAACGCATATTTGTATACGAACCCAACATTAATGACCATGCCCATGTATTGAAAGCCATGCAAGAAACCCTTCACACACTAAACTATATGCACCCCTCCCTGGCAAGTGGAAACCCTCGCAAGCTTGTTAAGTCCACCTCCAAGGGTGAAAACACTATAGAAATTTTAAAGCACACACTAGTACGTGGCATGATTATGGTAGCAAGATTGAAAATGTGCTCATGTCTCCTTATACTTTATTTGCATTGGCTTGATTACATGTTGCTTGGTTTGACCCTATGGCCACTCTCTTTCCTAGAGGTTACACACCAACTAGAGTATGCTATGGGGGTGGGGTTAGGCTTGTTTACAATGTTAGTGGCTAGTAGCTTGGTGCTTGTATGTGGGCCCAATGACTAGATTTCCCTTGGGACATATAAGGCTTGTTGAGGGGCAAGGTACTCATTGTTTGCACCAATGTATGTGTGTAGGACACGGATGGGGTTAGAGGCAATTGTTGCCAACCCATAGGTCCACCAAGAGCTAAACCCATTTAGCATGAAGTTTATGGGAGAGGAGCAACCTAAGTGGTTTTCAATCTTGAGGACTTGTTACTATGTACGTTGGGTGGAGTGCTGCTTAAGTTTTGTCGACATTGTTGAGGTATAACTTTTGTGGACATGTTCTAAATTTTAATTCTTGTGCACTCATTCTTGTCATGGGATGCGTAGAAGATGAGGGGTGCCACAGGGTCGGGCTCACTGACTCTTATTGTATAAATATATGAAGATTCTAGCTACGATAGTAGACTGGGGAAGGCATTACTCCGCTTTCCCATAGCATGG